>NC_090275.1:1299772-1624090 GCF_040414725.1 Anabrus simplex
CTTATACGTAGATATTATCAAAGAACCTCTAAGTTATGTGTATCACGGAGCTTATAGTTCGTAAGTTACAAGTTTGTGGATTTGGTTTCGGAACGTATTTGTAGAATTTCACTTGTAAATAATATTTTTTCAAATTTAAGGATCATGGCAAATTATTTCCGAATCTGCAACCTAAGCCATGTCCTTGGTCCCAGTAGGTCGTAGTTCCTTCCACCTTCCTGGTTTATTGGCCACTAGTGGGCCCTACTGATATTTACGTATATTTTGGTCGGCGGAGATCCGCGTAATTTCAGTTGATGTTCCTGAGTTTGTAGTGGTTTCTGATGTTGTATAGTTGCTCTTAACTTCCCCCTGTTATTGTGTTTAGTGCTTTGTTTTGTGTAACCACTGTAGTAGCGGTTACATTTGGTAGCAGAGACAAGCGCTGGGTTGCGTAAGGTGAACCGTGATCATACCTAACCTAAAACTCCGTAAAAGTTGTGAAACGAAATTTGCGCACTCGGGCGTCGCAGCGCAACTCCTCACATGTCAGCAATAAAAAAATTGTCTCTCACAAAAGATCGTCCTGCGAGTATATCCGGCAGAAAAGGACGTTGAAGAGTGGCAATGTGGCAACACTGTAACCACATGTAGGGTAACTACCTCTGTCAGCAATTATTAGCCGTGCTGTACAGTTTGTGCAGTGGATAGAGTTTTGGGTTAGCATGCAGGAGGTCGACGGTCGATCCTGGGTTGAGGTGTATGTTTTTTATTTCCTACATATAGTCCAGGTGGTATGGTATCTGGCATCTTAATTGTCAACAGCGAATAAATGACGTGGAAAGGGCGTCTTTCAACGCTGACCAATGTAAAAGATTGCTCGTCTATTTCTAGGATCGTAGTATGTAAGTGCAAATGGTTTCTAGAGGACCCACTGCAATCGCTTTGCCTGATTTTGCGTTGTGATTCATCGTTTATCCTATTGTTATCATCATTTTTCTAAAATCCGTCTATTACGGAAGGGATTTGTACTTCGGCCGGGAGAATTTGTACGGCTGCTTCAGTTTCTGCTAAAGTAAGGGTTAGATCCTTACTTTGGTTGGAGCTGTGCCATTTATAATTCAGGCCTTTACCTAATATTTGTAATTCATGTTTTGTGAAAACTGTCCGATAAGTTTTCAACTGGGGGTGGGTACCTTTCTTGATCAAAGGTTGGTTTGAACTATGGCTTATTCCCTTTTTCGGATTGTCCTCTTCAGGTTCTCTAGTTTCTTGTTTAGTGTGACTTGTTTCTTTTCCATTAACTGATCTATTTTATCCATACTTTGTTTAAGGAAGGAATCCCATTCTAACGGTAGTAGGTTAGCTAAAGCTGTGAGGTGTGCTAAGTATAATTCACGATTGAGGAATTGTTTTTATAACATGAATTTTTTCTCCTTTTTTAACCAAGTTCGATTAACTATTTTCTGTGTTGCGGATTGAAATTCTGAACGTCATTTTTTCTTTTGATTTCCTTTGAGAAATTCAGGTACTAAGTCTTTTTTTTAGGTATTCTTTAAGAAATATGATGTTTTTGCTTACTTTTGCTATTTTCACCTTTAGTCTTAGGTAAGTGCTTGCGTTATTTCCTGCCTGGTTAGCATTCGTATTACAAACTATTCACTTCATAGTTGTATAGAAGATATAATCTGATGGTTTTATAAGAAAATATTTTCCACCTAATCGATAACTTTTTATTTTGCCTTTGGCAATTTATAATACCATTAAAAATAACACTACATGTTTCAATCGCTTTGCAATCATCATCAGCTGTACACACAAAAGCTTAGACAAAAAGCATTAAAGCAAGCACATAATAAAGTCCTTGTTGACTTCAAAACTATTGTTAGTAAACCCAACAAACACCCCCCCAACACCTCCAACCCATACGTCCATGTGTGTGGGATGCTAGAGACCTGTTGACCACTTTGTTGCCCCCTGCCCAGTTGTTTTGTTACAAACTAGGCCAATAATTTTACTAGGCTGGTCTTGAAACTAACTAACTAGTTGGCAGCATCGATTAGCCCACTGTGACCTCGTCCGAGCCGCGTTATGTGGGATCTCTAACCTATCGTTTGCGAAGTGTCTACTGAATCTTTACCATAATACAGGTTATCACCGTAATATCCACGTATATCATTAATTTGCAATAAGAGAACTGACCTTGAAGGTTTTCCAATTACCGCAAGATGTAAGGAAAATTGAAACGGAATGGCGTAAACGTCGCGTTTAATTTTCATCGCGTATATCATGATTGCAATATTTTGATACCGTTATGTGTAGTATGAACATGTCCGGCTCCATGAATAAATGGTTAGCACGTGTTGGCCTTCAGTTTGAGGGGTCACGAACGGGTTGGGAATTTTAACTTTTGTTGGTTAATTCCAACAGTTCGGGGGCTGTGTGCGTGCCAACTTACGCATTAAGATTCATCTTGGGTACAGCCACATTTTCATAAGTGCGCAGATCGCCTATCACGCGACAACTCGAAAGATGTGCACCCGGCTTCAGAGGCCGCACACCATTATTATTATTATTATTATTATTATTTACATGATGAAAAAAGGCCAAATACAGTACCCATATTTTATTATTTTGCTTTCCCCCTATTTTATGTCACCCACATTTACCGTTTTTCCCGCATCCATTGTCATTTTCCCCCTCCCCCTTGAAAAACGATGCATGAAGGTTTTACTGTATATGAAATTTGCTAGTTAACACAGTGTTAAAATTTTAGTTTTGTAAGATTCATGTGTTTATTCAAACTTTTCCTCTTACAAGAGTTACGAAGTGTGCAATTCTAGAAGCACAGCTGACAGCTCTAGCTAACTCCTTTAATGGCCTTGACAATTGCTTGTGAAGCCTAATATAAATCTGTAACTGGATTGTCCCTGGGGCACTGGCTGCCCATGGTACTGAAAGAAAGCTGCGTATTATAATGATCGTATATCTAGTAGTTTTGTTCTGTTGCCGCTACCAAAGAGATAAATAGTCTAGCTGCCCATCCCACAAAAATGCCTGGTCTTTTTGCAGTCCAATCCTGTAACTTATTTACTACTCTATACAGTATAACAGCATCAGTCAGAGACTTACAGCAGTATGTCATTGCGTGTGGACAACATTCTCTAGACATCAGTCATTCCAACGGCAATTTTTAAAAACAATGTTTTGCCATGATCTCAGGAACCGAACTAAATGCTGCATCAAAATTTAAAGCTCCTGTAGTGACCAGCGTCTTGTGTCGAAACGTGGTGTACTATTCCACAACGGAGGTTTTTGACAGACATGCTGCTCCGGTTGATGTCCACTGGTGTTTGTCCTTCAGCTACCAAGAACAGAATAAAAGCACGCAGGTCCTGTGGGGAAACATTTGGTAATAACGGTCACCGTAGTTCACATTCAGCGCACGCACCTCGGCACGACACGACTACCACTCTAATCCCTTTGCCTACATGTCTCGCTATGTTGCATGTCTCCTGAAGGAAACTTTTTGATCATGCCTCGTCACCAGTCAACAGCCCTTTTATTATATTTTCTTTTATACACCCACTCTGCTATACCACCTTCCTTCTTGTCACATCTTACGACCAGTGTGTTTCCATTTTGAACCCCCAATGGAAGTGAGCTGCAGGTACCACTACAACCACATACCAGCCCTCGTGGCAGTACCGGGAATCGAACCTGGGTCTCTGCAGAATGCTACAGACTGTGGTGTAATATAGACGAGTAAATAGACTAATAACACCGGCCTGTTAAGATTTTCTGGCAAAAGTAATTGTATATGATATACTTTACATTTAGTCTCCTTATGAAAAAAATAATACGTTATTTCATATCACGTACAGATTTGTCACAAGTCCGTCTAATGGAGCTTCGTTGTTGTAAATGAGGTTTGGATTGGTTGTATGGAATGCAGGTATGGACATGTCTGAGAGAAAATATTGTACATGCTCTGTTTTGGAGGGGTGTAGGTAATCATACAGGAACACCGGAAGAACAATTAGAACAGTTGCAATTCACGCATGCACACTGTCAGACAAGGTCAAAATTCAAAGATCGCGTTTCTCGTTAGTCTGAGAACATGTGTCACGCCTTTGTCTACAAGTTACAACGTGCACTTGAAGTCGATTGAGTGAGTTAGTTTGTGTTAAAACAGCAAGTGGCAGTGAACTCTTTGTTATATATGTGGCCAGTATACAATTACAGGCCACAAGCAAAATATTACACCATTTATAAAAAGCCTGTACTTGGCATGTAGTTAGGTGATCGGGACAAGAATTTTGCACCCTATCTTGTGTGTAGAACGTATGTAGAAAACCTGTAGCAATGGTACAATGGGTAGTTGCTGTCAATGCCATTCGGAATACCAATGGCTTGGCAGGAACAAAGAAATCATTTTGACACATTGTGTATCCCTGCCTTCCATCTGCCATAACCCCTGTAACACATGGATCTGATATTCCTGTCCCAAAACCACCAATACAGTTACCAGAGAGTGTGTCTTCGTCATCTTCAAGTGCAGAGGATGCTGGTGATGATACCTTTGTACTGGATGTTGAGGATAAAACTCCACGTCTTTATAATCAGTGTGACTTAAATTGGTGCGTGACCTAGGCCTCACTAAAGAAAAGAGTGAACTTTTATGATCAAGGTTAAAAAAGAGAAATTTTTACTTTCTAGGACAAATTCATATTGTTACAGAAATCGGGAGGAAGAATTCTGGCAGTTCTTTGTCGAAGAAGAGAACTTATGTTTTGCTGTGATATCCCTGGCTTGATTCGTTGTCTTGGAACTATTTACCAAGCAAAGGACTGGTGACTATTTATTGATACTAGTAAAAGAAGTCTCAAAGGTGTTCTTCTGCACAATGGAAACAAACTTGCTTTAGTGCCAGTTACCCCTTCAACATCTCTTTGTGAAAACTATCACAATTTATCTATGGTGTTGCAGAAACTGAACTACAATGAACACAGATTGTTACTGTGCTGTGATTTAAAAGTGTGCAGTATCATATTAGGGCAGCAAGAAGGATAAACAAAGTTCCTGTGTTTTCTGTGTGAGTGGGAATCTCAGGACAGGGATAGTCACTGGTTAGTGTCTGAATGGCCCAAGAGGAAACAATTCGTTTCTGTAGAAAAAACATTGTAAACAGTCCATTAATTGATCCTCAAAGTGTCTTACTGCCCCCTTTACATATTTAATTGGGAATTATGAAGCAGTACGTGAAGAGTTTGGATAGAGCCAGTCCCTGCTTTCGGTACCTCTGCCAGAAATTTCCAGGACTGCTGGATGCCAAAATCAAGGAAGGATCCGATATTCAGTACGACTATGAACGAAACACATTCCTGGGTAATGTTAAAGATGTCAACTCTTACAGTGTTAAAACAGCTGTGTTTAAGAAAGATGTTACCAAAGGACAAGAGTCATCATCTTCATTTGTTTTGCCTTGAAAAATTGACCGAGTGTGATATTTAAAATGATCATTTTGGATGAGGACCAAGAAGAAGAATTTTTGGAATTTTGTTTTATGCTATATAAAATTATTATCATTTTATTTTCTGTATGTCAAGGACAGTGTCCTTTAATTTGAGAATGCAAACTCTATAAATCATTTATGTAACTTGAAGAAATAATGCATATAAGATATTTGGTGCTATTTAATTATTCTGCAACTCTACTAAATTAATTTGGTTATTGTGCAATTGTGTAGAATTTAAGGTAAAGACTTTTGTGGCAGGGTGTAGTTACACGTGCCATGCTTCTAGTCATTTCCTGTTTCATCAGAAAGGAAATTTCTGAAGTTGTAAAGATCTTTCCTCATCAAAATTTAGGAGCTCGGATGGCCAAATAACGCGATTTCTGATTGGTGAACGTAAGAGCCGCGAGTGTAATTCTTGTGCCCTAATTGATTAGCTCCCAATTGCGACCAGCAGCTCAGTGAGAGCGTCTCTCATTTGTACGTCTTAAAGTCTTCTCCATCTGTCCTGTGATGGGACTACAGGCCCTCCGAAGTGAGCACCGATTAGTTTATGTTTTTGGATTTTAACTTATTCTTAATTTAAATTTTATTTGTACTTCCTTCAGGCTAGCAACCCATCCGAAGGACAGTTGATTGCTTTCAAGTCTTGCAAAAAGAAAAATGCAAGACTGTAACGGGACACATGGAAGAAAGATGATGATGATGATGATGATGACAAACCTGCATGGCTGCCAAAAATATCACTGTAAGCAATTCCATTTACAGGAATGTGTTAATACTCCATCACCCCAGAGTGTTCAGTACTGAAGAAATAACACAATTACACTCCTCTGACAAGTTACTTCAGCTAAAAGTGATTCACAATATTATTCCAGGCTGCTATTTAGACTAAAACATTCATCTAAATTAACAGCTACTTTTATTCTTTATAAAAGTTTCATTTTCCCAAACTAAAATTATGAATTACTCAAATTTTTTAAATAATCAGCAGAAGTACAAGTGCATTCATACACTTGTAGTGACCATATTAATTCACTAGCACTGCATATGCTACTATAACCTGGATTATGTCAGCTTAGAGCATAAAACTTTCCCTTCAAAATGTCCATAAATGCGGAAATTCCACTAACTTCAGGAAATACAACAGTGTTCACAACTTTCCATGACCAAATTCAACTTTCCTGACTTCTCCTGAATTACGTCTGACTTTCACCATGTGGATTACCTGATTACTCACCTTCGAACAGCTTCTTGGGATTGATGGCATAGTATATACCATATGTCCAGTTACTGGTGCGATTATCTTGAGGGGCCTTCCACTGCAGGAAGACTGTTGTTCCGTGGCCTTTAACTAGTGAAGCTACAAGCTGATTCACTTCTTTCAATGGTATACCTGAAAGAAGTTCGTTAAAGAATACAGGGATGGTATCATATTCTTCTGTATTAAATAACATAATACAAGTTGGAAGGAACAATCACTATACCAGCAGCCCCCTATAGCAGTACTATCTCCATCCCGCTGTCCTTCACTGGCTTGTCTCTCACATTCCCAGAACTTTTTTTTTTTTTTGCTAGGGGTTTTACGTCGCACCGACACAGATAGGTCTTATGGCGACGATAGGATAGGAAAGGCCTAGGAGTTGGAAGGAAGCGGCCGTGGCCTTAATTAAGGTACAGCCCCAGCATTTGCCTGGTGTGAAAATGGGAAACCACGGAAAACCATCTTCAGGGCTGCCGATAGTGGGATTCGAACCTACTATCTCCCGGATGCAAGCTCACAGCCGCGCGCCTCTACGCGCACGGCCAACTCGCCCGGTATTCCCAGAACTAAGACGTCCAAGGATCTGGAAAGCCTGACAAACGAGATGTAACCACAGTCACCAAGAAAGGATGGAGAAATCAGAGTTCTAAAATTTATTGTTATATGTTTTTTTATTTAATTCAGAGAGATCAAGAAGTTTCGATCTAGGAAGAATGTAAAATTTTAATTTGGACTGGAGAGGAACTTTAATTATGACTGGACAAAATTATTACTACTATTATTAAGACTTTAAATTTAGGCCTATGAAGAACATAACTCTAAAGAAGAATTTCTGAACTAAATTGTACTGTCATTTCTAAAATGTGTAAGTGTGTAATTTGAAATATTTAAAAGGGTCTTTATTTTTGAAACAGCCAGTACTCCACGTGCAATTCCGCTGATGAAACTTTTGTGTCACAACTGAAATGTTTGAGAACTTGTAAACACTTTATCACAAAAAATGTAGAGTTCTTAATTTCTGGCTTTTGGCTCCTTGGTGGAAGCAGGCCTCTTGTCCGCGTCTTTGGTTTTAGAACAGTCCATCAGCCGGACGCACTTCGGGCGTCGTCCCGCCAGTGGGCTCCAGCCACCTCAGCCTAAGCATGTTTTCTCTACTCGAACTTTAATACGTAAATTTCTTTTACATGCAGAGTTTACCTTAGACCTTGGCTTTAGCCACCTTTCTTGTAATGCATTAGCTCTACAGCTAGGCATATCCTTTTGATTTTGGAGGCAATTCGCTTTTCTTTTAATTAACATATTTTGTTGTTTACATGTAAAACTAATGTTCCTCCGGGACTGCCTCCCGTAATTCTGTTCCGATATAATGCATGCGAGTTGGAGCTATGCGTCTGAAGCATTTTAGGAAAGGCAGCAACTCCAAAGGCCTCTGCATTAAATTTCAAATTATAGTTTTTTAAATTTATTTTCCTTGTAAATCAAATTGTAAAGTTGATTTCATTTTCTTCAAGGTAACTTTAAAAGATTACCGCCTGTAATTAAGATGCTGCCGGTTATGTTTCATCATGCACTTTGTGAAGAGTTTTGTGTTTTCAGGTTAAATATGCCTTTAGGTAAGGTAGAAAATGATGTGCGGCAGCACAGATTCCTGTAATGTTAAATTTGTGTCTACTGAAAGTCATGGATACGAACCTCGTGGTTAATTTACGTTATTCTTCGTTAACACCTTTACTGCCAATGTTACCTTTGTTTTAATTTGCTGTTCTTCTGTTTTCATGTTAAGCCTTCTTTTAATTTGTCAGTAAATGTGGACTGAAGGGCAAGCGCGTTAAAAGTTTCTTTCCCTACAACGTCAAGTAATACTCCATCCTCTTAGGAATCCCAGCCCGCTTTCTCACATCCTTCACTAGTTGTCATGTTGGTAATCCTGTTGTTTCGGTATCTAGGAACGTCACTTTCCAAAACTTGCGATGACTATAACTGTTGTTTTGTTTGATATATTTCCCTTTATCCTTATTATTATTGATTTAAATGTGTTCTTTTAATCAATGTTGCCTGTTTTGGGGTGACAACGTTTTGTTAGCAGAGCGTGCGTTGTATAAGAAAGAGATGGTGACGGCGGTAACACTTAATTAACCTTAAAGTTTGTGCAGTTTCTTGCTGTTAGCATGTCTCATATTATCCCTAATCCTTTTCATTTGAGAAAGGAAGAATTAACTTATGAACTTCAAATTCGTAAATTAAATTTAGCAGGAAATGACACGAGCCTGTTGAAACAGTCCCTTAATTTACCGGTAAGTATTCCTGCGTTAACGACAGACGAATTGTGCTCATCTTTAGCAGTGTATAGAGATAAATAGTCAAAATTTAATGCCATTCTTTGTCCTTCTGTTCTTCCGAGACCTCACGTGGTCAATTACAACAAGCCCAATTACAACATTACATGGATCAGGTTCAAGTTTTTTTTTTCTGTCAATTTTCCAGTAAATGAACGGCAGGGGTGTGAATCTTTATTAACACAATTTTCTAAGATATTTGCCTTGCTAGAAGGGAATGAACTGCCTAATTCAAGTTCTGAGGTTCAAGTGTCTTCCCCTTCTGCGTCGTGTGAAAGTGAAAGGGTTACTCCTATTTCTGTATCTTCAGCTTCTCAATCTTGTACTGTGGTCGCTAGTGATAATGTCGTTCTGGGATCTAGTGTGGATAATGTTCCCCGGGGATCTCCTTCTGCTCTCTCTTCAAGTGCTTTGGTGCCTGAAAGTAATTCATGTAATGGGTCTTAATGGGTCTTCTACACATGTTGGTATGTTTTCTAATTTTCCTATGGCACCAGCTAACTCTAATGTGTCTCACAAGGGAACATCGGCAATGAGTAAGTCGCCGATCGCGATGAAACTTAGAAAACACATGGAGGTGTACGTAAAAACGATGTCCGCATCAATTTTGGGTGCCAACATTCATTAGGGCGTTAACTATGGGGCCTAAAAGGTGCGACATTTCAAATTCCGCGTGATCAACGATGAATACCTGCTGGCCAATGCTAAGCTGGCACACTGTGTACTTGGAGACACGCCTCTGCACCTCCTCCCCTCTACGCTCCAATTGGTTCGCCACCGCACATTTCCCTTCTGCCCGCACTTGTGCAACAGAAAACTTGAGTCTAGCTAAATTACAATTGAATAATGGATAATGTGTGCCCCAAATAGAGAGAGGTTTGTGTGGGTAGTACATAGAAAAGAAAGACAGAAATGTAATGTGGTGGAACGGAGAACTGCAACTATGGGAAATATAATTTTGTTCAAGGTTTTTATTTAACGTGTATGAAGAATTTCATTTCTGTTTGTAATATTTTGTATTCGGAGAAATGAAGAAATAAGAACTCTAGACTCTGCTGGAATATTTTTTTTTTAAATACCGAGCTCGATAGCTGCAGTCGCTTAAGTGCGGCCAGTATCCAGTATTCGGGAGATAGTAGGTTCGAACCCCACTATCGGCAGCCCTGAAGATGGTTTTCCGTGGTTTCCCATTTTCTCACCAGGCAAATGCTGGGGCTGTACCTTAAATAAGGCCACGGCCGCTTCCTTCCCACTCCTAGCCCTTTCCTGTCCCATCGTTGCAATAAGACCTATCTGTGTCGGTGTGACGTAAAGTAACTAGCAAAAAAACTAATTATTCCAACTTTTTAGAGTTCCACTCAAATATCTTGCTCAGGTTGGTGATTATGTCATGCTTTAGAAATACGCAGTGAACATGTTAAGTGATCCAATCGAGCAGTTCAATGGAGCCCTGTTCAGAACCCAACCGCTCTTGTCATGCACGAACTGTATTTCTTCATCTGGACAGCACACTCACACTCAGAACCACAATATTCTGGAGAATGTGAGACTTATCTATCCCCAACGTGACGCACATGCGGCCAGGCTCCTGCGGCCTGTAAATATGAACTGAGCCAACCTCTGCTGAACAGAAAGAAGCCTCGTCAGAGAGGATCACACGATCCCAGTAGCAATTTAACTCCATTTCAGCCAAGGCGCACTAATCGACCATCTGTTCATCGTAGAAAGACTTGGTCAACAGCTTTTCTGCAATGGAGACCGGCTTCTTGCAATTGTTTATGAACCGTGTATGGACATCCAGGAAAATTGGTCAGCTGCACAAGCCCTGCTGAGTTTAGGGATTTAAAGCGGGTTTCTCTAGAGAAGAAGGCAACTTCTCAGAAGACCCGTTCTTAGACACCCACCACTGCTATATCCATCTCTAAAATGTCACACCAAGTCGCTGCCCCACGAATGGTTGCTCTCTCTTGTAAAGCATTTAGCATCAACATTAGCTCGACCAGACTGTGTGTGTTTGTAGCTTGAAGTTGTTATGGTGTATTCATTTGGGGATATATTAAAAAAAAATATAAAAGAAGAAGAAATCGTTTACCCGGGATTCAAATGTTAGCTGTTGTAGCCTACATCTGACTTTCTGTGCTATGTGGGAGCAAGCCATGTGCTAGTGCTGGATGCGAGTGCAATGTAACGAGGACAAGTGAGAAGTACGGTTGATAAACTTAACCATGGTAGGTTAATATGGATGATTGATCCGTACTGACTAGTCTGAAATGTATTACAGAACTATTTAAAATAGTTATACTTGAATCCGGCTTGTCAATACACTTATTGATGAAAGAAAATTATTTATTTAAACATACATGTTTCGGAAAGTCAACCATTCCCTTCATCAGTTGTCACTGATCACTGGTCACTGTACTGACAAGGCGGATTCAAATATGACTATTTTAAATAGTTCTATAATACATTTGAGAAGTACGGGCCATTACAAAACGCATCCAACCAACTGTACAAAGCCAAAGTGGACTTCCTTATATTTCACTTCTCTATGTTCAAACATCTTAATTGATTTAACACGTCTTGTTTGTTTCTTTCCATCGCTAATCAACCAAGTGTGTTCGTACTGGGTTCGATAGATCACTCAACACACAGATTAAACTTTATATTATGGTCTCGAAACTAACCTTCTGTCTTGGCAGTTACAGTGGAAGTTGGGCCTTCGAAGTTCTTCTTAAAGGCAGACACATCAAAATTGTACGGGGTGCCTGGAGCAAGGTTGTCGACTGAAAATAACAAAGAGTACATATCAACACACAGTGCGTGCCAACAACCAGAGCTAACATTGTTATGGATTGTCCTAACAGATAAGGAGGACTTTGCAAGAGCTTCTTAACACTGGAAAACTTACTTCTCATGTTACGACACATCTGTAAATGTAGATATTGTGCAGGAGACAAAAGTGGAGTGGAGGAATAGCCATGATATATATATATATATATTTTTTTTTTTTTTTTTTTTTGCTAGTTGCTTGACGTCGCACCGACACAGATAGGTCTTATGGCGACGATTGGACAGGGAAGGGCTAGGAGTGGGAAGAAAGAGGCCGTGGCCTTAATTAAGGTACAGCCCCAGCATTTGCCTGGTGTGAAAATGGGAAACCACAGAAAACCATTTTCAGGGCTGCCAACAGTGGGGCCATGAGATATAAATTTCATGTAGATTGGTCCCTACTGAACTGTGATTACATACAAAATTAAAAGTTTTAGCTTCATAGTTCCATCTTTTCAATACAAAATTTTTGCAATGCTGTTTACATTTATTTGGTACTAGTTTTGACATAAGGTGAAGGTCATCATCAGCCAATAACACAAATTGCAAAACATATCAAAAGGTCCATAAACAATGTACATATGCTGTAAAAATATTGTGGTTTGATGCTAAAAATTAAAAAATTGTCACAATGGTGATAAAAGTTTTTAATTATGCATACAATGCATTAAAATAATGCACTTAACTGCCGTTGAAGGATGATTCAAGTTGATTAATCTGGATGCTCAAGATTCTTAAAACTCGTGTAACATTCGAAGTTCTGATAGCTATAAGTCATTATATGGTAGCAGTGGCAATTAGAAATTAATTTATGCACATGCAGTGAATAATGTAGAAACATGTTACACGATGCCATTCAAAGAGCTTCTAGTTTGATGTCCTTAAAATCTGAAGGCAAAAGTTGCCCATGAAGGTCAAATTAGCTCTATGAAGTACGTGGTGAAGATTCGCAGTTCAATGCGGAAACAATGGACCGATAATAATATTAAAAGCAAAATTAGTACAAAGGCTGTTGAAAAGGGGGCGATCAAATAGCGAAAAATTATATAAAAAAATAATGAAAATATGATATGTGACTCACCTTGCGCTGTGGTGTGTTGGACGTATTGCATAACTGATATGAAGGGAAGATCATGGAGGGAGGGGAAGTGAGGAGGGGCTGAGGGGTGTCAGAATAGGGGTAAATGCTGCAGAAAGGTACCATGAATTGAATGAAAAATCGATTTATGATTTGTTAAATTAATATTTCTAAAAATAATGATGAGACGGTGAAATAGAATATTGGATTTCTCCGAAATGTCATTAAGGTTGTAGTTTGAATTGAAATACTGATCTAAATGTATAAAACAGTTTTCCGTTATATCAAGTATGGGACCCTTGTTTAATATCTTAAGGATTTCCATATCTTGCTCTATGTCTGTAAAATCATGATTGTAATCTTGCATGTGCTTACCTACTGCTGAGAATTTGTTGTATCTTAGGGCATTAATATGTTCTGAATATCTTGTGTTCAAACTCCTCCCAGTCTGTCTAACATACAAAAAATTTGCAATTATTATACTTGATTCTGTAAACTCCTGATTTTTAGAAACTATTCATCCTGTTAACTGATGTGGAACTGTATAGGATTTACATAGTGTTTCTTAAAAATGTTAGCGATTTTATAGACCTCTAAGGTTAAGTTATGAGTAGGTTCCCACCTTCCAATACTTATTAATTTCTGTATAATAGGTTTATTAATTACATAATATAAACCATCTTAATCTCTAGTACATGTTTCGTTCCGATTATGGAACATCTTCAGCTAAAATTTGACAAAATGGCAAGACAATTAAAACACATTGATGTTATTATGATACAAAAGCTAAAAGATATGACAGAATGGCACGAAGATTAATACATATGATTATGATGAAATAAAGTTCATTCATGTTGGTTAAAAATTCAACAAGTCAGTGTTCAAGTGACGAAGTAAAATCGGCGATAAGGTTCTTCTTTATGTTGGAGACGTGTACATTTTGTTAATCTTGTTGATAAATTGGAGAAATACAAGATTTTCTTAACGTATGTTTATCGGGGGAACTCTTGATAAAACAACCGTAGTTGAAGTTGAGTTGAGGTTAGATTATTAAAATGAGTCTGAAACGAGAAACGAGAAAAGAATGAGTAAACATGAGATTTATAAGCTTTATAGACCTCTTTATTAAATGTGAAGGTGGAAATTAAGGGGACATTGGGTTTATCTTTCTTTAATATGGTCGAAAGACGATGTCTGTATTTGTTTATTATTCTTTCAATGAAAAAATTATTGTAACCATTTGATTTAGCGATACCTTGAATGGTGTTAAGTTTGTTTTTTAGATCTTTTTTTTAGACATGGGAATATTAAAGGCTCAGTGAACTAAGCTACTGTAAGTTGCTCGTTTGCGATTCCGTGGATGTATTGAGTCTTGGCGGATTGTAGAAGTAGTTTGAGTAGGTTTTCTGCGGATCTTATAAATTAAAAAGTTTGGGTGTCTGGTGATGGTTACATCTAAATAGTTTGTTTTTTGATTATTTTCGGATTCCAGTGTGAATTTAATGTGTGAATCGACGTTATTAAAACTGAGAAGAGTGGTAGCAGCATCGTCTACATATCTAGCCCAAAGGAGAATATTGTCAAAGTTTTTGTTGTCAGTTTTAGTATGTTCTAGAAAATCAAGGTAGATTTCTGCTAAGATACCTGAGGCAGGTGAGCCCATTGCCAAACCTTCTTGTTGATAGATGATGTTATCAAATGTGAAGATGATATTATTTACAACTCATTTTAAAATGGACATGAAATCCTGGATTTCTAATTTACTTAAATGACTGTATTTATTTAAATTATTTTTGATAATAGGGTACTTGTATGCTGGGATACATATTCAAGATATCAAAAGAATGAAGGGAGTGATGGGGTTGGATATTGAACTTTTTAAAATTTATCTATTAGTTCTGTAGTGTTTTTAATGGATTTTTTGGACATAAATTGGTAATTCTTCCTCAAAAACGTTTGGATAAATTGAGATATTTTGTATAAAGGGCTTGGTCTGTAGTTGATCAGGCAAATGGGGACCCGGCCTTGTGTATCTTAGGAAGGGCTTTTGCAGTGGGAAGACATGGATTCATGATTATTAATTTTGTTTTTTCTTGATCTGTAAATAGGTACGGGGTGTTCTTTATGGTCTGTTTGAGTAATCGTTGAATTCTCTGAGTGGGGTGCTTTTTAACTATGGAAAATAGCCAAAAGTGCAGTGTTTCAACAACATTATCTTCAAAACCATTAAGAAGGAATTCAAAAATAATTATAAACACTACTGAAAAATATTAGCTTTCTCCATAGTGATCAAGAATCTAGTAAAACGATAATTATGAATCTGAAAATCACAACAGCGAAAGCATTTCCCAAAATCCATAATGAAAACACACCTACAAGACATTAATGCCGACCCAGTCCCACATACAAAGTAGTTCAGTTTGTACAAAAATCCCTAAAAAACACTAAACTTTTAAGGCCAACTAAAGCATAAAAAAAAAATAAAAAAAAACCAATAGAATTTTGCAACAACACAAAATCTTTAAAGATCCGTCAATCCGTATCATATCATCATATGACATTACAAACATGTACTGAAGTGTACCATTCAAAGACATCAATTTACTAATAGAGAATAGTCTCAAATTACACAGTCAACTTAGTAGAATTGAAATAGATGAGATCACCATCATCCAGTTCATTCCCAACAATTATTTTAAATTCAATAAAAACATCTACCTTAAAAAAAAAATTTAAAAAAAACCAATGGGTTTGCCAGCATCAGGCCATTAGCTGAAATATACTTAGACCATCTGATGGCATCTATTACTGGACAAGATACATAGATGATGTTTTCGCAATTTTAGACATACGTCATGTCAACAGCAGCCAATTACTAGAAAACCCACATGAAGTTCACAGTAGAAGCGGAAACCAATCACTCAATACTTGACAGTCATTACAATAAACAACCATTTAACTCCGCCATTGTCCGGTCCCAAGTCCGGAATGAGAAAGGAGGAGGGTTTGCTGGTCTGGCACCCAGCTGTAAAATTGCCAACGCCGAGTGTTGGGCGGCGGGAAATAACCTGACTCCCTAAGGGGGCCAACGGCTTCGGGCGAATGAGTCCCTTTGGGTGGGGTGATGGTCCCCACAGTGGAGGAAATGCCACTGGAATCCATTATGCAGCGTCTGTTCTCCAGGTTAGGGGCGGCTGCACAAGGCGTCTGTACTCCAGAGGAGCGGCCTCATTATCACCTCACTGGATCACATCCAGAGTTGTAATTCGGGACCTAGTCCCACACAGGTGACACCTTGACAGTCAACCATGGAAGGTCTTTTAAGGAATACTCCACCGGCTGAACCAAGAGTTCAGAGAAGGCAGCATTCGGATACGGTGGGCTGCCACCTGAAAGATACCGTGAAGTCGGAGGCACGGAAATACCCCAGTACTACATACACGAATGAGACAAAATCAAGAATCAAACCAAAGCAGATAACATACTTCTCTACACACAACATAAACTCACTCATGCAAACCGGTAAACTAAAAGTGATCACCGACATAATGGACCAACACAAAATTCTTATCATGGGATTACAGGAAATTAGAAACACTGACCAGGATGCCTTGGAATCTCAAGGGTACAGACTTTATAAAGGTATACCCGGGAAGAGAGTGATGAAGAATGTCCCACAATTTGGAACAGGATTTTTGGTCAGCCTTAAAATAATAAACTCAGTTCAAGAATTCAGATCACAGTCTCCACGACTCTCAACGCTCACCTTAAAGGCATCTAATAAAATCTATACTATAATAAATGCCCATGCTCCCACTAATGATAAAAACAACTCCTCAAAAGACCAGGAGGAAACAGGAGAATTTTGGGACCTATTGGACCAGACCATAGATAACATCCCCAAACACCATATAAAATTATTAATAGGCGACTTCAACGCTCAACTAGGCAGAGAAAGAAAATACCGTGACATCATCGGAAAATGGCCAGCACACAAGAAAACAAATAAAAATGGAGAGAGACTAGTTGACCTGTGTAGAAACCATAATTTAATCTCAAAATCTACATGTTTTAAGAGGAAACCTCAAAAACTCAAAAAACATGGAAACACCCTGACTACACTAAAGGAGAATGGCAACTGGACCACGTCTGCATGGACAAATACCACCACAAAGAGATCTATAACGTCAAAGTCCTCCGAGGAATAGACACAGGTTCAGATCACTACGTAGTTAAAATTAAAATTAAACTCACTCCCCAGAGGAGACAACAAAAGCAAGCCCTTAAAACTAAAAGAAAAATAGATCCTACCCAGCTAATCAACAACAAAAATTACCAGAAAGCAACTGAAAAAATAAAAATCACAGACAAACTTGAAGACTTAGTACACAACCTTAAACAAATTGCAGAAGACCTAGCTCCAATTAAACCACGTAAAAAACACCAATGGTGGAACAGTGAATGTGATGAAACAGTGGAGAAAAGACATCAGGCATGGCTATTACATCAGTCCCAAAAGACAGAAATATCCTATCAAAAGCTAGTAAAACAGAGAAAAGAAACTACCCAAGTCTTAAGAAGAATAAAAAGACAACATCATAAGGACACCCTGCAGTTAATTGAAGAACAGTTCAGTAAAACTAAATCAAGGGACTACTACAAAACCTTCAGAAAGCAGCTCCAAAAATATGAACCCCCGACCCTACTGATGAAGGATGAAGATGGTAAGCTGGCCCATAACAATAAAGACAATGCAGAAATTCTGGCTAAACATTTCAACAAGCTTTTAAATTGTGAGGAACCTGCAGAACTCCTTCATTTGGACACCAACACCCCGATAAAAACATCACCAGAAAACATCAATCCCCCCACAATAAAGGAAGTCTACCAAGCTCTGAATAAATTAAAAAACTACAAAGCGCCAGGAGAAGATCAGACCTTTGCGGAAATCTGGAAATATGCAGGAACCTCAGCAAAAGTTGCCCTCCATCAACATCTTGTCTCTATCTGGATTAAAGAAGAACTACCAGAACACTGGACAACAGCCCT
The DNA here is from genome assembly GCF_040414725.1 of Anabrus simplex. Classification (NCBI taxonomy): domain Eukaryota; kingdom Metazoa; phylum Arthropoda; class Insecta; order Orthoptera; family Tettigoniidae; genus Anabrus; species Anabrus simplex. The sequence goes on from NC_090275.1 coordinate 1,317,823, forward strand.
CATTCATCCTCTGCACAAAAAAGGGGACAAAACCGACCCTAATAACTACAGGGGAATCTCTCTCCTAGACATAACATACAAAATATTTTCAATAATCATCCTTAATAGGATAAGTTTACAACTTGAGAAAGAACTAGGAGAATATCAAGGAGGTTTCAGACCCTGGAGGAGCTGTCCTGATCAGATCATGAGTCTTAAGTTGATAATGGACTATAACAGGAGAAGAAGCAGAGATATGGTGATAACATTTGTAGATTTCAAGAAAGCTTATGATTGCATCCATAGAGAATCTCTGTTTAAAATTTTAAGGCACCTTGGACTACACCCCAAATTAATAAACATGATAAAATTGACTCTCACCAATACCAAGTCAAAAGTGAAGTTTAGGGGGGAAACATCAGAGACATTTGAAATTAAAACTGGACTACGGCAGGGAGATGGGCTCTCACCACTATTATTTAACTGTGCTCTAGAAATGGTAATGAGGGAATGGTTTAGAAAATGTCCCCCCAAAATAAAGATTGGCCGAAAAATCAAAACAAATTGCCTGGGTTTTGCTGACGATTTAGCATTACTAGCAGTGGACATAAAAGAAGCAAAAACCCAGATATCAGAACTTCAAAACATTGCAAATAAAATTGGCCTCAAAATATCATTTGAAAAAACAGAAATTATGCCCCAAAAACCAACACAGCTAAAAGAAGTCACCATAAATGGTAATAAAATCAAAATAGTAACTCAGTTTAAATATCTTGGAGAAGTAATAACACATAACTTAAATGAAAAAATCTCAATCCAAGTAAGAACAAATAGATTAGCTAAAGCACAAAAATTAACATGGGATATCTACAAAAAGAAATGTCTATCAATAAATACAAAAATAAAACACTACAACACAGTTATAAAACTGGAAGCTACATATGCAGCAGAAACACTCTTTTACCTGAATAAACAATCAAAGACTGACAGACTTCAGAAAATTGAAAGGAGGATTGGAAGAACCTGTATCAACAAAAAATATCAGAAAGATGGACAGTGGCGGTTAATACCTAACAAAGTCGTGTACAAAGAGCTAGAACCCATTACAGATACTATGCGTAAGAGGAGACTGGGATTCTTTGGACATATCATGAGGATGCAGGACTCGAGACTTCTGAAACAACTAGTACAACACAATCTCGTCTCAAAAAATACCACAACAGGATGTAAATGGATCAGAGAAGTAAGAGAGGATCTGAAGGAAATAGGCCTTACAACAGAAGACACCAAAAAAAAAAGATAAAATTGAATACAAAACTCAAGAATACAAACCTCCGCTTTACCCTTACACAAAACAAACCAACAACACGCACATTTTCAACTGAGGAAAGGGCACGAAGATCGGAGCGTCTGAAGAAGTACTGGGAGGACCGCAAAGCCCGAACAATCCCTTCAAAGAGACCTGAACGACGGATTGACTAAAGTGATCCTATGTGGTCATAAAAGAAGAAGAAGAAGAAGAAACAACCATTTAGAATACATCTATAGGAAAATATTCTGTCATGTTTCATGGTGTGGGTTACTGTAGCCACGTCTTAATTCGTGAACCGAGTGACCTAGTAAGTGGTCCTGAGAGTCTGAATACCAGTGGGCAGCTTGGACATGCTCTCCTTGTGCTTAGGTGGCTAAGACTATATCATCCACCGGTTAGAGGAGAGATCCTCACTGGGACTATGTAAGCTTTGCAGAAATTACAGAGCTCGCAACATTTTATGCAAGCCTAGGACCTGTGGGAGTAATGGAATCCCACTTCTAATAGACATGAGAGGGACTCGTTGGAAACAACTTGGCGTTAGGCATAGATATCAAGGATAATTAAATAAAAAACCACCTATTCAATACTTTCCACGTTTAATGTGGTTATTATCTACATGATTTTATGTAGACTATTTGGTCAGGTACATGTTTCACCCATTATTTTGGGCATCTTCAGCCTGTAAACAACCTTTAGGTCAAGGTTTGGGACCTTATTAACTAATATAAACATACTAATATATACACTATATACAACATATACAATATATACAAACATAAGTCAATACAGTAAAGTTTTTTGGTCCTAATCTATTTAATATGGAAAATGTCCAAAACTAAAATGGATCTTCTTTTCGGTGAAGAGGATTGCAAATCGGGGTTTATGTGACCCCTATATCATATTAAGTACTTGACGTATCGTGTCTGGTGACAGGATGTGTCGTCAACAATAAGTGGAGATTTGAACTGATTGTAGGTTGGTCAAGATTGAAAATATAAATTTAAATTGAATGTGTTTTAACTTGGCAGTTCTGGTTAACTTAAAATGTTCAAAACTAAAAATAAAATGAAACGGATCTTCTTTTTTCTTCTTGAGAAGGGGTGATATTAAAACTGGAGCTTGTTTGACCCACGATTTTCATTTTCATGTTCTTGACGTAACTAATATTTAAATGTGTTGTCGTGTACAAGTGGAGATTCAAAAGCCGATTGTTGTAGGTAGACTGGTCAAAAACGTTGTGAATGAACTGTTAGCGTCTTGACTTTGGGTCTCATGTAACGTCAAGGAATTGACAAGAGTACAATATTTAGCTGTTTCATAGTTTTAGGCTGCTGCTTAATTGGGAAGAGACATCCTAGACACTTGATACAGTCTTGTGTGAAAATTGTTCCCGTTGATGTGTTGCTTGGTCTTTGGGAGGGATCTTAAGAATATCTGTAATGAAGTAGAAAATAATTTTGAATTAAAAATTTTTTTGAGCACGCGTTGTGATAAAATGTATTAAATTAACACCTCTTAACTGTAAAATGACTTACTTGTTCAGTTAATACTAGATGGATCTGTCTGTTCCGGCAGCGCCTGTCTTGTCACCATTTCTACTCCTGGTGTTGTAATGGTGCGGTAATGGAGGGGCGGGGCATGGAGGGAGAGTGGGGGTAGGCTGGTCTATGGGCGTGTGTGCTGTTGCTGGAGGGGAGTTTCTAGAAGCAATATGGGCGGGTTTAACTTTTGGCATGATGGATGAAGCATTTGAGTGTGGAGATTTAAATAAATGAGGGATTTTGTTTTGATCTGAATTCACGATATTAATTAATCTAGGTGTTAATTCGTACAAAGGATTTTTAATTTCATTGACGTCGTTGAGATTTTTATTTTTATTGTAGGTTTGGTCTAAAAAGATGTGTAGGTTTTCCAGTTCATTCATTAATTTCCCTTTACCTATGCTTCTAATGATGGTAAGATCTTTCTCTATGGATGTAAAGTGATGGCCCGTTTCTCTCATATGTTGGCTCATCGCTGAGTACTTATTGTGTTTTTGAGCGTTATAATGTTCCAGATATCTCGTGTTAAAGCTGCGGCCAGTCTGTCCGATATAAGAAAAACCACATTGTGTACATGTTAGTTTATATATGCCGGACCTTGAATAATGGTTGCTATTGTGATTGACCTTGTTGTGGTTAAAAAACATGTTTCGATTAGTGTTAACTGTCCTGAAGGCTATATTGATATTGTGCTTCTTTAAAGTATTTGCGATCTGATGGACGGCTGGGTTGTTATATGTAATTGTGGCGAAACTTTTTTTTTTAGGTTTTTCTGGGATGAGGTTAGTGGACAATTTAATTTTGATTTTATTAATCAAACGGTTGACCATATCTATTTTAAACCCATTCAGTTGAGCAAGATTCCTTATGTACTTCAGTTCAATTTTTAAATTGTTGGGAGAAAGAGGAATTTTTAAAGCTCTATAAATTAAATTATAGAAAGAGGCTTGTTTTTGGGACTTGGGGTGTATGGATGAATTCATAATAGTTAAGGGAGAGTGTGTAGGTTTCCTGTATATTCGAAAATCGAAGGTATTATGTCCGCGTGTAATAGTTAAGTCCAAAAAGTTTAATGAGTTCCTAACCTCATCCTCTTTAGTAAACTTAACATTGGGGTCAATTTTGTTTAGGGACTCCAAGATCTCGTCACTATTAGTGACATTTTTGTCGAAAATTATGAAGGTATCGTCTACAAATCTCAGCCATAAACATACGCCTTTTATTTGTGTTATAATTTTTGTGTGTTCTATTGTGTCCATATAAATGTCTGCTAAGATGCCAGAAAGAGGGTCGCCCATCGCTAAGCCTTTTTGTTGGTAAAACTTTCCATTGAAAGAGAAAAAGTTGTTGCTTAAGACAAAATTTAATATCTTCATGAATTCTTCAATTTCCATCTTACTAAGGCCGCTGTGTTTATTGATATTATCACCGATAATTCTTACAGTTTCTTTGGTAGGGATGTTTGGCTACATATTTACGACGTCATAGGAGCACATTGAGTGATTGGGGCGCAGCTTAAACTTGTTTAAAATTTCGCAAAAAGTGAATGAATTTTTTAAAGGGTGTTTGTTATTGAATCCGTAATGTTTTTTTAGAAAGCCGTGAATGAATTTTGATACTTTATAGGTGGGGCTGTTTCTACAGTTTATGATAGGGCGTATTGGAATGTCCTTCTTATGAATCTTTGGTAAGGCTCTGGCTGTCGGAATACTAGGGTTCATGTTAAAAAGTTTTTGTTGTTCTTGTTCATTGAAAAGAAAGTTAGAACTTCTTATTAGAGTTTTTAGATTTCGCTGAATTCTCGTCGTTGGATCTTTGTTGACTATTGTGTATATTTTGTCCTTAAAAAAGTCTTCTGTTTTTTGAATGTATGTGTTTTGATCTAGGAGAACTGTGGATCCTCCTTTGTCCGCTTTTGTGACAATAATGTTGTTGTCGTCTATTTTCTTTTTTACGTTCTGGATCAATTTTTTGTGGTCGAAATTTGAATATGCGTTTATTTCTTCCGCTAGTTTTGGTAGTTTCTTTTTTACCTCAAATCTGGTATCATTTTGTGTTTCTAAAGGGAGTTTAGAAATGTTAGCCTCGATCTCAGCTACTGTGTTGATAATATCCGTTTCTTTTTTCTTGCTAGGCCAGTTATGTTTTAAGCCTTTATTCAAGATCCCCATTTCTTCTTCAGAGAACTGTACGTCTGTCAAATTAACTACTGTGGGTGTATTGTTCTGTGAGGGAGCCGCTTTTTGCGTGTCTGAACTGCGTTTTGGTAACCGTGATTGGGATGCTTTTAATTGAGATAGTTTCTTGTCGAGAGTAACTTGCTTCCTATCCAATAAAGTAATCAGTTTATTGTCCACATGTAGCTGGAAAGAGTTCCATTCTAACGGATGTAAAGCCTGAGCTAATTTTTAATTCAAAATTATTTTCTACTTCATTACAGATATTCTTAAGATCCCTCCCAAAGACCAAGCAACACATCAACGGGAACAATTTTCACACAAGACTGTATCAAGTGTCTAGGATGTCTCTTCCCAATTAAGCAGCAGCCTAAAACTATGAAACAGCTAAATATTGTACTCTTGTCAATTCCTTGACGTTACATGAGACCCAAAGTCAAGACGCTAACAGTTCATTCACAACGTTTTTGACCAGTCTACCTACAACAATCGGCTTTTGAATCTCCACTTGTACACGACAACACATTTAAATATTAGTTACGTCAAGAACATGAAAATGAAAATCGTGGGTCAAACAAGCTCCAGTTTTAATATCACCCCTTCTCAAGAAGAAGAAAGAAGATCCGTTTCATTTTATTTTTAGTTTTGAACATTTTAAGTTAACCAGAACTGCCAAGTTAAAACACATTCAATTTAAATTTATATTTTCAATCTTGACCAACCTACAATCAGTTCAAATCTCCACTTATTGTTGACGACACATCCTGTCACCAGACACGATACGTCAAGTACTTAATATGATATAGGGGTCACATAAACCCCGATTTGCAATCCTCTTCACCGAAAAGAAGATCCATTTTAGTTTTGGACATTTTCCATATTAAATAGATTAGGACCAAAAAACTTTACTGTATTGACTTATGTTTGTATATATTGTATATGTTGTATATAGTGTATATATTAGTATGTTTATATTAGTTAATAAGGTCCCAAACCTTGACCTAAAGGTTGTTTACAGGCTGAAGATGCCCAAAATAATGGGTGAAACATGTACCTGACCAAATAGTCTACATAAAATCATGTAGATAATAACCACATTAAACGTGGAAAGTATTGAATAGGTGGTTTTTTATTTAATTATCCTTGATATCTATGCCTAACGTCATCTTCAATACGGAACAATAATGAGAGTTGTTACTTGTAACAACTTGGCGAACGAAAAGGCAACTGATGGGGAGCTTATGGGAGAACAACAGGTGTTAAAATGGAAGGGTAGAGTAGAGGTAGTACATAAATGACGAATGATGTGCGTAAGTTTAGTTGTTAGAGGAATTAGGATGAGAACTGCATCAAGTATATTCCCTATGTCCGAGTGCAGGCAAGGATGAAGCTGAAGTTTAATGAAGCACTGAGTGATAATTGTCGTCTGGGTCAACAGCAAGGCTAGGATAATGCTAATGAGCGATTTCAACGCAAAAGTTGGAAATAGAACTGAAGGATATGGAAATGTGAAAGGTAAATGTGGGGAAGACATGGAAGCTAATAGCAATGGGAGGCATTTGCTGGACTTCTGTGCTAGTATGGGTTTAGCAGTTACGAATACATTCTTCAAGCAGAAGGCTATTCATCACTACACATGGGAGAGTAGTAGCACCAGATCAATAATAGATCCTTTATTTTCAATTAAAAAATTGGATTTTAAAATTTCATTGCATTATTGCCGCACATTCAGAGTTAAAAGGTAAATGGAACTGCAATGAAAGTTGCATATGAATGTGCAATTTAAATACGTATATGGCTCATTGACAATGTGGCAAGACAGTAATGTTTGCGAGATGTTGTATGACGTATGAATAAATAAATACAATGGCTTATTGCTAGTTTGACGACGTGGTCATGAGACAGTGACATAAGAGTTCTCGTCTACCACAGCAAGTACGGCATGTAATGAGAACCCCGCTGTCTGTCCTATAAGACGCGAGCATGCAATTAAAACAGTGATACAATTCACAAAAGTAAGTGAAGTGCTGTTAATAATATTTGTGTTAGGAAGTGTAATCTTTGATAATCCTAGTGTACAATAGGCAATATCTATTACAGGATTTGCCATCTTGGAGCCTGCTTGCGAAGAATACAGAAAATACAGATATACCAACCAGGCACCAGCACACTGCAACACCTAGTGAGAAAATTGATAAGCATGAAATCTGTTCAATATGCAACAAACGACTTGAAGAAAATTATGCAGCTGTGACCAGCGATGGGTTATACCAGCGATGGCACCACCTCTCATGTGCGGAGCTACAACAAGGTCAATTTAACGCTCTTAAATCAACCAATAAAAATAAGTCAAAACTTCTATGGTTATGTATTAGCTGTGAACAAGATTTCACCCTGTATAAAGCGGGAAAGAACATGCAGAGAGCACTGGAAGATATGCGTGCGGAACTAACTATGAAAATAAATGAAATGGCCGAAGCACTTTCCATGCTAACTGTAGAATGCCTCAAAAAGAAAAGTGAACAACTAGACAAAATCAGTATAGAACTTGATTATAGCCCTCGGAAGGCAAAGACAAACCAAATGACAGAGGAAAGACCAAAATCAGTAGAGCAACCTATCATCAGTGAAACAAAAGCTACCATCTACAACTCGAACACAGAATATGTAGGACAAAACTTTGAACACCATTGCAATAAAAATGGTGAAAAAGATGAACTTAACAGTTACAAAGAAATAAATAACAGAAGAAGTTAAGCGCTACCAACAGGTCATCACAGGAACCTCTATGGACAACACGATTCAAGCAGCAGAAAGGAATGCCTTGCTGTACTTCGGTAAACTATTCAAAAGCACCATAACACAAAGCGTCAAAAACTTCCTTCTACAGAAAGGAATAGAAGAAAATATAATATGCGAGGAATTAAATTCATCAGGTACTTATAAATCGTTCAAAATAAAATTCCCATATAGGCAACTAAAAGCAACAGAAGACTCAAGATTTTGGCCTAAAGGAGTGATTGTGAGGCCTTTTCGTTTCCAACGTCGACACAGAAACAGGCCACCTCATGGAATCAACCTGGAAACTTACATGTGAAAATAAAGCAAATGCAAACAAAAAAATAAGAACATCTACAAAAATGGAAAAATTGATACCGTAAAAATTAATAAAAACTGCACCCCAGATTCATTAAAGGCACTGCTTTGGAATATTGAAGGATTAAAAAACGCCCTGGATTTGATACCAGAAAACTTATTCCAACCATATGATGCAGTAATCTCAACTGAAACATTCCTCACCGTAGAATGAAACACCAAAAACGTTTACTCCATACATTCTCATGCAACACGAGCTCTACGTGGCAGACCTAAGGGCAGTATCACCTTGTTATTAAAAGCCAGACTGTCCCCATTCAGCGTCATGATGGAAACCGACACCATTCTAAGCTATGCATATTAGTCTCTGTCTACTTTCAGCCCGAATATAAAGATGAGCTGGCCACAGCAATAAATAAGATACATCGGAATGAAAGATTTAAACAGCAGAGTCGACATTAGTCAAAAGAAATCGGAGAATGTAGTCGAGTATTTAGAAAGTGAAGGCTTGATAAAAGAGACTAAAACATATACATGTGTAAATGGTTGCAGCACAATTGATCTAGTCTTCAGCAATGTAAGGTCAGTGCAACAGAAGGTACTATCAAATATAGTTGCAAGGAAGCACCTACCAGAGGACACTATCATAAAACTGGAAGAGTTCCAAAGACCGAAAATGAAAAAGAAAAACCCAAGAGGGGAAGAAGAGTCGACCAAATTAGATTAGCTGAAATGGACACAGATGCAATAACAGAAAAAATTCTTGAAGGCAATACCATATAGATAATGCCATTGCCAATTTAGAAAGATGTATCAAAGATACCGTCATATATAATAATCAACAAAATTGAAAAGCGAAACCCTGGTTTAATAACAGCTGCTATAAAGAAAGGAAAGACACGTTGAAGGCACTAAGGTGCGCGAGAATAATGCCAACAGAAACATCCCTACGAAAATATGACACAAGAAAGAATTACAAAACAACAATCAGAAAAGCAAAAGACATATTTCAAGACAAAGAAGAACAAAAACAAATAGAAGAGGCAGAACAACAATGGTACAAAGCAGTACTGCCAAAACAACATCCCGATTAAAATATGGAAAGAACATTTCAGCAAAGTTTTGCAGGCAAAAGAAACTCTACCAGAAGAGCTAAGTGAATAAGAGTATCCAGAGATTAATTTCAATCCTTTTACGGTAGAAGAAGTAGAACATGTAATAAACACAACGAAAGACAAAAAGGCTTGTGGTCCACATGGAATTTATTATGAAAATCTTAAAGGTACAGCAACCCATCTCAAGAAAATATGGACAGACCTATACAATGAATGCATAAAACAAGGAAAAATACCTCGAAACTGGAGACTTTCTACTCTTAAAATTTTGTACAAAGAGAAAGGACACATTAGAGATCCAAACGCATATCGTGGAATAGCGCTCGAATGTACTGCCCTAAAAATATTGACAAGCCTTAGAACAAAACTTCTATACAGCTCGGTTAAAGGATCAATACCGGAAGAGCAATTTGGATTCATGAAGGGTAATTCCACTCTCCACGCAGTAAAATGTTTACAAGGGGATATAGAAGATGCATTAAAATTCCACAGAGGTAAACTACACTCTGTCTTTATAGACTACACTAAGGCCTTCGACTTCGTAAATAGAAATATAGCAATCGATAAACTGGAAAAACTCATTGGGAAAAATTATATCACGAGGATTTTAAGGAACCTTCTGAATGAAAATTTCATACAAATAGATGACAATATTGATATATCAGATCCAACAGAACAAACAAACAGAGTTTTACAAGGTGATCCACTTTGCCCGCTCCTATTTAATATAGTAACTGCGGACATAACTCAGAGCATTAGAACAGAAAAGGCCAAATTGTACGCATACGCTGATGACATAACGAATCTCCAGGAGGCTTTCAACAAACTTACAGTATGGGCAATCGAGAACGAACTGTGTCAATGACTTTCAGAAAAGGAAGCAAACACATTACAGACTCACGGTATCCATGTTCGGATCAACTATGAACAGTATACCGAATTTACGCAACGTAATACTGCATTAAAATTTTTTAAGTTAAACCCCAATAGTGACATATGGTTTGACAATCTGGGACCAACTAAGAAAGAAGAACCTCAAGGAAATCGAAAAATTAAAAGCAAGATTCCTGAAAAAGGCCTTGTGTATTTCAAAGTATACACCCACACGTCTGGCATACGTTCTCGCCAGAGAATCCTTTTACATTGAGGATTTGAGATATGACCCATGCCTGCCATCAACGGAAGCATACCACAGTCTACTCCGAGAACTACAAGGAAAAAGAGAAGAAATATTTCCTGAATTTTACGCTACAGACGCTATAGTCAACAGAGAAAGGATAAAAGCCAATTATACGTTGAGACACATCACAACCGTACCTGAACGAGACGTCTACCACCAACCGGATGAACTATGCATATGCAAACTTCGTGATAACGTGACAGACATCACGTAATGACGTGAAAGCGCAGAGAAATATCTGACAAAATTCTGTGAAAATGCTTAAGAGTATGTCCTCTACTTATGGACATTGTGCAAAATTAAATTAATTATATTAAACTGTGTATTGTCCTTCGGTTACAGCGAGAGCCCTATCACTGACGCATCCATTATTACGAGCAATTAAGCATGCACCATTTTTTCCGTTACCGATACTTATACATCCCAGCGGTTATGAAACATGCGATCAATCACCTTCGGTAAAGTTGCCGACATTTGAAGGAGATTTGATCTGATTTCTGATATTTGAAGGAGATGTCGGAGTCAATTAGTAATATGAATGCTGTTTCATAAAGAAAATTTGAAATGAAAGAGAAAGAGAACATGTTTTCGTAATAAATGCGTAAATAATGTGTCCAACAACACAAAGGGTACTTTATTTGATCCTGTATTGACTTGTCTAAATCTATTATAGAAACTATTTTAAATAGTTTATGTTGGGTATTATTTATTTATTTATCGTATGGCATATATATACAGAAACAAGAAAGCAAGTATATTATATTTTAATGTCCAAAGTTGTTATCCATTCTAAGAGCCTCTGTATTGGCCTCTAGAAAATCAAACCAATCTCCAGGGTAGGCTTTTCTGCTACATTCCTTTACAGTGTGTTCGATGGTTTGAAAAGCAGCACCACAGTCACACTCGGGGGATTGTATCTTTCCCCATTTATACAGGGACGCAGCACAGACATCATGACCACATCGGATCCTATTAAGGATGGTCCAAGTTGTTCTTGGGAGATCAGACCTCGAATTAGGTGGGAAGAAAGGCCAGAGATGTTCACCTGTTTTTGAGATCCAATCTTCTTTCCACTGGGCATAGGGGTTGAAATTGTCTTCTGTGAGCTTCTGAGCGAACTTAACTGGCGGATGTCTAGATTTCAACCAGTTCCTCTGAAAGTCACGAATACTGGAGTGGATGGGCAAGTCAGGGTCCTTATTTATCTTGGAGTATTCTCTCAACAGTGCTTGTACTCTACAGAATAAAGGAGGCATGATGTTGTTCAAGACAGGAAGCCAGTGGGTAGGAGTTGATCTTATTACACCTGAAATAATCCTCATTGTGTTGTTGAGTTGAGTGTCCACAAGTTTCACATGGCAGCTGTTGATCCACACAGGAGCACAATATTCTGCCGCAGAGAAAACTAAACCAAGGGCAGAACATCTCAAGGTAGTTGCAGAAGCACCCCAGGTTGTACCACACAACTTCTGCAGAATGTTGTTACGACTCCTAATCTTTGCTGCTGTATTTACTAGATGTTGCCTGAAGGAGAGTGTCCGATCTAATGTTATACCTAAGTACTTTGGGTAATTATTGTGTCTGAGGACCTTACCGTTCAGACACTTGGAGAGTACAGTTTGCCATTTTGTTATTTAGATGAAAGCAATGAAAGCAGGACACCTCAGTTTTGCTGGTCTTTGGTTGGAGTCCCCATTTCCGAAAATAGTCACTAAGAACGGAAAGGTCATCAGTTAAAATGTTCTCCGTTTCTTTCAGGTTACTATGACTTGTAGCTAAAGCTATATCATCAGCATAGCAAAATTTTCTAGATTTCGTTGCTGGCAAATTTGATACATACAGATTGAACAGGAGAGGAGCCAAGACTGATCCTTGAGGGAGACCATTGTTCAATCTTCTCAGCTTGCTAGTCCTATTCCCTAGAACAACCTGAAAGAGTCTATTATTAAGCATGTTTCAAATTAATTGTACCGTGGTTTGCATGGTAATACCTGAAGAAGTTTATACAGCAGCCCGTCTCTCCAAACCGTGTCATATGCAGCAGAAAGATCCAGAAAAACAGCAGAGGTTTTCAACCTTGCTGAAAACCTGCTTCAATGCATGTTGCGAGTGCAAGGACTTGGTCACAACAGCTACAATTCTGCCTAAAACCAGCTTGGTCAATAGGAATATGTTGATTAATTACAATGCTAATTCTGTTGTATACTAATCTTTCAAGGAGTTTATAGCAACAACTGAAGAGAGCGATTGGTCTGTAGCTTTGTGGTATATCTTTTGGTTTGCCAGTTTCAATATGGCAAGGATTTTAGTCTTCTTAAACTCCTTAGGAAGAATACCTGTCTGAAGTACGTGGGTAAAGAAGCACGTCAACCATGTAAAGGAGAGGGCATGTAAGTCTCTGGTAAGACCCCAACTAGAGTATGGTTCCAGTGTATGGGACCCTCGCCAGGATTACCTGATTCAAGAACTGGAAAAAATCCAAAGAAAAGCGGCTCGATTTGTTCTGGGCGATTTCCGACAAAAGAGTAGCGTTACAAAAATGTTGCAATGTTTGGGTTGGGAAGAATTGAGAGAAAGAAGAAGAGCTGCTCGACTAAGTGGAATGTTCCGGGCTGTCAGCGGAGAGATGGCGTGGAATGACATTAGTAGACGAATAAGTTTGAATGGCGTTTATAAAAGTAGGAAAGATCACAATATGAAGATAAAGTTGGAATTCAAGAGGACAAACTGGGGCAAATATTCATTTATAGGAAGGGGAGTTAGGGATTGGAATAACTTACCAAGAGAGATGTTCAATAAATTTCCAATTTCTTTGAAATCATTTAGGAAAAGGCTAGGAAAACAACAAATAGGGAATCTGCCACTTCGGCGACTGCCCTAATAGGCTCCAGGCTTCTCTACTGGAATGAGAGAAGTCCAAGTTACTAACTGTTTCTGTCCATTTCTGTTTACAATTTTCATCCAGACTCTGTAATAGCTCCTCACCAGTCGTATCGGCACCTGTTTCAAGAAAATCTTTGTATAGGGCATCGCTCTGTTCACTCCATCCGGGAACGTATTCTTTCCTGTAGCCTCTTGGCTACAGATTTCACAAGTCCTAAAACTCTCTGATAATTATTGCTGGTTGCTGGAATCCATCTGATGCATTTGCCCAGTTCTTCAGAGAATTTCGTCCAGTTTGCCTTTTTTAAAGTTCCAGCGTGGGCGTGTAATAAAGGGAACAGAGATGCCCATCTCGAGGAAGACTGGTCTGTGTTGACTATTTGGGAAGTCCCCCAAAACTTCTCTCATCATGGGTAGAGGGTTGCCAACAGTCACATGTGACAAAACAGAGGTCTGGGTTGGACTCTCGCTTGCAAGCAGCAGATCTTTGTTTTTTGCATCAAATATAAGATGTGCATTATGGTCTTCTGACCATTCTACTAAAGCTATGCTGCAATCATCGTTTCTTGCATATTTCCAAGTTTCATGATGGCTGTTGAAGTTGCCAGAATAGATAGTTGGATGACTTGCATCTGGAAGAGCTGGAGATGGGCAGGAGATGGCTGGAGGTTTGTAGATATTTACGACGGTTACATCTTGCAGTTTTATTGTTACAGTATGAATATTACTAATTGTATTAGACGATATGAATTCATCATGCTCCAAGTTGTTACGGGCGTATGTAGCAATACCATATACATTGTCAAAGGTAGCACCAATAATATTATAACCATAAATCTTCCCTCTCTTGCTCAGCTCATCTTCTGTAGCAGCATGTGTTTCTTGAATGAGTACCAGATCAATGTCATTATTACGGAGCAATTTTGACAAAACGTCATGCTTGGATCTACTGATACCTTCAACATTCAGTTGAGAAATTTTAATACCATGTCCAAGCTTTTGAGTCAATTGGCTCTTAAAAAAGCCGTTGAGTGGATTACTTCGTACAGTTTGCATATTTGCTGGGAGATCTTTAGAAAATAGGTCCAGCAGCCAATGTTGTTGCTTCCTTAGCACCACGCAGGGGTCATGTGTAGGGCTTTTTAAGGTTTAACCTATGGATGCGAAGCAACAGTATACCCACCTTATCAATACACTTTTGATGATTGAAAATTATTTATTCTATCATATATGTTTCAGGAACAATATACATTCCCTTCATCAGTGCAGTCAAATCAAGGAATAAAAAACAATATAACCCCATTTTTTGTTTAGCCCACAATTTAAATAAGTATTGCATCCTAATTCACCATATCAATGAATAAACAAACTAGTGAAATACTGTATTATGAAAATTATCAATACACAAAATTTTAAAATTTTGAATTGAATGAGAATATCTAAATAAATTTAAGATCTTCAAGTTTTTCTTCATTTTCTTGTTTTTGTTGCTTAAATGATCAAACACCAATTTATACAATGGGTCCTCTTCTGTACTTATTTGACTTTACTGATGAAGGGAATGAAACATGTATGATTAACACATTGACTGCCAGTACTCGTAGCAAGAAATGTCTGGGTGGCCAAAGCATTTTTTCTTCTGTGCATGTAGTATATTAGTAAAGTAAAATTCAAAGTGATATTTTGCTTAAGTGTTCAATATACGTACAAAATACACTAAAAATTCCTAGCACCCCGAGGTACCGCCGTGGCCCCACAGGAAAGTTCACTGCATGATTATGCCTAGACGGCCAGAGCGGTACAGTCTAGCGGTACTAGAAGCTTGCATTGTTTGATAGTACACACTGTCGATAAGAGAGCGTGCCAGGATTTGTTTACTAGTGCTTAGCACTACAATCACAAGGCACTCGTTGTTTTACGGTAGGGTGTGTGTGAACTACTTGCGAGGTATATCTAAGTTATTTTACCAGTGAACGGAGAGGTTAGTTATAAAAATTAAACCGTTTTCTTCTCTAACTCGGAAGATAATGACGCTAGCCCTTCAGTATGAGAATTCTGGTAAATAGTATCCATGTCAAACTGATCTATTACGTTTTTCAAGACAAAAACTCTTCGCCAAATTGAATTTTAAATATATTTACTAACGACAAACTGTATATGTATATTTCAGATTCAGAAGAATCTGTAGATGATGAGCTACAGGCTATGCATGACCTTTCAGACGATCCAGACTACTGTACTGAGAGTTCAAGTGACAGCGAAGCTGAAGAACCTCCACAAAAGAAGTCCAGAGAAAGCTCAAGGGAGACCTCAACTAGAAATAAAAATCTACATAATACAGCGGACAAAAATGATACGACAAATCTGGAAAATTGCATTCATGAGGAAGACGCGGCATCAATTGAAGATGTACAACCAGGACCATCTAATGAAGAAGGCGAAAGTGCAGAGGAGGAAAATGAGGTGCAGGAAGATTAAGAAGGAGAGGAAATATTTGTTATGTGGCATAATCCTCAGGGAAGACATCAGAATTTTGCTTCCGATGTTGGAACTCGAGATAAAGTTGAACTGAGTAACGAATTTGTCAGTGCTTCTCCATATGACTTTTACTGTAAATTCGTTAACAGTGAGCTTATCACTCTTATGGTGAACGAAACAAATTTGTATGCAGAACAAAAACGCGCTGTGGAAGGACATTCTCCTTTCAGTCGTATCCGCTCATGGACTCCAACCAACGAAAATGAGATGAGAAATTTCCTAGGTATTATAGGCTACATGGGTCTAATGCAAATGCCACACGTTGCAGATTACTGGAGTAAGCTGTCTCTATACAGGAACTAAATATGTTTATCAACAGTGAGCCGAAACATTAGCAATGTGGCACTTCTGGAGGCAGGCTGCTCTTATCACGATGTTAATAAGGAACTACTAACACCTGGCCAGACTGAATCTCGTGGAAGACTACTGGGGATACATTCATATTACAATGTAGGTGCTCATTAAGGAAGGATTTTTGGATATTCTGCCACTAAGGGGATGAATTTTTAAAATGAGTATCTATAACTCAAAAACTGAATAGTTTAAAGACATCAAAATTGGTATTTGTAATTTCCTTTAAAAATAAAGAAAAACTTTTTTTTCTTGGAAAAATACTCTAAAGAGAGTGAAAAACGGTGAGAAAGGGGTTGAATACCTTTTTGAGGATACTTACATCTCAAAACTGAAGATATTACAGACATGAAAATTGGTATTTGAAATCTCTTCTAAGAATAAAAACATGTGTATTTTTGTTTTTGGAAAATCTACTTAATTCTTAAAATGAGTATATCTCAAAAATGTAACATGTCACAGATGTGAAAAGTGGTATTAGGAATCTCCTGTAAAAGTAAAGGAACACGCATAATTTGTTTTCTGAAAATCCACTTAAGGAGAAGTGTTAAAGGGGGTAAATAAATGCAACGTGTATTTGTTTGTTTCGGAAAAATCACTTCAGTGCTGGGGAGGGGGGAGGACTGAAAAAGCAGTTGAATTATTTTTATGTGAATACTTATATCTCAAAAACTAAAGATGTTACAGACATGAAAATTGATATTTGGAATCGCCTTTAAAAATAAGGAAACACGTACGTTTTTTCGGAAGAATCCTCTAAAGAGAGTGAAAAACGGTGAGGATACTTATATCTCAGAAACTGAAGATGTAACAGTCATGAAAAGTTTTATTTAGCATCTCATTTAAAAATAAAGAGACATATTTTTTTTAAATGAGTACATCTAGAAAATGCAACATGTTGCAGACGTAAAAACTGGTATATATTATCTCTTTTAAAAATAAAGTAACACACACTTTTTTGTTTACAGATAAAACACTTGGAGGGGGGGGGGGGGGGGAAAGGACTGAAAGAGGAGTTTAATGCTTTTTTATAGAATACTGGTATCTCAAAATCTGAAGATATTACAAACGTGAAAATTGGTGTTTGGAATCTTCTTTATAAACAAAGAAATGCATATTCTTTTGTTTTTGTAAAATCCACTTAAAGGGAGTGTAGGAAAGGACTAAAAAGGGGTTGAATTCTTTTTATGAGGATACTTAAATCTGAAAAATTGAAGATGTTACCAACATAAACATATGTATTTGGAATCTTTTTTTAAAAATAAACACACTTTTTTATTTTTTGAAAATCCAAATAAGGATAGGTAAATGAACTGAAAAATTAGTTTAATTCTTTGTATGAAGATACTTATGTAAAAAAAATGAAGGATACTAGGGATTTGAAAATATGTATTTGGAATCTCCTTTAAAAATAAAAAACACATTTTTTGTTTGGGGGGGGGGGATCAACTTAAGAGGGGTGTAAAAGAAGCCGAGTTCATTTTTATGAAGATACAAATAAGAAGTGGACTTAAAACAATACACCGCTAAGGGCTTTTGACTGGGGGATGAGGATGCTGACAAATGAAACCGTTTGAATTACGAAGTTAAAATGTAAAATGATATCCTAGGTATTAAATAAAAGCAGGTTTGAAACCAATTTAACCCCTCAGCGAGTTAAATGGGGGTTAAGATCCGAAAAGTAATACATCAATTCCTTCCTCCAAAATCCTTCAACGTACAAAGACAAAATTCCAAATTTTAAACGCTAGGTGTGAAGTAGGAAATATTTTAAAATGTTCCACCGCTTAAGTGTAAACTAAATTATTCATCCATCCAAAACCATTTGGCGTATAAAGTTGTAATTTTACGAGAAGGTTCTTTTATGTCGTAGGTGTAAAATACCGTATACTTCAAAACAAACCTCCCCTAAGAGGTTTAGATGGTAGTCGACTTTGAAAAACACAATAGCCATTCTTCCAAAACCGTTTCAGGCAGGAACAGAACTTTTTTTTTATGAAGGGTGGTCTTCTATATTCTAGATGTTAATAAATATTTCAAAACATTTACCCCTTAAAAAAAGTATTCATTCCTCCATTACTGTTCGACGTACAAAATCAGAATTTTGCAGGTGGGTCGCTTTTACGTCCTAGATGTTACATGAGATATGGTTTAAAACCTTCAAATTCTTACGTACGAGGTTCAAGTGAATGTTGGATTATAAAATAAATAATCATTCCGCCAAAACTGTTTGACGTACCAACTGAGGACGTATTTTACAGGCTCAGCTGACAGTGGGCTCTCCAAAATGTAAAACTTTCAATAACAACTTTCATTTTAAAGCTGTAGGGAAGCACAGGTATCTTGCTAGTAATAATATTTTCACCATAAATTTATGAGGGAACAGGCGTTCTGAATTTTAACCCGATGTTAACCTCTGAAATCAGTGACTCATACTGTCGTATCACATTTTTATTGATTTACTGTACGTGGCACAACTGCTGGTCTGAGTGGCTCAGTCTGGTAGTATTTGAATGTTGTCAGCCTTGTCTCTGTAGATTTACTGGTATGTAAATGAACTCCTGCAGACTAAATTTCGGCACAATGGTGTCTCCGAAAAACGGTAAAAGTAGTCAGTGGTACGCAAGGCCAATTATATAGTTATTACTAAAATCAGTTGTTTATTTCAGCCTTTATTTTGACCAAGCTGACGAAAGCTATCACATTATTTATGCACTTATGAATAAGAAGAATTATGAAGACATGCTCTCTCTCGTTTCGAACCTGAATAATTATTTTCTCCAGTCAATGGGGATTAATAAATGGCAGCGCGAGATAGCTCGCTAGTGTGAGTAGTGGACAGAGGAAGAAATCTATATGGATGATCGATCGTGTTCAAACGTGACTGTCTGTTGTACACCATCACATTTTTCTTTCAGTTCAATACTTCACTAGAAAAATATCAAATGTGTCAAAGACTGTTCAAGATTGCTGAAGGTTTGACAAGATTTGAAAAGATTTGGCAAGGTTTGATAGAATTTTGTTTTAATGTGGAGGAAAGTTGTGGTTCTTGGACTGGCAGTGTGATGAAAGGAAGAGAAACACGCAGTAAGGCATAATTTACATTGGAAAAAACATTGTGATATTCTTCTGCATAATTTTAGTATTTACTGCCTTACCATCATTTGCAGAGGTTATCGTTATATTGCATTTACGCACATGATTTGAATAAAAAATTATAGCAATGCGATGGAAATTCATATTTTATTGATTGTGTTATTTGATTAACGTCTTCTGATATTGGGAGAATTCGCTACTAATGGTGTTTACTTATAGGTTAACATTTCCATCTTCTCATACGCTGGTACTGTACGGAGTTTAGCAGGCCATGAAGCCATTTCTGTTGTTTACATTCCTAACAATGCCTGGTGACTTAACACGCACCGTTAAAACTCTAATGGCAAAGTTACAACACACAACTTTTTGTAATACAAAATAAAACACACCAACATAATTCAAACAAGGGACCAGTTACCAAAACTGGAGAAAAGCGCAGCAATTTAAAATGTTTCACCATGCAAAATGAAAGTTAAACCTATTCTAGGCTATATTACATTTGCATTTAAAGTTTCCATTCACAACACTAAATTTGAATACAGTAGTTACCCTTACAGAGGCTTCGGGAACGAGTCCAAAGTCGCTTTCTTCAGTCTTGTGTCACCAAATCGTCTAGTGATGAGTCATTTACTGCATAAAGCACTCATGACTGCAGATGTGATGTCCCCGTCCTTCTCACACTCGTCAGATTGCTCATGTAAGTTAGTAGGCTGAATTTCACTCTCAGTCAGATACCCCCCCCACACAGGCACACCTTCGTCAACTTTTACATAAATCATCGAATTGACAGTTTTTTTTAAAATGCTATTTGTTCAGGGCGTCGACCTATAGAGATCTTTTGCTCCTACTTGCACCATGTGACATGAACCTGCGTGGAATTGGAATGGAGTAAGTGTAGAGTGTTGAATGTGAGGAATGGAACATGAACGATGACACAAACACCCACTCCCCAGGCCAGGGATATCAATCATTTACAATTAAAAACCACTGACCAAGCCGGGAATCGAACCTGGAGCTGCCAGGTGATAGGCGGCTGCGTTGCCACCTAAACCGCGGGGCCGGACAATTGACAGGTTACTTCCGGCCGAGAAGAGACACGATTCCAGCTATCTGGCACTTCGAGATGAGAAAGTTCCTCCTCAATAATTTCGCTTTCTGTTCACTTCGTTAGAAGCCAGCATGTCTGAAACAGCAGTGCGAGATAGCTTCCAGTACATTCCATATCAGTACTTTTACCTGAATGAGTTGACCAGTATGCTACGAAAGCAGTGTTTAACGAGTTTCATCATCATTTTACAGTTCCAGTTTTCCGGGTACTGTTGGCGAGCCTTTTCCATTCTGTCTCATTGAGATATGTTCTGTTGTTAATGAAGTCCTCTAGTGTCCTTCCCCGATCTGCAATGTCCATTTTTACGAAGTCCTCCAATGGGTACTTGGTCTTCCCACCATCTGTTTCCCTGCCACATGTCGCTTCAAGTTAACATATGCTGTCCATCCTCATTACATGCCCAAACCACCTCAATCTGGACATGCTGATCCGATCTAACAATGATGTAACAACCCCAGCTTCCTTCCTAACCACATCATTCCTTAACTTGTCCAGTTTGGTTTTATGAATTGTGGACCTAAGGAACTTCATCTCGGATGCCTGCAACCTTGATGAGTCTTTCTTAGTGAGGGTGCAGGTTTCAATACCATAGGTTAAGATTGGTATGAAGTACTGATTGAACATCACCAGCTTTGATTTTGTTGGTACTTTGGGATCGCAGAGGAGTGTTTGTATTTGCTGGTAAAAGTGAGAGCTCTTCTGCACTCTATTTGCCACCTCGATTGTGGCGACATATTACACAGCCGAGGTATATAAAGCTTTCCACACTTTCTAGTGGATGGTTTCCTAGCATGATGTTCGCTGGTCGTCCCACTCTGTTTATTGCCATCACTACTGTTTTGAATGAGCTTATCTTGAAATTGAACTCCTGGAAATTACCCTTCCGTTCATTGAGTCTCGACTGTACTTCTTCCTCAGTTTCCCCCCCAGATCATTACATCATCAGCAGAGGCCATTGCATTTAAGTTCAGAGGTTTTCTTGATGTTCTTCATTATGTCATCCATGATCGTGATGAACAATAATGGGGATAGTGCACTGCCTTGCTGGACTCCACTTTTGGTCTTGAAACAGGATGAATGTCCATCACCCAATCGCACACAGTTGGTACAGTTCTCATACAGCATCTGAACTTTCCTCACTAGTCCCTCTGGCACATTCCTTTTTCTCAGGCATTCCCATATCTTCTCTCTTGCAATCCTGTCATATGCTGTCCCAATGTCAAGGAAAACCATAAACAGATCTTTGCCTTTTTCCCAATATTTTTCCATTAACATATGAACACTGAAGATTAAGTCTGTTGTAGACCTGTTAGGCAGCCATACTGTTCCTCTTCAAACTGTGGCTCTAAGATCACTCGCAATCTGCTCTCTAAGATTTTCTCAAGAATATTAAGCCCATTTTTGGCGATTTCCTTTCTGAAACAGTGGGATAATGACACCCTTGCTCCAATCAGTAGGTATCTTGCCATCTGTCCAAACTGTATTGAGCACACTGTGTAGCCACTGTAAACCCTGGACTCCTGCTGCTTTAATCATGACCGTGCTGACTTCTTGATTCCTGGGGATTTCCCTTGTGCCATCTTAAGGGCTGCTTCTGTTTCTGCCCATGTAATGTGAGGTACCTCTGTGCAGGTTTCAACAGCGGGTTCTTTTGTTCTCTGATCTGCTTCTGTCCTGTTCAATAGGTGATCAAAACGATTCCTCAGAACCTCTCTGATGTCTTCTCTTCTGGCCAGGTTTCCATTAGGATCCTCAATTGCTTTCATACTTTCAACTGTAACGATTGCAAGCTTTAGAAAATATGAAATAAGTAAACGGTGACTAAAATAGGTGTAAATACCAAGACTGGGCGCCACCTGTAAAACAATTACAGGAGTATATAACTATGTAGAGCAATGAGTAACTCCCTCTCCCAAGGCGACGGTCATCAGGTTGACGAAGCTCCAGACTTACTTTATAGCCTTACCCGTTTACCCCTGAAATTAGATTTGGGTAGCATGCCAGGTTCATCCATACTCTACTGATAAAAGATTCACTGCAAGTTTCCTTCCATGACTTTACTCCCAAAAAATAAGTAAAATGATAATAAATACCACAATAATCATCACTTGATGAGACCAACTCGTGTTTGCCGCTTGCAAGGTCTAATTACAAACGTCTACAAACCACCAACATGAAGAAAGAAACATCACTTTACGAGACCAACTCGTGTTTGCCGTTTACAAGGTCTGATTACAAACGTCTACAAACCACCAACATGAAGAAAGAAACATCACTTTACGAGACCAACTCGTGTTTGCCGTTTACAAGGTCTGATTACAAACGTCTACAAACCACCAACATGAAGAAAGAAACATCACTTTACGAGACCAACTCGTGTTTGCCGTTTACAAGGTCTAATTACAACCGTCTACAAACCACCAACATGAAGAAAGAAACATCACTTTACGAGACCAACTCGTGTTTGCCACTTACAAGGTCTAATTACAAACTTCTACAAACCACCAACATGAAGAAAGAAACATCACTTTACGAGACCAACTCGTGTTTGCCGCTTACAAGGTCTAATTACAAACTTCTACAAACCACCAACATGAAGAAAGAAACATCACTTTACGAGACCAACTCGTGTTTGCCGTTTACAAGGTCTAATTACAAACGTCTACAAACCACCAACATGAAGAAAGAAACATTACTTTACGAGACCAACTCGTGTTTGCCGTTTACAAGGCAAATTACAAACTACTACCAATAACAAAATCATTACTTGACGAGATATACATTTCTTAACATACCTCCAGGTAAGAGTCCCACTACACTAACTACTGTTACAGAACAAAAAATCGTATTCTGGTAAATAAAAGTACGACGACTTTCTCTACGTACGGATGCAACCTTCTTTACGAAGAGCATCCCTAACCTTATTTACACACTTCATCGACGTCTTGAGTCCTTCCCGAGTGCCGCACAGGTTAGTGTGGCGCCTCACGTTTCTCCAACTGGAACTGCATACTCGGCCGACGATCTTCTTTACCCAGAATTAGCTCTGTGCACAACCACACATCCACTACCGAATGTAGATTCGGTGCACTTTGGTGCCACCAGAAACTTGTAGCATCAGCGATATTTAGCGTGCTCACTGCGTAGGTAAAATATACTTAAGACCAATAGAGCATCGCCTAGGAATCTGCGCAAAGTAGCTCCCGCGCGCCGGTCCGAGTGAGAAACACAGAATCAAGAACACAAACACAACCAGAAACAGAATCAGAGTCCGAATGACTTGCCACACACGCGTACATACTTATATAGCTTGCTGCACGTGGTTATAGCATCCTGGAAAGTTTACTGGTAGCAACGCTCTCACAGGCACATCTCCACGCGTCACTCAGTCAACCCATCCTTGCTTAAAACAAAGCCCTCGTATTGGCTATTGAGTGTCTGATGTGACATGAACGTCCGCTCACGTATATCCACATTGATCCACTCCAATTCTTCAACCTATACTACCTGCCGTACCCCGGGTTTCCAAGCCGCTTTGTTGCAACACATTCAGCCTATACTACCTGCCGTACCCCGTGTTTCCAAGCCGCTTTGTTGCAACACATTCAGCATTGCTCCACTCCAATCTTCAGCCTATACTACCTGCCGTACCCCGTGTTTCCAAGCCACTTTGTTGCAACACATTCAGCCTATACTACCTGACGTACCCCGTGTTTCCAAGCCACTTTGTTGCAACACATTCAGCCTATACTACCTGCCGTACCCCGTGTTTCCAAGCCACTTTGTTGCAACACATTCAGCCTATACTACCTGCCGTACCCCGTGTTTCCAAGCCGCTTTGTTGCAACACATTCAGCATTGCTCCACTCCAATCTTCAGCCTATACTACCTGCCGTACCCCGTGTTTCCAAGCCACTTTGTTGCAACACATTCAGCCTATACTACCTGCCGTACCCCGTGTTTCCAAGCCGCTTTGTTGCAACACATTCAGCCTATACTACCTGCCGTACCCCGTGTTTCCAAGCCACTTTGTTGCAACACATTCAGCCTATACTACCTGCCGTACCCCGTGTTTCCAAGCCGCTTTGTTGCAACACATTCAGCATTGCTCCACTCCAATCTTCAGCCTATATTACCTGCCGTACCCCGTGTTTCCAAGCCACTTTGTTGCAACACATTCAGCCTATACTACCTGCCGTACCCCGTGTTTCCAAGCCACTTTGTTGCAACACATTCAAGAGACTTCAACCGTCCTTCCCGATATAGTCTCAGTTTTCACGGTTGCACAATCCTACGGCTAGGCCATATTTACAGACTCTTACCCAAACGGAAATTTATACAAAATATAATGATGCACATATGCAATATTCCCTAACTACACATTCTTCTTATAATATTACGTTTTTACATTCTCAATAAACAAAATTACATGATTTTAACATTACAAACTATATACGAAAATTTCCTTACCTAAAAATTCGGGTATCGTACATACGTACGGTTACACAACTGAATTTCTTTTGTTTTTAATCACTCTGAACAATAGTTTC
The DNA here is from genome assembly GCF_040414725.1 of Anabrus simplex. Lineage (NCBI taxonomy): Eukaryota > Metazoa > Arthropoda > Insecta > Orthoptera > Tettigoniidae > Anabrus > Anabrus simplex. Next base: position 1,342,752 of record NC_090275.1, read on the forward strand.
ATATTGCCTCTGCTGTCTTCCTTCAGTTTCTGAGTAAATTTCTCCCAGCACTTTAATCTTCTCCTCTTCCACTACTCTTTTAACTCTCAATTTCTTGTCCTGGTAAACTTGCTCAAGGTCTCTGATCTTTCCCTCGTTCCTTACCTGTTCTGGCTTGGATTTCTCTCGATCTCGTTCTTTTTGTGCCATGTTCCTTTCCTTTATTGAGGATGTTAGTCTATCATTCCACCAGGGACTCTTTTCCCCTTACTCTCGCACTTGTCTTCCCGCAAACCTCTATTGCTTCTTTTATCAAGGTGTTTTTAAATCTTGTCCACTCTACCTCACTACGCTCCACTTCTTCTGTAGGCAGTTGTCTTCTTATACGGTCCTGATAGTCGGTCCTTTTTCCAATCTGTTGTAGTTTCCACACCTTAATTTTGTGGTTGTTATCTTTGGTATATTAATGTTTTTCAGATCTGCTATTGAGGTTCATCTTGACAGCAGTCATAAGTCTACTGCCTTCTTTATCTGTAATGACATAGTCAATGACCGTCTTGCTCCTCCTATCCCAGCTGTAACGGGTAATGTTATGACTGACTCTTTTGTTGAACCAACTGGTTTTTACTATCGAACAGTTTCTTAAGCAGAAGTCTAGGAGATGTTCACCTTCTGAATTCCTTCTCCCTTAGTCATGTGGTCGCATCACCTTCTCTGTCCCGAGCTGTGCGTTGAGGTCCTTGATGCTGATTGCCCTCTTTTCACTGATGGTCTCTTCTAAGTCTATGAGAAACTCTTTTCATCTTGATTGCAACCTGTCTGAGGGGCATACACTTACACCAGTGTCAGCTGTTGCATTTATCATCCTCTCATTGATGTACTGGTTCTCTGTAATACCATCTAACTCTTTAGACAATATCAATCCTAGTAAATTTCTCTTCTCTCCGTTGTTACCATTCCAGTAAAGGGTATAGTTTTTCCTCAACTCTTTCCTCCCTTTAGCTTTCCACTTAGTTTCACTCGGTCCTAGGATTGATATTTTCCTTCTCTTCGTGATATCCACTAACTCTTCACATTTCCCAGTCAAACTCAGTTCATTGATTGTTCCTATTCGTGTGTGTTGTCTTCTCCGGGGTTGTTGCACAATCGCAAGGCTTGGCCTGTCATCAGGCTGTAAGCCATCATACCTGGCGTGGGTCTATGGGTGCTGTTGTCTGCTCTGAGTTCTTTGTTTGCATCCGAGGCTCGTTTAAGTGTTGAAAGCGATTCCAGTTATTCTCCAACCAATTTTCTAGGCCTAACGTTAGAGAAGATTTTCTGTCAGGGTTATCTCCCTTAGCCTTTAGCAGTCCCCTGCCACATCTGCAAGGCAGCAGCTTCCAGCTGAATTTGTGTGTCATTTCCTACACAATGGCTTCAACAAGCCCCCTAAGGGTGAACTCCTCTGCCCACAGCCACTGGTTCTCCCTTAGCGAAACAGACTTTCAACGTATTAGGTCGTGTTACGTACATGTAGTATGTGTTGAAGAGATGTTAAGTACAGAACAAAAATGGCCAGCCGGACACCAATGGGATCCGAACCCACAAACGCACTCTACAGTGTGCTAGCAGCAGTGCCAGACCTGTATCTCAGATCCTTTCAAACAGAACAAAGATGGCCTAGGCCACCATAGCTCAATTGGTAGAGCAACCGACGCGAAATTGGGAGGTTGTGGGTTCGGATCCCACTGGTGTCCGGCTGGCCATTTTTGTTCTGTACTTAACATCTCTTCAACACGTACTACATGTACGTAACACGACCTAATACGTTGAAAGTCTGTTTCAATTACAATGCGGTCGTGAAAATTCAATATTGATTGGTTCTCCCTTAGTTTGTCAGGTTTGGTAACGGCCGCCCAACCCTCGGCAGACAGTCTCAGGTAGTACCGTCTACTGTCGCACACGGTAGCAGGATGTACCTGACCTGACCTGATGTTTAATGAGTTTAAACATGCCCTGATCTAGTGATTGTAGCACACTGGTACAATTTGGTGGTAGGAATACCAATTCAATATTCCATAGCTCAACATTTGGATGAGTGGGGGCAATGTTCTATAAAAAAAAGAACGACTTTTCTGTTCTTCGAGCCCACTCTCTAATCAAATGCTTGAAGCCACTGCTTAAAAAGTGCCAATGTCATCCATGCTTTCATGTTCGGTTCACACGTGCACAACTTTAAATGCTCACGGGTTGGCTAACTTGCTGATAATAAACGGTTTCAGTTTATCACTACCGTCCATGTTGCAGCACAAAAGAACGGTTAGTCGTCCTTTGCTGCGTTTTCCACCCTTCACCGCAAGAGTCCTTTGGAGTAATAATTTATAGAAAAGTGCAGATTCATCAGCGTTATAGACATCTTTGTGCTCGTACCTTTTAAGAATTTCACAGAGAATTGGAAGCCAGTCATTGACAGCTTTATCGTCTACACTTCCCGATTCTCTTTTTATTGTGTGAAGCAAAATGCCACGTCTGGCTTTAAAGCGGTTAAACCATCCATCGCTGCACTGGAAGCCTGAAATATTTCGTCTGAGAGCCAAGTCTTGTGCCTTAGATTTTAACACGGGCCCTGAATTAGGAATTCGTGCAGCTTGTTTTTGGGTAAACCACACAAAAAAGGGCAGCTTCAAGGTCAGCATGGTCCGCACTACACAGTTTTTTACTCCCGCTTGGAATGCTACCTTTTAAAACAGTGACTTTGATTTTTACCCTTATTTTTAAGGAGAGTAAATAGAGTCGAATATGTTAAATTATACTGCCTGCGTATTTCACATTTCCTCACCCTGCTTTTTCTTTCACAAGTCTGCACAATTTCATATTTTGTAGCCAAATCTCATGATTTTCATTTCCCACTCGACATTGTAATGTGTTAAGTCACAGCACAATGAAGTGGAGGTTTTTTTTTTTACCGATACTGTTTTCAAAAGAAGCGAAGACTCCTGAACACAACTTAGAAACAGCTGACAGTTCAAAATATGCTGTTCACAGAACCAAAAACTGATGACAAACAGAAATTTAAATTAACACTACACAGTACAGTCAGTTTGCTTTTAATATCACTAAAAGACTTCTTCACACGTTACACAAAGAAAAGATAGCACAGTCTATTCACATTTCACACAGAAAGCAATTCTAGACACGCCTACAACTTACACAACACAAGAAGTGGTTTTACTCTGCGTACAACAGTCACACCACGAGGAACAACAATTTTTGACAGCAATAGTAACAGTTCGATAAAAAAACTCATCACTGCGACAATGCATAGCCATATCAGGTTGACAAATCCCACAAATCTGCGATATCTGAAAGAACTACCGTTTTGCGTGAATTCTTGATACGAACGTAAGTATAACGGTGCCAATAAAATCCCTTGCAAGAGACCCACTGCCGATCTTTTCGTGGAAGGTTTTATAATCTAATTGTGTAAAATGATCACAGTAATATATTTAGTTAGCAGAATATCGAGAGTTACACGGAAAAAATAATCCATAGTTTTCTGCTAGCTTTTTCCGCTGAAGTGTAAGTACCGGTAACAGAAAATAAAACACGTTAAAATCTCTCGTAATAATGGACGACTCAGTGAAAGGGTTCTCTTGTAAACAAAGGCTGTTGTACAGTTTAATATAGGAATTTCGAAGGGATATTAAAAAAAAACTTGCCGTTACAACGGGGTTTTTGATATATCCCGTACTCGCTATAACAGACTTTTACTGAAGTTATGTACAGTACCTGTGTACGTGGTGACATTCTTCACGCAGATCCTTGGCAAGTTGGGGAAGGGCGGAGTGCTGCGAGGTGTGATGTAATAGCCTTCAGCTCCAGCCACCATCTTCCACGAAAGCGTCGTGCTGTGGTTGGTTTTTGAGGGGATCACCAGTCCCTGGACAGGATCGATGATACTGTTTCCATCAAAAGTTATTGTCGCTACTTTGGAACTGTTGCTCTTGTGTCGCCCATTCTCAGCTTCCACCTGAAAGAGACCAAAGTTCGTACCCGTTAAGTTAGGCGCATCGCAAAATCCTGGTGATGCATTTCTTCACCACCTTTCTCTCGGCAAAACACAATTCTCATATACTTGTTTTACACAGGAACCAAACTTTTCCAAAAGGATAAACTGATGGCCACATTTTGGTACATACATTGTAAAATAATTTTGGTTTGTAACGGCTTACTTTGAAATAGTCAACTAAATAAAATGTACTTCAATAAATTATTAAAACACAATTATTCAAACTAATTTAGCACATACCTAATCCCTGTAAGGAAATCTCTCCTTTTCAAATTGGTAGATAGATATAAGCAAACTCTTTTACGCCAGTATCCGCATGTCATACTTGGATACAAGTTTCGGCGAATAACTACTGTACCCCTCTTCCCATGCTGACTTGTCACTGGGTTCATCCTACGAGGACACATTGTTCCGATGCAAGACGCTTTAGTGCGGAAGCAAGTCAATTTAAAATTTACTGTTTTTTTTTTTTTTTTTTACCGAGTTGTAAACAGCTTTAAATAAATTTTAATTGGTTATGTAGATAAATAATTATTGGATTAATGCCTGGGTGCATCAACCTCATTTACAAGTTTACTGTAGTATTTAAGAGGCCTATGTACTCTACATAACCTCACAAGTTGTATATTGTGCACATCGAAAGTGTCGTGATCCAGACGTGAGGGAGCGATATATCACATTGCGGGCATCCAAAGTGCCGTGATCTTATCGTTAAAATGGATTTGGCACCACATCTCGTATATCTACAGAATCTTGAGAACGATGAACAGAGAGAAAGAGATAGGAGCAATCTATTTGAAGTTTGGATGGACTCCTCATTTCAAAACAGGTTTTGGTTGGAGAAAGACTGCGAATAGGTGAGTGACTCTAGTTGCCTACTCGTAGAAATAATCCTCTTTCACCAAGAAACCATCTTAATCAAAGAGAATTTCAATTTCAAATGCACTAAATTTGCTACTTTCCTTTACCGTATCGGCTGCATCACAGATATTTTCATGTATTTAAGAAATTGTGTTACGAGAAATTTCTATTATGCTCTCAGACTCAAAAGACTCTTACAGACACTTGAAGTGCGCCTGCGCTACGAGTTGAGTGTATTGTTTCTACATTGGTTGTTCCCCCTCCTGTCCCTTCTCAATCGTAGTCTTGGTGGCTGGTTGTATCCAGCGTTCGGGTCTCATAATTTTGTCTCTCGCTAGAGCATCTACTTGCAGGTTCCTTTCGAACCCAAGGCTTCTGGGCTGCGAACATCAGAGCGTAAGTCGTGAGTGAATCTTACATGTGTATATTGAGTGAAAGGTTAATGCTTGTGGCAGCGAATGGGTGTATAATTGGGTTTGAGTTGTACTTCTGTGTGTGCTGTGCTGTGTGGATGTGCGGGGTTCGTAGCCCAGGGGCCTATGGCCAGTTGAAGGCCGTTTCTTTTCTTTAATGTTAACGTTTAATATTACATTCTAGTACTACTTGTTTTCCTTTATATTTCCTGGGGGTAATAGATCTTCTGTTCTCTCTTGTATGTAAGAGGCCAATAGAAGTTTATTGGTTTACTTTAGAAAGAGTGCTTCAGTTATAATGTTGTAAATATGTTACCAGTGAATAAAAGACGGATGAATTTACAGATGGAAAGCTCCCTAACCTTGGTCCACCTAGCTTCCTCTCTGGGCATGTTCCTATTTTCCTAGGCCCTAATGCTAGCACCTTCTCAGCTGAAACTGACAAACTAACGAAACCAGTCTTAGAAATGAGGGGATGTAATAGAAGATATGATTAAAATGACTACAATGATTCTGACAAAGAGAAAATTGATTATACACATTTTTATGCATGTGTAAAATAATTTAAATAATATTCGTAATAGAAATAAAAATACAGCTGATGATTCTGGACAAAACATAAACAACTGGATAAATTAGACACACGTAACTGTCACTGCCTTCTGGAAGACAAGTGACTGTCGAACTAATCACTGCCTCCTGAATACTACTTTGAATTACTTTTGAGGGGAATAATAGTGAGAAAAGAGGCTCTGTGGCAGCGCGCCGACCTCTCACCACTGGGTGCCAGTCACTCCATGTCAGATTTGTGCTGGACAAAAGGGGCAGGTTCTTCTCTGGGTACTTTGGTTTTCCCTGTCATCATTCATTCCACCAACGCTCTCCAATATCATTTCATCTGTCGGTCACTAATCATTGCCCAAGAGGAGCACGATTGCTGTCCTTGCTGCTAGATGGGGGTTTCATTCTTTCCATCTCTGACCCGGTCAAATGACTGGAAACAGGCTGTGGATTTTCATTTTCAAGAGCGAGAAAAAAAGGATTAGCTATGGTGCAACTGGTTCATGGCAATACCAAGGTAAGAGTTTTACCACGGTTTTGTAACGCCTGATAATTTCTGAGAATGGTACACTCGGGCGTAAGATCGAACAAAACTCCATAAAACCAACCTACTTTTCACATACCCTCCCTGATTTTAAAATACAAGGGGGTCTTGTAGGAGAGACTACATGGTATATCAATTGTAAGGTCACACATGTTCCTTTCCATTCTTTTGCTTTCCTAGCACCTATATTCTTGTGTTTATCAAACTTTTCACATCCTACAGCTCATGACGACCTAGGTAGAGTGCAATGTATGAAGATGTGTCTTCTTTCTATTGCTCATCTGACTATTTGTTCCTATCCCAGTTTGACAGTAGCGGTGTCATATCCCCAAGGCCAGAATTTACATACAATAAAGAGATATCGTAAAGTCAATATGGGATTGACATTTTTTAGTTTATGTTGTATTTCTTTACATCTTAAAGATGAAGTTAATGTACAATCAGTCTGTGATATGTGACACTCAAGTCATCGGTCCTTTGAAGGGCAGATTGAAGCTTCAGATTTCCATATAATGTTCATTACTTAGTACTTCTTTCACATCCCATACATAGTATTTTGTGTGTATGTCGCCTAACAGGCTCGACCTGCTAACTCACAGCATTAATTTGTAATCACCGTCACCTGTATTTCGACTGTCGTTAGGGTCCCGAGTTCCGTGTCGCAATACAAGCGGGTAGACGGATAATGACGCTTTCTGACATTCCTCTTTCCTACTCCTTACAGTAACCTCCCGAGGTTTGCGTTCATCTGTTAACTTGCTCTTCGTCTACTGCCGTGTTTCACCAGATTAAAGTGAAAAAACGCCTAAAGATTTTGCCAGAAGAATGTTCCGAGCGGTCAGTGCCCGTGTTCAAGTATTACCCACTTGCATCCGTCGACGTAGAACGATCATTTTCAGTGCATAAATTAATTCTAGCCGACAACAGAAAGTTATTGACTCCTGAAAACATTGAAAAGCTCTTGAAACCTCCTGACATGCATCATTTTGCAAGGAATTAAACATGTTTATCAATTTAACACTGAGTTAAAATTAAATAAAGCGTCTGGTAACTGTATTTTGTTTTATTTCTAGTGCATATTTTCATGCATATTTACAGCATTTTTAGTGCATATTTTCGGATTTTTTAGTGCATATGAATCCGGGCCCTAGTCATTGTTATCGCTGACCATCTCCAGTTGCCCGGATGTGGTGTACGAGCTCCCTTTATCTTTGTCTGTCCACGAACCACTGTTCTCTCGTAACCTTCTCCCTGTCTTGTCCTCTCTCCTCAACATCTTCCTTCACCAGATCAGTCCATTTTTCTTGGAGTCTACCCACTAGACTTTTTCCTCTTACTTCTCTTGCACTTCTTGCACTCGTCTTTCTTACAAGGCTAAACTACTTCAGTCTTGCTTGCTGGATCCTCTGTAGTAGGGAGTCTCCTAATCCCATCTCCTCTTGGACTTTTTCATTCCTGACCTTGTCCTTTCTGGTCTTCTGTATAATGGTGAGTAGAAACTTCATTTCTGCACCTTGGAGTTTTGAGTTGTCTTTTCTCGTTAACGTGGTAGTTTCCAAACTATACATGAGGATGGGTGTGTAACACGTCATCTTAGCTTTCAATGGTACCTGTTTATTCGACAGCACTTGTCTTACTTGGTGGTAAAATTGAGTTGCCTTGCTAATTCGACTGTCCATCTCATACCTTGGATGGTTGTCTTTTTGATACTATACTACCCAAGTACAGTGAAACCTCATTAGTGTGTTCCTCATTAACATGTTTTACCGCTTATCACGTTGTAAATTCGAAGTCCTGATTCTCATAGTATTAAATCTATATAAAAATACCTCACTTATCGCTATTACCGCTTAGAATGATCACATTTTTCCTAGCCCTGAAAATGTTATTTTTCTTCCCTTGTGAAACACACGTGATTTTCAACTTGCGTAAGATCTGTCACGTGATTACGGAAAAAGACCTTCAATTCCTGAACTTCACAGGATAAGTTGCACGTTCCAGGAGCAAGCTGTTAGCCTCAGGAATGTTCAATTCTGCTTGCCCGTTAGCAGCAAGATTTTATTTTGTGTTGAGTAGTACAGTGATATGGCAGTCGATATCAGGATTAGGAACATATAAACATACCTACCGCATTACCGCTTACTACGAGTACGATTCCTAGCCCTGAAAATGTTATTTGCCATCCTTTGTGAAAGAAACATGGTTTACAACTTGGATAAGAGCCGTCACCACAGTTGTGTCATTACGGAAAAAAGTGAGCTTTTTTGTGCTTGTATTCCATTCAGAAGGTGTGTTCAGTGGTACAGTGATACGACAGTCTATATCTGGATTAGGAACCTAATCGTGTGAAAATGACCAGCGTGGTGCATATTTGTCTTGTGATAGCCTAGCTACAACCTATATAATATTGCAGTTGGTCTTGGTTGAACTCGCACCTTTGAGTTTCGATTCGATCGATTCGACTTGGTCGAAGTTTTCAAAATGGCGGCCAAAGTCATTCTGCCGCAGTTGCACATGGCTGATTCATTGTCTAAGAGTGTGACCAGAATTTTTTTTTTTATAGCCCACTCCTCCAAAATAAAAGGCTTCTATTAACATTTATTTTCAAAAGAGTGTCATCTGCAGTAATAATTTGATATATTTCTTGGCCCCCATGCATATGTTTTAATATTTGTTGTTTGGTGTTATTTTATAAGCCCCAGCAGGAAAGGCTTTCATATCTGTTCTCTTGTGTTTTTCACTCCTTTTAATACTTTCCTCTTATCTTGAAAAACGGCAGATATAGTTTTTACTGTTCCCTGCAGATAAACGATGTCTGAAAAAATTGTGTTCCAATGTTTCCATATCCCTGTTGGATAGTTTTTATTCATATATTCAGTAGTACATTTTCTCGCTTAGCACGTTCATTTTTATTGTCCCCTGCAGAAACGTCTTAGCGAGGTTTTACTGTACTTGAACTTTGGAACACTGTCCAGTTTAGTATCATTTAGTCTGACGTGTGGTTCATCTCCTCCCCTCTGCAACTTCATCACCACCGTCTTAGCCTTGCTTATATGTAAATCACATCTTAAACTCTTGAGCTTTCTGCAGCTTTTCCTCCAAATCATTTTCGGTTTCACCTCAGATGACCACGTTGTCTGCAAATATGAAAGCTTGCAAGTCCTGCTGCTCCTTCCGTTTTAGTGCCTTCAACATGGCATCTATCACGGCGATAAATAGGAGGGGTGACAAAGCACTGCCTTGCTGTACTCCTCTCTTCGTTTCAAACCACTTGACAGCCGCAACCCTCCTGCACACAACTTCTGGTTTCAACATACAGCATCATCTACATTCAAGTGCCCAAAATTACAATGTTTCCACAGTTTGTAAATCTTGATTATAGAGAATTCTTTGTAATTAGAGGTTGTACCAAATTCTATGTAGTCATGCTACCACGTGCCACATTTTATTTCTTCTGGTGTTTTGTAACTCTTGAATGTCTTTATTCAATTTCAGAGTGCTACAGTTGTGGAACTTTGATCTTCATGCAATATTGTCTGATAAACGAGCCACGTGCTTGAATTTTAGTTTGTAATTTCTTCCAGAATATTTATTAACCAGCTTTAACAATATGACATAACAAATAATCATCAGCCTCCGACACAGTTAATGCATATTGCCATTTGTGAAGATGTCTGCTGTTATGATCTGATCCTTTGCGCTACGCCACTACAGCTAATGAGCTACAGGATGTTCACGATCCTAGAGTATCTTTCTACGTTGCGATTTTATTTTAAGTGAATAAATATCAAACGAGAACACGTTCACTTCCTTGTATACATTACTTTATTTACACTGTTTAAATCTATGAATTTAATTTTTGTCCATATTGAAATGAGAATGGAAGATAGGAAACTTAAAAGGGTCCACCTTTTCAATACAAATAAATTTTATAGTTTATTTACAACATATTTTTACATTTGGAACTAGTTTCGATGCTGTTTCGCGTCATCTTCAGCCAAAATGTGGGAAATAGGCTAGCATGTAGACATTTATATTATACAAGGTGTTAAACCAGTGTGATTAAATGAGAGAACATGAAGACGTGAAGTACGTCAGTTTCAAAATGGTCATGAAGGGCGAGTCAAAATTGTATAAACATGAGATAACATAATCACTTAAACAAAAACCATAGAAATATGTAAACTGTAACAAAACCACGCGGAAGTTCGAGATGATTGGCATTGGAGATTCAAATTATTTCAGACACTCTTCCATTGAATGTTGCCTGCCGCGAGTGTAGTACAAAACATAGGTTAGATTTCAATAAACACAATCGTCTCAAAAATGCACATAACATTTTAAAATATTTGGGTTGAGATGAAATTTGGCAGTTAGATTTTTGTTTAAGTGATTATGTTATCTCATGTTTATACTTTTTTGACTCACCCTTCATGACCATTTTGAAAATGACATTGTACTTCACGTCTTCATGTTCTCTCATTTAATCACACTGGTTTAACACCTTGTATAATATAAATGTCTACATGCTATGCCTATTTCCCACATTTTGGCTGAAGATGACGCGAAACAGCGTCGAAACTAGTTCCAAGTGTAAATATATGTTGTAAATAAACTATAACATTTATTTGTATTGAAAAGGTGGACCCTTTTAAGTTTCCTATCTTCCATTATTTACACTGTACGTCACAACACACAATTATACATAGTCGCATATGACACTATATACAACACTCAATAGCGGAGTACCCTGAAGTCGATTCTGACCAGTACAGATACAACAACAACACTGACTCGCTCATTCTCTTGAATTCCCCGCTTCACTCACTCGAGTCCAATACTCTGACTCCACCTCGGAGCCCAAGAGTCATTCCCAGTCCATCACTTGCCTGAGTCCCAAGAACTAAGAACTGCGAACTTAGAACTGACTTCACTGACTGACAGCTTGATATTTATACTACTCAATTAAATTGAAATAATAAATAAGGTAGTTCAACCTATTCAATACAAATAAATAAGAAATGTATTGTTACATTCCTATTTAATTATAAGCGGAAGCGATACCAGTTTCGACCCTAATCCGGGTTGTTATCAGCTGAATAAAACTCAAAAAACAATGCATAGGTAAGAAAGAAATTTAAAAAAAAAGTCCCCACAAAAAAGTTGGAGAGGCAATATAAAACAACGGGGATAGGCACTGTAAAATCCAGAAGAAGTAGAAGGTAAGTCACTTAAAAGAATCAAGGCGCAATCTTCTGAACAGCAGCATAGCACACTGTCTCAAAATGTTTACGAGAAGCGGAGAACAGCTTGCATACACTATCAGGCGCGAAGTCACAACACAATCCAACAAATATGAAGATCAAAAATCGTGCAGAAGCCGAAGACAAGTCGCTCGATTGAAGTAAATTGCCAGCTCCCGAAGATCAGCGCAACATATTCAACGTCCGGCACTGTGCTTTCAAACGCCGATGGAACTCGATGAATAGTTTAAAGATCCAGTATTCGCTTCAGTCGCGAAAATGTACACATATATATATAATACAATTCAATATAATTGAAATATGTAACTAGGATCTTGTAGATTCTTTAGAACAGTGACGTAAAAACAATTGTGAAGAGAAAAATGGTAAAAAGAGCAATACCGGAAACAAATGAAAAACGTATATGCACAGTGCGCTATTTTTTGAAGATAAGAATTCAGGTCGTAAATGAAGTAGTCAAAGTCGGCGCAAGGCATGAGTTTAAATTTGAATGTAAAGACCCAAAATGCAGGTGGCACTTTAGTATATTATTATACAGTTCAATTCGGAAAGAAGGTTTTTTTTTTTTAAATAGTGGAGAGGTGAAAAGAAAAGATAGGATAAGTTAATAAAGGAAGAGGATTAGTAGATTAGAGAAGATTAAAAGGATTTGAAGTTAAAAGAGGATGGGAGAGGATAAGATAGGGAAATAAAGGAGGGTGGGTTAGGAGGGTGGGTTCTTGGAGGTAGAAAACGTGAGTAGGAACTTTGTAAGGCATGGAAAATTGAATTCGGGTTTAGAAATTTAGAATTTTTGAGAAGAAGAATTAGGAAGTCAAATAGGATATTGGGTTTTTCAGAAATGTCGTTTAAATTGAAATTAGGGTTGAAGTATTGGTCAAGCTGAATAAAACAATTTTCAGTAGTGTTTAGGAGGGGGCCTTTGTTAATGATTTTAAGTATTTTTATGTCTTTCAATATTAGTGAAATTGTGCTTGGAGTCTTGTATGTTACAAGTGATTTGGCAGTCGACACTCCACTGACTTTCCCCTTGGTTGTGCCTTTGTGTTCTGCCAGGACGTACAAGTCTTCGCAGTCCACCGGTGTGATGCACGGGAGAGGCTCGCACGCCGTGGTCTTGGTCCCGTTGAGTCTCCTCTTTTTTCGGGGTGCTGAATTCAACGTTCCTACCAGCATATGATTTTATGCCGGGACTAGTGTCCTAGTTTCGTAGCACCCTCGTTTGTCGGTTGCCGTCGTCACAATGATCCCATCGTTCCATGGAGTTGTCATCTTCACGACGCCAGAGCCACCATCACTGCTTGCGGGCTTCACCCGTGTCGCCAGAGCTGTCGTGCTTTCACACAGGGCATTCGGCTTTTCTGCTGGGTCTTGGACTACGGACTCCACCGTCGTTACAATGATCCCGTCGTCCCGTGGAGTTGCCATCTGCACGACGCCGGAGCCGCCATCACTGCTTGCCGCCTTCATCCATGTCTCCAGAGCTGTCGTGTTTTCACACAGCGCACTCGCTGTTTCCACTCGGCCTTGAACTACTGACTCCACTGCGGCTCGTACTTCATTGTCCAGCGACTTGATTTGGTCCTTTATTCCTCGAGACTGGGCCTCGATTTTCCACCCGAGTTTTTCGTATTGGGCATCGATTTTACCCTAGAGTTTTTTGGACTGGGCTTGAATCAACGCACTTAGCTCCGCAAACATACTGCATACTCGGTCGTTGGTTTCTTCCTCCAAGGTGACTTCGAAGTCGAAACTGTCTGGGTCCTCTCCGTTGTCTATCAAATCCTGGCGCAGCACCTCTTGTAAGTTAGCTTTTCTTCCAGTCTTCGGTAAACCTCGGGATGTCAGCGCTTTCCGTAACACCAGCAAGCTCATTTGGTCGATCTTCATTGCTGAAGTCTTGAAGTGTCCTGTCATGATCGCCAATTTATCGTTCTACGTTGCGATTTTATTTTACGTACATAAATATCACACGAGAACACGTTCACTTCCTTGTATAAATTACTTTATTTCCACTGTACGTCACAACACACAATTATGCACAGTCGCATACGACACTATATACAACACTCAATAGTGGAGTACCCTGAAGTCTATTCTGACCAGTACAGATATCAACAACACTGACTCGCTCACTCTCTTGAATTCCCCGCCTCACTCACTCGAGTCCAATACTCTGATCCCACCTCGGAGCCCAACAGTCACTCCCAGTCCATCACTTGCCTGAGTCCCAAGAACTAAGAACTGCGAACTTAGAACTAAGAACTGACTTCACTGACTGACAGCTCAAAAAATGAAATGGCGTATGGCTTTTAGTGCCGGGAGTGTCCGAGGACATGTTCGACTTGCCAGGTGCAGGTCTTTTGACTCCCGTAGGCAACCTGCGCGTCGTGATGAAGATGAAATAATGATGAAGACGACACATACACCCAGCCCTCGTGCCAGCGAAATTAATCAATGATGGTTAAAATTCCCGACCCCACCGGGAATCGAACCCGGGACCCCTGTGGCCAAAGGCCAGCACATTAACCATTTAACCATGGAGCCGGACACTGACAGCTCAATATTTATACTACTTGATCAACCATCTAGAGTGATCGACTTCTGAAAGAATTCTTACAACACTAATGGATCACACTCGAAACATCGATCGACCAGCTAGTCGAATGGGTACTCGAACGTTTCTTTCCTATTTAAAAATGTACACGGAAATATCTACAACATTCGTAATGTCTCTACGTGTATCTGGATAATAAAACCTTACAGTAAGTTTCCAGAACCTTTCATATATACCAAATACGGTACAATAAGTCTAACATACAAACACTTCTACCACTTTCGACTATCTAGATTTGAGGTTAAACAATACGTATTTGAGGTTATACAATTTTATACTACATATTTACAGGGAAACCATATACTAGTCATGTTTAACACTTAATAAAATATAATTTAGCATTAAATAAACTATAATTAAAATATATTAAACATACTAATTGAAGGTTTTACACCAATTACGATGTCGTACCTACGACAAGAGCCACGTTTCCATTTGAAGAATAAATGTTTTCGGGTTCCTGCCAATAATTTTAAATCAACAGTTGGCAATATATCAACACTCTAAGACACTTCTGTATCTATGATAGCAGTATACGGGTGTGGCCAAACCTCTTATTTGCTTGTTATTCTTACTGAATGTAAAGAAATTATTTTCAAATGTAAACGTTAATACATTTATGAATTCATTTGTTCAAGGTGTTGTGTTTCACCAACTGGAATGTTTGAATATGACATTGTGTTGTTCTTGTGTTTGGTTCTATGGTATTACAAAGACTGGTCCCTGTACTAAACGTTTCTTTAACAATTTTGGTATAAATTTTGCTGTTCTGTATGTGGGACTGTTCCTGTTTAATATAGGTCTAATTGGTATTCCTTATTTGTGTTCTTCAATGTACATAACCCTGGGTACATGTTTACCAAATAATTAATTTCTTTTGACTCCATCAAGAAATTAGTGTTTACCAAAATTTGATTAAATTTCCTTTGTATAATAGTAGTGGAGCCCTTCTTTACCAAACTAAACTTATCTCCCATTAAAAAATCATTTGTTTTATTAATGTAATCTTTATGCATCAAAACTGTAGTGTTGCCCCTGTCTGCTTTTGTAACAATTACATTATCTTTTAGTTTCTTATTAATTCATTACAAATTTCTACCTATGCCGACTTCTGTGGTGGTTTCTTGTTCCATTATTTTAGAAATTAATTTTCTGGCCTTTGTGCAAGTGCGACCTAATTCCCTGTTGTGAAGGGTCCAGTTGTGTTTAGAAATCTTAACTTCATCTCAATAAGAATAGACACTGGTAAGGTTTTTTACTGGCAGATAAAATGTGTTTCTTCTCTTGTGTTGTGTTTGGCTTTAATTAAATTCTGGTATTTTTTATCTAAAGTTTCTTCTTTAAGATGGTGAGTAAGCAAAAACCTATGTTAATCTGCACCTCCTCCCATTCCAGAACTTAACTAGTGATGAATAAATGCAAATCATATAGTGACTTATTCAACTGAGTTTTTTGAGATGCAAAAATCTAATTTCATCTTAATCCAGATGTTTAGTTTCCCCTCATTTCTTGATGTTGCAATCTACTTCCTTCCAGTGTCTGGGTGTAACACTCCCTTTTAAACATTTGATGAGAAAATTAAAGTTTTTTGAAATACCTTCGGGTTCTTAAATCTCTTGATCAATTTCCTTGCCTGGCTGACATAATCAGGATCTATAATTCATCATCATCATTTCTCTTTATCCAATTGTTGGGGCAAATATGGTTCCTCTCCACTTTCTTCGGTCTTTCCACCACTGTGTCCCAGTCCAGGTTTCTTTCTATAATGCTGCGTTGGATGGTATCCTGCCATCTCAATCGTGCTCGTCCACGGCCTCTCCTTCCTTGCATTTGCATTTCCATCACCTTTCTTGGCATTCTTTCATCACTCATTCGCTTTATGTGCCCAAACCATCTTAGTCAGCTCTTCTCTATTCTATCATTCATTTTTTCCTCTCCAATTTCTTCCCGGATTTTCTCATTCCTTATTTTGTCTCTTCTACTCTTCTGTATCATACTCCTCAAGAATTTCATTTCGGCTGCCTGTATTCGACTCTCATCCTTTTTTGTCATTGTCCAAGTTTCTGCTCCGTAAGTTGTTATGGGTACGTAATACATCTTGTACATAGCATCCTTTGCTTCCGTTGGCACATCTTTGTCCCATAACATGTTTCCTACCCTATGATAGAAACAACTTCCAGTTTGAATTCTTTTACTAATCTCAGCATCCAGTCGAGCATTCTCCATTAATTCACTCCGCAGGTATTTAAACGTTTCCACTACTTTCAGGGGCTTGTCTGCAAGTCTTAATCAGACCTTTCCCTTCTTTCTCCCCTCTAGTCATAACAAGAGTTTTACTCTTTTCTACACTTATTTTCAATCCACATTCTTCGATCTTCCCATTCACCACATCCAACTGTTCTTGAACGTTCATGTCCACTTCTCCCCAAATCACAATATCATCTGCAAATAACATCATGTTCATTTCTCTTCCTCCATATGCTGCTTTTGCTGTTCTCATGATGTCATCCATTACTACTGTAAACAGGATTGGTGATAGAACACTTCCCTGTCTCAGCCCACTAGTTATTTTGAACCAACTTGTCCTGCCAACTTGTGTTTGCATGCAACTACAACATTCCTTACACAATGCCATGATCATTTTTATTAATCCCTGTCCAATTCCTTTTTGCACCAGACTATCCCAATCTTTCGTCCTAGGGACACTGTCATATGCCTTTTCAATATCAATGAAAGTCATCACCATATCATTCCCGTACTCCCAATGCTTTTCCATTAGTTGTCTCATAATGAAAATGGGCTCTATTGTTGCCCTTCCACTTCTGAAACCAAACTGATTTTCCTGTATCTGATTCTCAACCCTCAACCTTATTCTACTTTCCAGTATCCTTTCCATTATCTTAGCAACATGCGATATTAGAGTAATTCCCCTGTAGTTCTTCAAAACTTTCTTATCACCTTTCTTGAAAACTGGGATGATTATTCCTTTTTGCCAATCCTCAGGGACCTCCTTATTCTCCCAGACATTCCTGAGAACCTGATATGTTCACTGCAGGCCTCCAGCTCCAGCTGCCTTTATCATCTGCAATGAAATTTCATCTATTCCAGCAGTTTTTCCATTCTTCTTCTTTCTTACTGCCATTTCAATTTCATTCATTGTAATTTCTTTATCCATTTCTTCATCAACTAATTGCCTTTCCTGGTTGTCCATTGAATGACTGTCATCCGTTCTTATGTTCAGCAGCTCCTGAAAATACTCTCTCTCCATCTATTTATTATTTCTTCTGGCTTTGATAAAATTATGCCACCTTCATCATTCACAAATCTGGTGTTTACTTTATCTCTCTTTTTGTTTCTTAAGATAGCATACAGTAATTTCTTGCTGCCCTGCGTATCATCTCTCAATTTCTGTGTGAATAAGGCCCAGCTTTTCCTCTTTTCTTCCTCCACTACTTTCTTGACCAAATTCTTTGCCTCCACATATTTTCTTCTATATTCTTCAGTCTTAGATGTTTTCCATGCTTTCCATGCCATTTTCTTTTCCTTCACTTTAATCTTTACCCTATCATTCCACCAGTGTGTTTCTTTGTTTTTCACATTTCCTGATGTTCTACCACACACCTTTTCTGCACATCCAACTAGTGCTTCCTTAACCCTTTCGCACTCAGCGCGCCAAACTTACCGGCGCGAGAGGTTATGGAGAAAACGCTCACGGCGCCGATACATCGGCTCTGTCTTATTTACGGATTTTGGTCATTTGCGTAGCTGTTAAATCGCAACAGTTGATCGTGACGGTACATTAAAGCGTTGAATTTGCGTTTAACTCAACAGACATATCCACCAGCCCTACAAAATATTCTTATTTTCGACAAATTAAATCTGTTGACCGTGAATGTTTATGTTGTGGTTATTTGAAGTTGTTATTGTGTGGATCTGTTTTGATTGGCTTATGAATACAAAATGTTGATATTGCTATGAGTTTTGTTTATAGTTCATTTCGTTTCTTTGGTATATCGTGTGTTCGATGCACTTCGTAAACTACAATTTTACTCCTTTTCATAACTCCGTTGTTGCACGTGCTTGCGTCATCTTTTTATAGTAATGGCTAGGCCATATTCAAGGCCATATTCAAGGCCAAATAAGGCTGATATCCATGAATTTTCAGATGATTTAGACAGTAATAATGACCTCCTTTTGCTGAAAGTGATGGTCGTAACTGCTCACCGTGCATCGGACCGTGAGGCCCTGACATCGATGACCGTTACATGTACACTGAATAACTTTGTGCAATGCTTCATGAGTGAATTGCAGCACACACATCATATTGATATCAAATTATTCAGAATTAAATGTTCTTTCATCCACGTCTAGGAGTAAAGAAGGAAGGCGCAACAATGTCTAATTTTTCTGTCATTGAAGACAATTTATTTTTAAGAAATTATTTTCAAAATTCAATAATCTATTTGGGCTTAACCAATAACAATACGTCCAAGGTATATTCATTTCTGAAATGCTCATAGTTTCCTGTATTAGTGTGATTAATTTTATTTTAATGTGGGTTAAACTCTTTACGTGGTGAATTTTTGTAATTTGCTTTGGAAAATCACAAAAATTGGTCTGAGTGTCTTCGAGCAAACACCTGCATATAGGCTGAGTGCCAAAGGGTTAAATCTTTTCCATTCATCTTCAACATTCCTCATCTGCATCCTGGGTACCAAGGGTATTATTTCCCTTTGAAATTCTTCTTGTATGGTTTTCTCCTTCAACTTCCATACTTTAATTCTTTTCTCTCTTCTTAATTGGGGGTTTTCAATCTTTCCAACTTTCAATTTTCCTGTCACAACTCTATGATCTCCACCAAAGGCTTCTTCAGGCATGGCTGTTACATCTACAAGGTTCTTCCGGTGTTCTTTCTCTATGATTATATAATCAATCATGGTCTGTTTGTCTGTCTCCCCAACCATACCTTGTAATCTTCTGACGTTCTTTCTAAACCAGGTGTTTCCAACAAACATTTGATTCCTCATGCAAAAATCCACGAACAACTCGCCTTCTGGATTTACATTTTCATATCCAAAGGGCCCTACAACATTGTTGGTACAATGAAATAATACAGATAAACATGCAGAGTTCACCATTGAATCTGAAGAGAAAAATACTCTGAATTATTTAGATGTGACAGTAATCAGATGGAATGAAAATTTTGAGTACCAAATCAACAGTAAAAACCCACACTAAACTGCTTCTAAGTAACAAGGTTAATGAGGCAGCTAATAACCAAAAACTTGTATTGTTTATTCGAGGGAAAGCTATATCAGTGATTAATAAAAATTCTAACTATTCAGGATAACACAAGAAAGTGGTATTCTACAGAATGGTCAATAGAGCAGTTAATATACCATTAAAGAAATATGAGTTCAATAAAGAGATGAACAATATACATGACAATGCCAGAAGCAATGGCTACCCTAAAAATTACATTAATAAGAGTAAACTCAACAACAGACCTAAAACTCTCATGAACACGAAAAGTGTTATAATATCCCAAGCTGCCTTGCATTTGTTGCATGCTCTTTCAATGTATGTTTCACAAGCTAATTTCTTTTCAAGTGCAAGTTTAGTTCTGTAAAACTTTTGACACCTAAGATCTACTTCATACGCATCTTTCTGCACTTGCACCCAATAATTTTTATAAACTCTATACAGAATCAACATCCTTTCCCTTATTTGGATCAATTTGTCAGAATACCAGTTAAGTTTCTTATTCCTAACTGTGCAGACGTTATTGACCTTTACCATGGGGGAGCAAGAATGCCACAATTCAACATAAATTTTAAAGAAAGTTTCAATTGCAATTTCAGTCTTTGTTTTGACAGTTTGATTTTCTAATCCAGTTTACTTTCTTCAATCTTTTCCTGAATAAGTTAATGTAACAATCGTTCCGAGTTCTTATCCTTTCAATCCCTTGTGATGTTCAACCCGCTCACTCGACACCTCAAGTTAGCCAACTCAGCCGAAAGTGTAAACAGATCTCCAAGGGCCTCTGCATTCAATGTAAGTCACTCCTAATTCATGCGGGGTTCATATTTCGTTAAGTCACAGTAGGGCCATCGTATATTAATTGATTTTTTTTTTCTTACAGATAATGAGATTTCACTTTAACCTGGCAGGCTAATCTTTCACTACAGGTGATATTTTTTTTCTATTTGGATGTGCCTTGACAGTAATCAAGTCAAAAAGCAGGGAAAAACTAAATCAACACTGTGGCCATTGTTGAACAGCAATGAACAGAAATCAGTGAAGCAACAGAAGTCCTTATTATGTAATGTTATGTAAATTTTGTCTTGTCATTTTGGGTAAACAAAAACATTTAAAAACTGAAGAATTTATGCAAAGCAAATTATTGTATGTAGCTTTCTTATTTAAAAATGATTACATATTTGGGCCTATGAAGAAATGGACTATGAAGATGATTTATGTTCAAAGAGATCTGGGTATTTACATTTCCTTTTTTCAAATTGAATTATTCTGTAAATTGCATAAAGGGATGTGGATGTTTATACATGACTTGTGATGCAGGGTGTGCCACGTGTAAGTGGCCCTTTCCTGTCGCTTTGTAATATCCGCTAATATGCGAACTCAGCACAAAGGATTATTCTAGAAGATCATTGTCACTGGCCAAAATACAAGTGTTTTTACTGGCCAGTATATTGAAATTTTTAATTGGTGAATGTGGCAAACTGGAGTGTTGTTATTGGTTATTTGTAATCACTCTATTTCCTGTTTGTGGCTCCTCGCGTGTGCCAGTTACTTTGTCTGCGTCTTTGAATTTGGATCACTACAGCGGGCGGACGCGCGTTTTCAGCCGGCCAAGGTAAGCGCTGTTTTGGCCTTATGTTATTTAAATGCATTCTTGTGTTTCGGACTATTCCCACTTAATGTAACTTCCGTAATTATGTAGAATTTCATCTTATGTGCCGGAGTTTCCTCTAGCTTTCCACATTTTCCAAAATCAGAGCATTTGTACGACTTAGCGATTATGTTAGTCCGCAACGTGTTTTTTTCAGAGGCAGACCTTCTTTTCTAATTCTAGTTGTAATTGTAAGTAACTGTAACACTCTTTCTTGAATAGCGGAATTAAATTTGATTCTTTCGAGGTTGCCTCCTTTCCTTCCGTAAATTTAACTTTAATGTGAATCTCTATGTCAAAGTTTGTTCGTGTCCGAAGAGCTTAATTGTTTCCCTTACACATCTTTTGTTTTGTGTCTCTTTTTTTTTTTTTTTTTTTTTTTTGCAAGCGAATGGACCACTAAGGATCACGCTACAACTTCATTTCTTTCTCTTCGTGTGGAGTTTTCTCTGTGTCCAATACTCCTTCATGCGTTCGCTGGCCTGCTTCCGTCGTTCATCTGTCCAGGCTCTTCCGGTCTTCCTAGTCCTTCCTGCGGCTTGAACACCTTCCAAATTCTTCAGTGTGTTCCTAAACGCATTCCTTTCTAACAGCTGGTCTTCCAAGATGCTTAACCTTTCCATATCCTTCTTCGTTTCCTTAATCCATGCTGTAGTGGTTTTTTTTCTCCAGAAGTAATCAAATATCTGTTTGGTAAGTCTGTTTGCGTTCATTCTGTATAGATGTCCAAGAAACGCCAGCCTCCTTTTCTTCATGGTCTCCAAGATTCTTTCCACCTTCTGGTAAACTTCGTTGTTACTCCGAAGTTTCCATCCGCTTTCAGTTTGTAAGTAAGTCTTTCTAGGACTTCTAGCTTCTCCAGCTTGTAGTTCATGGACAGGCATTCACTGGCATACAGGCATTCTGTTTTGACCACGGTGTTGTAATGTTTTAATTTGGAATTCCAAGATAAGCACTTCTTATTGTAGATGTTTTTTGTCAAGCCATAAGCTCTCTCCATTTTTGAGATCCGATCTTCCACTGCAGCTTTTTCTAGTCCATTCTCCTGTATCGTCTCACCAAGGTACTTGAACTTCTTGACCCTTTCTATCCGTTATATCTCTGTTTCCAAGAATTTTGGTCCATCTTTGATGTTCGTCATGAATTTGGTCTTTTCTGCTGAGATCTTCAGTCCTGTTTGGCTGGCGATTCTTTCCAAGAGGTTGTCTCATTATTGTATATTCATTTTCTCAATAATTATTTGTCTGTTGGGTGTATTATTGTAAGTCTTTTCTCCCCCGTAACGTCATACGTTCCCATGGACCTCATAGGTCCCCCGCACATTCCACAATCCTGTCTTAGTTGTCCTTTTTAGGCCTGTAAGTGTTCCCTTGTATTTGATTTAATTTTGAGTATTGGAAGTTTTCCGTTAAGTTTCCATGTTCTGATGTGTATTCCCCGCCACTGCGTCATTTCACTATTTCTTTATTATTATTTTTTCATTCTTATTATTCTTATTATTATCTACGGTTACATTTGAACCACGCTCTGCTACCAAATAGAGACACAGATATTCACATTAAAGTTAAATTTACGGAATGAAAGGAGGCAACCTTGAAAGAATAAAAAATTTAATTACGCTATTAAAGAAAGAGTGTTACAGTTACTTACAATTACAACTAGAGTTAGAAAAGAAGGTCTGCCTCCGAAAACAACACGTTGCGGACTAGCATAATAGCTAAATCATACAAATGCTCTATTTTGGAAAATGTGGAAAACTAGAGGAAACTCCGGCACATAAATGAAATTCTACATAATTACGGAAGTTACATTAAGTAGGAATAGTCCAAAACACAAGAATGCATTTAAATAACAAAAGGCAATAACATAGCGCTTACCTTGGCCGGCTGAAAACGCGCGTCTGCCCGCTATAGTGATCCAAATTCAAAGATGCGGACAAAGTAACTGGCACACGCGAGGAGCCACAAACAGGAAATAGAGTGATTACAAATAACCAATAGCAACACTCCAGTTTACCACATTCACCAATTAAAAATCCCAATATACTGGCCAATAAAAACACTTGTATTTTGGCCAGTGACAATGATCTTCTAGAATAATCCTTTGTGCTGAGTTCGCATATTAGCGGATATTACAAAGCGACAGGAAAGGGCCACTTACACGTGGCACACCCTGCATCACAAGTCATGTATAAACATCCACATCCCTTTATGCAATTTACAGAATAATTCAATTTAAAACAGGAAATGTAAATACCCAGATCTCTTTGAAAATAAATCATCTTCATAGTCCATTTCTTCATAGGCCTAAATATGTAATAATTTTTAAATAAGAAAGCTACATACAATAATTTGCTTTGCATAAATTCTTCAGTTTTTTAAAATGTTTTTGTTTACCCAAAATGACAAGACAAAATTTACATAACATTACATAATAAGGACTTCTGTTGCCTCACTGATTTCTGTCCACTGCTGTTCAACAACGCCCACAAACACCACTCAGAAGAACGGTACGAGACAATGAAGGATATATGGAATATGGAGCTCACATCGTAGTCACACAACATCAGCTTTTGAAATTTGGTAAACAACACATACGAACGTTCAGATAATATTTATATGATAAGGGTCATGATACAACATGAATATTTATTCATGTCTGAATTTTTAATGTATTTTTAAAAGGTTCTTAATTTTTAACTGGTCTCTAATGATTTTAACCAGAAGCTGAACAACAGAATGCTATTATATTCTTGAAACATCAGTGTGTGTATTGCATTGACAATACATAACATTACGATATGTGATCTTGCTCATCTGTGGATTTATTGCTGGATATTGTATGATTTCACCATTAAAAACCATAGGCTATGTTTCTTTGATGCAGATAAATCTTGTTTTTGTGTGGGATTTCGTGATTTTGATCACACCTGCAGTATGATTGAGCACGATGTAGCTCACTCGCGTCAAATATTGAGATTTCAATGCTTACTAACAGAATTAAAGGGTTGATTTTTTTAGAACAATTTCATGACCAACAAGCCGTACTCTCCTAGTAACCTTGTGTTATGTTTATTTGAGGCAATCTTGCGATCATCTTGATATTTTGGGACCGCGCAGACGGGTGCATTTTATTGATCAATTTCATACTTCATATCATTATGTCTCAAGTATGATTGTACGATATTTCTTCACTCATCCCTGAAGTGATAACAACAATATATTACATGCAATATTATAACATGATTATATTTTATTCCTTGGAGCAGCAATCTAGTGTAGATATATTTGTCAGGTTGTGTTCTGAATACAGGAATGCAGTGGCTGTATAGAGTTCTCAGAACAATATGGAAGGATAATGAAATACCTGAAGATTGGACAAAAGGGGTGAAGTTCCTATCTTTAAGAAAGGGAGTAGAAGGAAAAGTGAAAATTACAGAGGCATTACCCTCTTATCACACGGCATTAAAAATATGGAGAAGATCACTGAAGCCAGAGTAAGGAATATACTAGAGCCTATCTTAGAAGAGGAACAACATGGCTTTAGGGCTGGGAGAAGCACAACAGATCTGATATTTGCTTTGAGGATGTTGGCAGAGAAACACCGGGAAAGAGGAAAAGACCTAATAATTGTGTTTATGGACCTTGAAAAGGCGAATGATAATGTTCCTAGATCAACTATTTGGAAAAGTCTTAGAAAACTTGGTGTACCAGAGTACCTTATTAGGAAAATCCAAATGCTATATACAGTAGAACCTCGATTATACATTCCTGGAAGCTAAGTTTTCCCGTATTATTCGTTCAAATTAAGTGGTCCCGTGAGCAACCTAATTAAATCACGTTGTAAAAATCCTGCATTATCCGATCCTCGAAGAAACAATTTCCTGTATCAACCGTCCAGAAATTTCAGTCCCATCATCGCTAAAACCTCGACCAGGTGTTTTTCAAGAAACTGTATCTCACGACGGACAGCTACGGCATACTTACGGATCTTGGTGTTAATGTCCCGTCATTGTGGTAATTTGAGGAAGCACTATACCGGAAAAGCGATCGGCGGTGAACTTGCAAAAGGGACCATCTTGGCATCGCATTCGGGTGGTACTGTTTAGAGAATTGAAATCATAAACCAGAGAGTGTCCACAACAATTGGAAAGAGACAGAGCTCAATTCGACAGCTCTATTTGAAGACGGAACGAGTTTCGTCCAATGTTCGTACTTGCAAAATGTCTACATTATGTCCAGGGTTAGATGTTTATTTGTTTATTTATTTATTTATTTATTTTTTAATACTTTTTTTTTAGTGTATCACCGAACAGGTTTTCGGCCCTTCCCTCAAGGCACTGTATAGTCGCTGAGCTTTCAGGCAGGAATCGAAACTGCTCCAACTTAAGCAACACAAATTTAGTATTTTAATATTATCGTATATGATTAGAGACCAGAACATATGTTGCACCTTACATACATAAAGCCATGGGAGGTTTTGGGATTGCCTATTACTGTTTTGTCCTAATATAAGACTGGGAATT
The DNA here is from genome assembly GCF_040414725.1 of Anabrus simplex. Lineage (NCBI taxonomy): Eukaryota > Metazoa > Arthropoda > Insecta > Orthoptera > Tettigoniidae > Anabrus > Anabrus simplex. Next base: position 1,368,474 of record NC_090275.1, read on the forward strand.
TCACGTTTTTGTGTTAAAATGTTATAAAAAACCGCAGTCGTTTTATCTGCGCACATTACATTTAAAAACTTGGTATCATTTTGCACTCGTACCGACTAGTACAGCAAGCGCGCTTTTCAGCTGAGCTAAAGGTCGCGAATAACCGTAATTTCGTAAATTCTGATATTTTTTTCTTTCAAATTTGATTGTGATTAGTGACTGGCAGAATTGAATATAATGCATTTGAGAACTTACTTACATTCAAAACCATATTCTCGAGTTCTACATAACCTTTAAAAGTCGATGTGGGCCTAATTCACGTGGTACAAGATTTCCATAAACTGACTATGAACAGTATACAGTATACCGGTGAGACCAAATTACAATGGAAGATTAAAAAAAAGAAAAAGGAATTTTGTCATAAGGTTGGACGCTTTTGTATACAATGTCCTTTATTTTATTAGATTAGAGAATTAAAAACTACTTGTGGTCGATTGTTGTTTGGTTGGGTGCGACGGAATTAAAGTGAAAAACCCCTCCTTTATTATGCTTTTCGACTTTGTATCTCTAGCTTAGAAATTTGTGAAACTGAACCTTTCACCAAGGTAGGACTAAATTTATTTTATCAACGTTTGTGGACCTGTTCACCTCTGCGCGGTCTCGGAGCAGTCATGAACTTGCCGTGAAATCTCTTATTCTAGGCGCGGTATGCGATTTAAGCGTGGCTTGGTAAAAGGAGAGTTGTTGATCACCGACTGGGAGAGATGGAGGTTGGTTGTGCTTTGTACTCTCGCTTTGTCGTGAGCTCAAGAACCACGATGGAGAAAGGATAGAAGGAACTATCCTCCCGGGGCATTTTCTGGAGTTTTCCTTCTGGAATATCTTGGTAAGTGATACATCCTACAAAATTTATTTTATTATACTTTGAAAAGTGTGATAATCACATAGCCTCGTGGTCGCCTGCATTGGATATCTCATCCGAAACTTCAAGACTAAGTTCTGCATTATTTGTTACTCTGGGAGTTGCTTTGAGCTGGGAACCTCGCCTCTTCAACTGCAATTGATCTCTGTTTAATAAGATTGATTTACATTTGGTGTTCAAGAAGTTCGAAAACAGTTTTTTTTAATTTTTCGGAGAAACGACTTTCGTTTAATCACTAATGTTTATGGCGTTCTAGAAGCTACGTCTAACATGTTTCCAATCTGTTAATGGTTTTCTGAAAGTTGATGAATTTTATGTTATACTTCGGGTGTATCTTAACTACATTATGATTATTTTGGGCAGTTGAAATTCAAATAATAATAATAATAATAATAATAATAATAATAATAATAATAATAATAATAATAATAATAATAATAATAATAATAATAATAATAATGGAAATTTTGCTGTGAGGTAAAACAGCAAGGAAGTTTTCGCAAGGACTTAAGTAATTGCACTTTTCCTTGTTCCTTTCGGGGTTTTAAAGTATTTATTTCCTTATTTTGGTACATTTTTGGTTTCCTTCTCATCCGTTTTTCTTTTGTTTTTACATTATTGGCATTGTCGTGCTCGTGTCTAGTAGGCCTAGTTATGGCGCTGACTTGATAATTGTTTTGGCGTTGCATTTTACCAGGATACCCTGATAGGAGTTGTGTTCGATACCTTGGGTGTCATCATCACCTACCTGTAGTGCTACTCATTCATTTTAAACTACCCTTGTGAAAACTCCGAGAGATAAGTCTCTAATCTAGTAAATTTTTATTTACTGTAAAATGTTAAACTGGTAAACCAAGAATAGGAGAGACCTTCAAAAGGTATTAAATATGCAAGACTGAGGTCTGTGAATTTGAGCAAATTGTTAAAAAGGGGTGTAAGCTTTAAAAAAAATTTCTTCTTAAATCTTGTAGGGGTATCGGCCAATTCCTGCGCATGCTTGTTAACTGTTTTTGAAAAAACTAGTTTGTTCTGAGGATGTTCAGTTTTAAATTTTACTTAACTATTTTCCTAAATAAAATGTCAGTATTTATTTAAATGGTAGTGTGTTTGTTCTTGGAGTAGATAATCAAGTTTTAATACAGTAACCACGTTCCACGGTTTGTTTTCACCTGCATTGTTCATAAGTTCTGATTTATTTATATTTTTCCTTCTTGTTGTGCTGTTATGGTGATATGTGCTTCCACATTTGTTTAATTTATTTGCTGACCGGCCTGGGCAATTTGGAGAGATCGTGGGACTGGCTCATGGGTGTTATTAGGTTTTTTGAACAGTTTGACTGATCAAAGTTGCTGAACTGAAAGAAGTTTTCAGAGGAAACTGACGAAGTTTCCCCGGTAAAACTGAATGTAAAGTTTCGAGATTTTTATGTTGCGTGCCAGTAATTAATGTTTGAAGCCGGCCCCGCGGTCGAACTTGCCTGCTGGCCAGGCCAGGCATTTTTACCTGGATATGAGGGCTGGCTCCAGGTTCATTCATTCTATGATTACCTTTAATTGAAGCGCTTTTTAATGCTGAGATGGCGACCCCGGTCTAGACAGCCAGGAATAATGACAGAGGATTCATCACACTGACCATGCATCACCTCATCATCTGCAGGCCTTCGGACCGAGCAGTGGTCGCTTGGTAGGCGGAAGGCCCATTGGGGTTGTAGTTTGGTTTGGGGGTGTTTGTAAGATTATACATAATTCCTTTTGTGATGTTTAGCCAAATTGTTGATGGGTCATTCATTCCCAGATTTTCCATTTTTCTGTGTTGTAGGTTTTTTTTCCGTGGTCCCTCCAAAAACGGAGAATCGAGGTTTCACTGTACTAATTGCAAAAGCTGTGTCAGTATTGTAGATGGTCACTCTGAATGGTTCAATACAACCAAACGAGTAGAACAGGGAAGTGCCTTATCACCTCTTCTATTCATAGCAGTTATGGATACCATTTTAAAGGAACTAAAAGGAAAAGGTAATAACAATCTTCCGGCTCTGGTGTTGCAGACAATGTGGCGATATGGGATGAAACAGAGGAGGGAGTGCAAAATAATCTGAATGCATGGTGTAAGAAGTTCGATGATTATGAAATGAAATTGAACCCATCAAAAACAGTAACATTGAAAATCAGCAGACATAATAGAAACTGCAACATAAAAGTACAGGACGACCAAAATGAAGTAGTACACCAGTTCAGATAAGTGTAATGGCTAGTAATAACAGAGCTGAGACAGAAATAACAAACAGAGTAACCAAAGGCTCTAACTTTTACACCTACTATGGGATGAGAAGGTCCCACAAAGAACAAAAATGACCCTGTACAAGTCATATTTCATTCCCATCCTTACATATTCTCTGGAAACCTGCACACTAACATCAGAGGATTGTAGTAGGAATCAAGCCTGTGAAATGAAATTTCTTAGAACTGCCCTCCAAAAGACACGACTTGATCACGTGAAAAATGATGAGATCCGATCTAACCTAGGTCCAAATGAATCGATGGAGGAAAGACTTAGGTCATCTAGACTTCAATGGTTTGGACATATTAAACGAATGAATAGCACAAGGTTACCATGTGCTTATTTGGAAAAGAGAATGGAATTGGGAATCTGTCATGGACAACAAAATCTTTTTTGAATAGGCAACTTTGGAATACGCTCGTTTTCAAACACCCTACCCGGCTCGTTGGAAAGGCAAACCGATGATGATGATCTGAAGATGTGATACGGCTACAATCATTGTTGTTGTTGTCTCCTTTCTGAGTTTAGCAGTTGCCTGTTCTCAGATGCCCAGTCTTCTCCCTTCCACAACTTCTGCTACTGTTCCCCTCCATCTCCTTCGCCAAGCGTTGGACAGGTCTCTATTCCCACATACTTATTCGTCAGCTGCAGTTCTCGTTCGGTGTCGAACACCCTGAGCCACTTTCTTTGTTTGTCTGACTCCAAAAGATCCTGCTTGACTTATCATGTGGGATATATAAGTACTTACCTTACCCACACTGTCTTCAGCTAACAGTAGTTGATGTTGCACATCCGCACTGCCAAGAACAACTTCTAAATTCAACTAAAAAACAGTTGAAAAGACCCTTGTCTTAACCCTTTACTAGTTTTAAAATTTCTGGTATCTTATTAGCAAACTTTATAGCTGCCTTGCACTTCACCTACTCTATTGATGCACCATCCGCACCAACATTTTCTAATGCCTTGCACAGAAACTTCCTTGGCAAAAAATCATAAGCCTTTCCAGCAAACACCAAATGAAGATCTTGATATTTTGCCATCATTTTCAGACACATTTCATGTATACAAAAGATGTTACCCACCCACAATTTTTCAAAACAGTAAATCCCAGCTGCTGCCGAGATGAAACAGTCCCTACTCACTGAAGCCATGATAATTAGTACGATCACTCGTGTACTAAACATGCTGCTACTACTTGAGGTCCTCCAGGACCAGCTGCCTTGACATTTTTCAGTTTCTCTAGAGCGTGGTAAACTTCATTCTCAGTCAGCTCTTCCGTATCACAATTTAATACCTGCCGGCAAAAAAGTTGCAACCCTCAGGAGAGAAGAAAAGCAAATTGTTTGTGAATGCTTATTCTGCCATTGACAATGGGTTCACTAGTTATTAATGCATAATAATTTTGACAATGTGAGACTTTAAAATCAAGATCGTTGGACGTTCGTGCAAAAAGGTTGTAACTGTAACGGAAGTAGCACATATTTGTAGGTTACAAAGTTTATACTACTGAAAATATTTATAGCTTTTAATATCATTTATTGTTTTTATCTGGTATAAAAATAATGAAACAGAAACCTCACTTCTAATTTGCATTATCCATTGTTAGAGCTTCCCATTGTTTAACAAAATTCACTGAACACCAGCAATATTGTTGCGAGAATGCTTTGCAATGATGAATAAACATTATATTGTCACTTCACTTTGTTTTTAGGTTCTCATAAAAACCTCGATATTTTTCAGGAACGTATCGATTCATCTCTAGCCAAAGCCGACTACAGTGTTACAAGCCGGAGTCATTTAAGTTTGGCAACGTCCAGTGGAGGCCAGGGTGAAAGCGGGCGGGATCTATCCGTGCATGTTGATGTCTAGTGAACTTCGTCTCGTGTTTCGTTTAATTTTTCACGGATAGGTTCGAGTATATATAACAAGATAAGTGATAGAATAAGCATACGTAGAGCCTATTATCAAAATAATGCGAAGGCTAAGCAGGGCTGAGTAACGTGGACTGTAGACCTGGCTTCCTAAGCTCAGCTCAGTCCGGTGGTATTTGAACGTGCTCAATTATGCCCGCCTCGTGTTGGTAGATTTACTGGCACGTTAAAGAACTCATCCGAGACAAAGTTCCGGCATCTCGGCATCTCCTAAGAACCGTAAAAGTATTCACTGGGACGTTAAATCAATAACGTTATTATTTATGAAGTTGAGGATTGAATTTGGCTTATTGATAAAATGTTTCGTATATTTGCACATGCCCAGAAAATGTTGTTTTTCCATGTATCGTAACAATTACAGCATTAAAAAAGGTTTTGTTACCTTATTTAGTTTTCCTTCATACGAGGAATTAAAACAAAAATGGATTTGTCACTTTAAAGGAGATAATTGGGAACCTGAGAATGATTCAGTCGTGTGCATAAAACATGTCACACACGAAACAGGGGATAACATTTGTGATAATAAACTCAACGTAACTATACTACCACCTAAACCTAACGAGCTTCTCCCTGATGCATGTCCACTTATTTTCCCAAATCTGCCAAAATACTTGTCATCGAAAAGTGTTAAAAGAAAAGATCCTTAAGGTAGGAGCCTGGAAATGTAGGGTAGGGTAAACAAGAGGATGGATGCTATGCCAAATGTAACCCCATTTACTCAAAGTTCACCAAGATATGTTAAGTTATCAAGTATAGGAACCACTTCTTGTACTGTTACTGTTAAAATGCTTCACAATCTCAGAGTATCGTGAGGTAAACAGTGAAAGCACACTCATTGACTTGCCTCATATTTTTAAGGGAACAATTCGAACTTTGCACTAAAAGGGCCGGGCAGAGTGGCTCAGAGGGTTGAGGCGCTGGCCTTCTGACCCCAACATCGCAGGTTCAATCCTAGCTGAGTCTGGTAGTATTTGAAGGTGCTCAAATACGTCAGCCTCGTATCGGTAGATTTACTGGCACGAAAAAGAACTCCCGAGGTACTAAATTCCGGCACCTTTGAGTCTCCAAAAACCGTAAAAGTGGTTAGTGGGATGTAAAGCAAATAACATTATTATTATTATTATTATTATTATTATTATTATTATTATTATTATTTGCACTAAAAAGAAGAAGAGTTAGGCCCTACTCAAAAAGTTTCGTTTGGAACTGTGAAAAATTATATACTGTTAAGAATGTTTCAAAGTGATAGCTTAGAAAGAAGGTTTGGTCAGTACTTATAGCTTATTGGTTGTAACTACAATGTTACTCCACTTCAGGTCCTAGAAAGTGAGGTGAAAATTAGGATTAAGCATGTTGTAGGGTTTGTGGGGGGGTTTGTGATGGTATGGAAAAGTATGGTTTGGCTGTAGCCAATTAGAAATGTTTGATTCCATCAAGACAGATGTTATTGGGCTCAGTACGAAAGTAATAAACAAGTTAGACTGACTCTTATGTGAATTTTTTGGTGGGCATTTTGAGATGTCAGGGGTAATATGTTGTACATTTCTGGATATACAGTAAGGACAATATCCAGAAGGATAAGCCATGACACTTGTTCAGGTCTCCTGCAAAGTAATGAAACAGGTGATCCTAGTGATACCTATTTTGAAGAACTTCAGAAGTGGGTTAGTGGTGTCATCACATTGTGTTGTGTGTGTCTGCAGAACAGTGGTATACAAAAACTATCTGGATTGTGAAAATTATAAAGAATTCCTGTTCTCTCTATACTGAGCTGCTTTAGGAAGAGATGGCAATCAACAGTTCTGGTTTGAACACCGTCATTGTGGGCGTGACAATAATGGTGCGATAGATTGTTTACTGTCTACATTTTGCAATGTCGTGTTAAAAAATAAGAGCTGAAAGCAGATGAAGAACACGAGTTATGTCACAGTGAGGGTAAAAACACTAAACGGAGGAAGCTGTCAATGCTCCACAATAATTGAGCTTGTGAGTACTGTTCTCAAAGTGTTTTGTTTTTATTCATGTAAAATGTGTATTTCAAACTTCAGTGAATGCATTTACCTGATGTATGTGTTTCTTAGCACCATTTTACGAAGGGTATGCATTTATCATAATCGGACACGCCCGCTTTTTCCTCGGCTTCCGCTTGACAGATAGATACAGCGTTGCCAGGCGTACCTTCCGGCTTTAACTGTAGATGGCTCTGTCTCTAGCAGATTAGCTTTCTTTTCTGCAGATACAGGCAATAGGTCTTTATACAGTCTGGGTAGTCTATCCAAGCTTATTATAACAGGCGGAACTAAGATGCTGGATTTACCTCTAGAAAGCAACGCTAACTTTGTGTAATACAAAGGTTGTAGGTAGTTGTGGCTCTTGCGACTCTGAAGTACTGTTGGAGAGTCTGAGGATATCACCACCTAAACATAGTCCGTTATTATGCAATTTGGATCTTTGAGGATTTGTTTTTCAATAGCGCTCAGATCAATGAAATCATCTTGCTGCATGTAGCAAACCCAAAAACGAGTTACTTGGTCTTGCAGTTGATATTACCTGGACCCATTCAAACGGTTCGCACACAAGGTGGTTCTTCTCGTTTCTCTCAATTATTGCAAAATCTCGATCACAAGGAAAAAGCTGTGGCGCGTGATTAGAAATTTTTGCTTCACAGATGTGAAGTGCTTCAAGTTCAGCAGATGCTGATACAAAAACCATAGTTTTCCAGTTATTATTCTGCCCTGTACATCAATCTGACCACACGACTAAAGTTCTTTCTTCACTTGATTTTAGTACTGAAAATTGAGAGGTTATGTACTTGAGGAGACAAGAGGTTATTTCTGCTGATCCACGCCTGGCTACATTTTCGGGCCATACACACATCCACACCTTATTGTCTCCAACATTATGTATTGCTTGATTGTAAGTTGACAGTTGACGTTAATAGAATACTGCAGAATGGTTAAGGCAGAGATGCCAACTTTCAAGAGAGGCAATTCGTAATGCACCCGTTAGGGCACGGTGGGAGAGGGGGGCGACTGTAGAATTTTTTTCCAGAGATCTTACTATCTTACATATCATTGAAAAATCAATGAACAACATACAATTCCACCAGGTGTAACAATTTAAAGAGTGGCATTCTTACCTGCAGATGGTCTGCAGTACATATCTGAGGATCATTTCTTTTGTTGAGTACTTGAGTTCCTTATCAGTGCAATCGCTTAGCATTTGGTAAACGTTCATAGGTGACATGCTTCTTGTTTTGATATTATGTGCATCCTCTGCACTTACAGTTCGGAGTTCATATTAGCACGGAATTCAGTCGTGCTCTTCCTCATCACGCGCATCTGAAAAATCGCAGCTACACGCAACACAAAACACGTGCAAATGAGATTTTGAGGAATGCAGTAAACAGGGCCATTCATTCGAGTATTCCTCCCTAAATTTTTCAACTATTTTTGGTTTATTACTAGCATCACTAGTCACGGTAACGTCATAACACGTATTTTTCTGCACAAGAAATTGCCTCATTATTTCAAACCTTTCGCATTTCGTTAACACACGATTAGCTTATATCCTGGAAGAGGAATATACTGTATGTAAATCTGGCAAGCAAAATCGCAATAAATACTTCAACAGTCACGCACACAGTATTCACAATGAAACGGAGTTTGTCACCACTTTGCCGCCAAAACAAAGACAAAAGAAGTCGCATACTTGAATGGAAGTCCGATCATGTGACGAACAAAGACAACTCCGCAAGATATACCACTTTACAAGTCCCTAGTTTTCCCGTTCTGGAAGCACACACTGCGTTCAGCGCGTGAAAACTCGAAATATTCTTAAACGAGGGACACAAAAGGGGTTTAAATGATTACTGAGAAATCCAAAAAGAATATTCTGAGAATTCAAGCTGTAATGGCATTCCTTGTGTATCCTTTTGAACACTTCATACACTTAGATTTAAAAATCAACAAAAAATCATAAACTGTGGTGCGTGATTCGTAAAGGCGTAATTATGATGGGTGATTCGTAATTAATACCATTGAATCGTAATAGTTGGCATCTCTGGTTAAGGGTAGGACAGTACAGTACCTGCTGGAGGTCTGTGCATATGACAACGTAGGTTTTGTTTCAGTATCCTTCTGCAGAATGGAATAAGCTGCTTCGGTGCACTTTGCTCTCTTCTTCTATTTTTTTTTTTTCTTTCGGTTTCATTTTCACTGTCAACAGTCTATCACAATACCCACGAGTCCAAATGTCGTACTCCATAGCGTAAATTATATTCTCCCCTAAAAAATTTTCCGTACGATCTTTCACTGCATTGTACTGTAGGATTCTCTTCTTTAAAGAGTTAGTAAAGCTTAGTAACATTCAAATTGGAACTCAGGCCGAACTTTTCATTCTTACGTCTCGAGTAGTGGCTTTCTTGTCTTGGTAGCTTGTCAAATCTTTCACATTGTTCTGAAGATTCTTTGGATGTACCTCTTCTGTCTTCAAAGGGAATGCCACATTTTATCTTCTCTTGAAGCATTTGCAGACATCTAGCAGTAATTCTAGCATACCTGAATTTGTTGTGCATTTTTTCTTAAAAAGTATTTACATGTGCAGTGTGTGCACCTCTCCCTGCATTTGATATCTGCAATGACGTGTTTGTGCATTGTAGTCTAAATTGTAGAACTCTTCAAACATCATTCTGTTGTCCTCCAAACTCTGTGTTCTACATTTAGTGGTAGCAATCTGTAAAGAGAGCAAGACATATTTAGATATGCACATATAATACATATGAATCTCCCATTAAACACGTTTCATCCACCTGTTCAGCAGGTTATTGTGTGCCTAATATGGTTGCCCCAAATTCCGCTTGCATTTCTTTTCATTCCTCTTCCATTTACTATATTTAATTTTGCGTTTTCGTCCCCTATTTATATCGTTGCAGACACCAGGACTTGGTGACACATGACGTTCCTCCGTGGCGAAATTTAAACAAAAGAAAAATGGCGCTTACGTACATGTCTGCCAACATTTATGCACGGAAACCCAGCATTCTACCGTATTCAATCTGCTACTTCATTCCGTTTGTCCCTTTCATTCAGAAATTGTAATCACACTCTAGATGTTTTGTACAGTTCTTGCTGCAATCATAACGTGTTCTGCTTAGAGCAAATTGCAGGGGATACCTATCACTAATATGAAGAGCATTGATGCTATTGGTACCTAGGTAAAGGAGCTTCAGCAGCTGTGCATCATCACCTGGTGATGTGTCAATGTGGATCAGTGATCACAAAGAGGCAAAACGAATTTCAAACTTCAAATCTGAGTACGATGCTCATCCACAGTTTGTCCACATCATTTTCTAAAATCTTGTTGAAGATATATATATTTAAGGGTTAAAAATGAAAACAATTTTACATAATAAGAAAAAGAAAGCATACAAACCCAGAAGGAGTAGTTGCTGCCACCTTCAAAACCCGATTCCACGATAGCCTTGGTGTTATGGCCGGGCACAATGCCCACTACTGGAGGAATAGGGGGAGTGTAGTGGACGAAGTAGTTCTTTATCACTCCCTTGGGTTGTGCAGGAGCATGCCAGGAAACTTCTATCTTATTGCCACTCTTCTGCATCAAAGTCACGTTCCAGGGAGGACTGGGAACTGAAACATGGAACATAACATCACTCATTTCCAACACAATGAATGGTAACGCTCAACTCCGTGTTAAATTAGCATCACCATTCCCTCATGTTGAATGTGAATGATGTGTTGGATACAAAACTGCTGTAATTAGATCTTCTGAACAATATTCCTGGCAGAGGAAAGGTTTTGAAACAATGATTTTGAAAATCTGATGGGTGCATAATTTCTTACAAAGATGAAATCTGATGGGTGCATAATTTCTTACAAAGATGCAGATAACAATCATCAGTAAGTTCGAGTGAGGATGGAATATCTCACGAACATTTCTTCTTCCTCCCATGCTGCAGGAACTGTAACTTAAGATTTTATGCAACCAGCTCTTTTCATGCAACAGTGCTAGGTTAATAGAGTTTCTACAGCGGCAGCTGCGTAACATCTCGTTTGTTAGAAGAAAGTCAACAGATTATCCAAGACTTCTATGTTTTATATACAATGAAACCTCGTTCGTGTGTTCTTCCTTAACATGTTTTCCTGCTTAGCACGTTGTAAATTTGAAGTTCATATTCTCGTCGTATTAAATCTATATAAAAATACCTCGCTTATTGCATCATTAATTTTCATTATTACTGCTTAGCACAATCACATATTCCCTAGCCCTGAAAATGTTAGTTATCATCCCTCGCGTAAGAGCCGTCGCCACAGTTGCGTGATTACGGAAAAAGGCCTTAAATTCCATTGACAGGATAAGTTGCACCTTCGTTAGCCTCAGGAATGTTCAGTTTTGCTTGCCGGTTAGCAGCGAGATTGCTGAATAACACAGTGAGCTGGTATTTCACATTTCATTCACAAATTAAACATTTATTTTGTGTTGAGTGGTACAGTAAAGTGTAGGGAATACGTGATACGGTGGACTATTCCTGGATTAGGAAGATAATCGTGTGAAATTGACTAGTGTGGTGCATATTTGCCTTGTAATAATCTATAAGAAATAAACTGACAATACAATGTATCAAGTAAGTGATATTACATCTACATCCACTTGGTGGCCATCTTCAGCCAAACAGATTATGTGATAACCAAAACATTTGTATAGCAGGCAAAGACAATGTTGCAGGAATAATTATAACTTTAAAATACCTATAATAATTTTTTTAATGGTTATGATCTTCTTGTCATAATATAATTTCTTAATTCACTTAGGACCTCAGGCAAAGAATAAATCACAAAATGATAGCCAGAATTAGGAATAAATAAACATACAGAAAAAAATTATACATACATACATACATACATACATACATACATACATACATACATACATACATACATACATACATTACATACATTATCATTATAGACTGTTATGCCTTTCAGCGTTCAGTCTGCAAGCCTCTGAGAATTTACTAAACGTTGCCACAGTCCTCGATTTGCAACTAGTGTTGTGGCCTCATTTAGTTCTATACCTCTTATCTTTAAATCATTAGAAACTGAGTCTAACCATCGTCGTCTTGGTCTCCCTCTACTTCTCTTACCCTCCATAACAGAGTCCATTATTCTCCTAGGTAACCTATCCTCCTCCATTCGCCTCACATGACCCCACCACCGAAGCCGGTTTATGCATACAGCTTCATCCATCGAGTTCAATCCTAAATAGCCTTTATCTCCTCATTCCAAGCTCCCTCCTGCCATTGTTCCCACCTGTTTGTACCAGCAATCATTCTTGCTACTTTCATGTCTGTTACTTCTAACTTATGGATAAGATATCCTGAGTCCACCCAGCTTTCGCTTCCGTAAAGCACCTATTTTCAAGTTCCAAGATGTTAGACTGCAGGCTTTCGGCACAGTCTGCCATTAAGACCAAGTCGTCAGCATAGGCCAAACTGCTTACTACATTTCCACCTAACTGAATCCCTCCCTGCCATTTTATACCTTTCAGCATATGATCCATGTAAACTACAAATAGCAAAGGTGAAAGATTACAGCCTTGTCTAACTCCTGTAAGTACCCTGAACCAAGAACTCATTCTACCATCAATTCTCACTGAAGCCCAATTGTCAACATAAATGCCTTTGATTGATTTTAATAATCTACCTTTCATTCTGTAGTCCCCCAATATAGCGAACATCTTTTCCCTCGGTACCCTGTCATATGCTTTCTCTACATCAACAAAACAAACACAACTGCCTATTCCTCTCGTAGCATTTTTCAGTTACCTGGCGCATACTGAAAATCTGATCCTGACAGCCTCTCTGTGGTCTGAAACCACACTGGTTTTCATCCAACTTCCTCTCAACGACTGATCGCACCCTCCCTTCCAAGATGCCAGTGAATACTTTGCCTGGTGTACTAATCAATGAGATACGTCGATAATTGTTGCAATCCTTCCTATTCCCTTGCTTATAGATAGGTGCAATTACTGCTTTTGTCCAATCTGAAGGTACCTTACCAACACTCCATGCTAATTTTACTACTCTATGAAGCCATTTCATCCCTGCCTTCCCAATATACTTCACCATTTCAGGTCTAATTTCATCTATTCCTGCTGCCTTATGACAATGGAGTTTATTTACTATCCTTTCCACTTCCTCAAGCATAATTTCACCAACATCATTTTCCTCCTCCCCATGAGCTTGGCTGTTTGCAACACCACCATGATGATTTCCTTTTACATTGAGAAGATGTTCAAAATATTCCCCTCCACCTGTCCAGTGATTCCCTGGGATCTGTTATTAGTTCACCAGAATTACTCAAAACACTGTTCATTTCCTTTTTCCCTCCCTTCCTAAGATTCTTTATTACTGTCCAGAAAGGTTTCCCTGCTGCTTGACCTAGCCTTTCCAGGTTATGACCAAAGTCTTCCCACGACTTCTTTTTGGATTCAACAACTATTTGTTTCGCTTTGTTTCTTTTATCTACGTACCAATCTCTGTCTGCCTCGGCCCTTGTTCGGAGCCATTTCTGATAAGCCTTCTTTTTACGTTTACAGGCTACTCTCACTTCATCATTCCACTAAGATGTTCGCCTTTTCCCATCTTTACACACAGTTGTTCCTAGGCATTCCCTTGCTGTTTCTACTACAGCATCCCTGTATGCCACCCATTCACTTTCTATATCCTGAACCTGCTTACTGTCTACTGTTCGAAACTTCTCACTAATCATATCCATGTACTTCTGTCTAATTTCCTCGTCCTGGAGATTTTCTACCCTTATTCGTTTGCAGACAGATTTCAATTTCTCTACCCTAGGCCTAGAGATACTTAGTTCACTACAGATCAGATAGTGGTCCGTATCATCGAAAAATCCCCGAAAAACTTGTACATTTCTAAAAGATTTCCTGAATTCAAAGTCTGTTAAGATATAGTCTATTATGGATCTGGTACCCCTAGCCTCCCATGTGTAGTGGTGAATAGACTTATGCTTGAAGAATGTATTCGTAACAGCTAAACCCATACTAGCACAGAAGTCCAGCAAACGCTTCCCATTCCCATTAGCTTCCATATCTTCCCCATATTTACCAATCGCCCTTTCGTATCCTTCAGTTCTATTCCCAACTCTCGCATTGAAATCGCCCATTAGCACTATTCTATCCTTGCTGTTGACCCTGACCACGATGTCACTCAATGCTTCATAAAACTTGTCAACTTCATCCTCATCCTCATCTGCACCCTCACATGGTGAATACACGGACACAATTCTTGTCCTAATTCCTCCCACTGACAAATCTACCCACATCATTCGCTCATTTACGTGCCTAACCGAAACTATGTTGCGTGCAATGGTATTCCTGATAAAGAGCCCTACCCCAGACTCTGCCCTTCCCTTTCTAACACCCGTCAAGTACACTTTATGATCTCCTATCTCTTCCTCCTTATCTCCCCTTACCCGAATATCACTTACTCCTAGCACATCCAGATGCATCCTCCTTGCTGACTCAGCCAGTTCTACCTTCTTTCTTCCATAAGCCCCATTAATATTGATAGCTCTCCATCGAATTCGATTTCGTTCGCCAAGTTGTTTCCAAGGAGTCCCTCGCCTGTCAAATGGGAGTGGGACTCCATTACTCCCATAGGTCCGAGGCTTGCTTAAAGTGTTCTGAGCTCGGTAAATTCATGAAGCAGGATGCTGCCCTACTTGCACATAGTCCAAGTGAGGATCTCTCCTCTCGGGTTATGGACCACCGGTGAATTGTATAGTCCTAGCCGCCTGAGCACAAGGAGGGCCACGACTCAGAATATGTCCGAGATGCCCACTCCCATTCCATAGCAACTGGTATCCCGACTCTCAGGACCACTTACTAGGCCACTCAGCCGTTGCCCATGGTTCACAAACTAGGACGTGACTACAGTAACCAACAAACATGAATTAAAAAGGAGAAAAATTATTTATGAGACTCATCTCTAATGTCTGATCGAGAACAAGCACTGACCTGCTGTAGGAAGCAGGCACCATAAACAAAGGAGAAGGTAGGGAGGGGAAGGGTGTCTAAAGTGGGCTGAAGGATGTGGAAAGAAAGACTGCTGCTGAGAGGGGAATTTAAACAAATTATAAAAGAAAGAATTATTTTTATCTGAGACATGATTATTAAAGATAGGAATTAAAAGGTCAAATAAAATGTTTGTGTGTTTTAGTTATAAGGAATTTAGGTAGTTATAAGAAAATCTGAGTTTTAGGCAACTTTTTTTTTTTTTTTTTTTTTTTATGCTGGCCAGCGAACATTTGGATATCCTTATATTTTAGTTATGAGTTGTTTTAGTTGTTCGGGAATGAGAATGGTCGTTTGTGACCATACTAGGTGTCCTTAGGTATTTGTTTCCTTGAGTATAATGTATTTTGGTATAAGATTAGGTTATGTAAGGTTTGCATTCAGGTTCATAACTAGGGATTTTATGTGTAAATTTCAGAATTAAGGTAAAACTCCCTTTCTTTTATCTTTTGAAATTTATGAAATGTGCTTGCCTGGAGGGGGGTTGGAGATCCCGAAATCATAGGGTGCGAGGATTCTCCCCACATTGACTTATTGAGCCACCAGTTTGGTGCCTCTAACTTAGTTATCAGCATAAGTGAAGAAAAATAGAAAACCCACACTGCAGCCTTTCGTTTATTTTGAAAAGCTCTTCTGGCTTTTCCTTATGTCTTCTTTTTTCTCCCGTGGATTGACCTCTGTTACAGTGACTGGGATAACTGGGTTCATCCAAAGGAGAACCTGCTGTGCTGGCTGATTAGCATCCAACCCTGGAGTTGAGTGACCTAAAGTTCCTGGTGGTGGCAGTTGCTCTGTACTGTGCCACGCTTCACTACTGGCTTATTGTAAGTTCACTACATGGGTGAGCTCATGGAGGCCATGGTGGGACTGAATGTGGATACAGTTGTTGGCAGCCGGCTGGTGCCAGTGACCCTATAAAACAGCAAAACAAGTGGTCAAACGTGGAACACTCTGATCCAGATAGATGTCACCGGGGAGAACAAGTGCAAGTGTGTCGGATAGGGTGTGTGGTCACAATCCCCCCCCCCCCTCAGTAAAATTAAAGTGTATTTGTTTCGAGCATAGCTGGAATTTAAGGGGGGGGGGAAGATGTGACCTGTGTTTCAACAGTCTATTTAATTCGGAAACACCAAGAAAGGACGGAGAAATTTATTTACATCAAGAAAGGACAGAGAAACTTGTGTTCTAAAATTTATTGTAATATATATATTTTTTAAATATTTAATTCACTGACATCAAGAGAGACACTATTATGAAGAAATTTTGATCTTGGAAGAATGTAAAATTTTATTTGAAGTTGTGTTTGTTAATGTTTGAACTAATTGTGTGCAGTATCTAACACTTGTCACAGGGTGTACGGGCACGGGGCATTTCTAGGAGTGTGTTTCTTGTCGTTTCCTGTCCTTTGCTGGCTCATCAGAAGGATGTTGCTCAAACAGCCTTCTGATAGGTTAGAATAACGACCTCGCCTATTGGTGAAATTTATGTCTGAATTGTAGCAAGTTTCCCTGATTGGCTTTTTGCACGTTTCTCAATTTCCGGCCTTTGGCTCCTTGGTGGGAGCAGGGCTGTTGTCCGTGTCTCGTTTTTCTATGGCCTAGCAGCCGGACGCACTTCACTAGTCGTCCTGTCAGCGGGCTCCAGCCACCTCTGGGTAAGCATGTTTTCTTCTCTCAAATTTTAAATTAAAATGTAAATTTCTTTTACACGCAGAGTTTACCTTGGACCTTTCTTGTAATGCATTAGCTCTAAAGCTAGGCATATCCTTTTGATTTTGGAGGCAAACCCCTTTTTTAAAAATTAATATATTTGGTTGTTTATACGTAAAACTAATTTTCCTCCGGCACTGCCTCCCGTAATTCTATTCCGATTTAATGCACTTCAGTTGGAGCTATGCGTCTTTCACAGAAGTGTTTTAGGAAAAGCAGCAACTCCAATGGCCTCTGCAATAAGTTTCTTAGTTTTTTTTTATTTTCCTTGTAAATCAAATTGCAAAGTTGATTCCATTTTTTTCAATGTAACTTTAAAGTATTACTGTCTGTAATTAGGATGCTGCCGGTTACGTTTCGTCATGCACTTGTGTGAAGAGTTTTGTATTTTCAGGTTAAATACACCTTTAAAGAAAAGTAAGGTAGAAATGTTTTAGTAACTGATGTGCGGCAGCACAGATTCCTGTAATGTTAAATTTAAGTATTGTGAAAGTCATGGATACGAACCTCGTGGTTCATTTACAGTATTCTTTGTTACACCTTTACTGCCAATGTTACCGTTGTTTTAATTTCCTGTTGTTCTGTTCTCACGTAAAGCCTTCTTTTTATTTGTCAGTAAATGTGGACTGAAGGGTAACCGCGTTAACGTTTCTTCTCTACGACATCAAGTAATATTCCATCCTCTTAGGGATCCCAGCCCGCTTTTCCACATCCTTCACTAATTGTCATGTTGGTAATCCTGTTTGTTTTTTGTATCTAACAACGTGTGTCTCCGAAACTTGTGATGTTTAGAACTGTTGTCTCGTCGTTTGATATATTTCCCTTTATCCTTATTATTGATTTAAAAGTGTTCTTTTCATTAATGTTGACTGTTTTGGGGTGACAACACGTGTTGTTCCCTGCAGAAACGTCTTATGTCAGTTTCACTCCACCAAAACTAATTTTTGAACATATGGCAAGAGAATTATGCGTGGCATGAGCACATGTTGCAGATTTACTTGCTGCACATTTTGGAGAAAACTGCCAGAACCTCAACAAGAGCAATCCATTTTCTGATTTTGAGGAATTTATTGAGGAGGAGCCTAGGTAATCTCCAGTCACCCACTTGTGTTTTAATTTTTAAAAGTATCTGTATGACAATGGTGCATTATTAGCAATTAAAGCACATTTTGTTGATTTCAGTTTGTTTCTTAACATAATAATTATTTGGATTATTGTATACATTTTTTTTGTTCAAGTTTTATAAATATAATTTATTTTCTATACTCTAACAAAATTTGGCAAAAAGGAAGCTATAGCTTGTATTTATTTTAAGTGTTGTGTTTCTTATTGCTGCAATGAAGGGCAGGTCCATCAAAGAGTTCTAAAGGGAATAAATTATTTTTCATTTTTCAAGAAAAATACTAATATACGATTTCTGGAATTGCATTCCCTGAATGCATGTACCCAAGAGGAAAAGAAGAAGATTATAATGATTCCTAATACATCACTCAGCGGAAGTTTTTCCAACATTTCATTCCAAATGACTTGTCCCTATTTCCAAATGGATGACAGATATTATGTGGAACCTTCATAATGAATTATTTTAAAGAATTCATTTTTAAATATCAGTGAACCTCTACTAGAGCTCTGAGAAACCATGGCAATGTGTCAAACCTATACCCAAACAAGCAGCAAACACTAAAGTTGAATGTTCTGAGTCATCAAACCAAATGTGTAAGAACTCAATGAGACTGAAACATACACACTGTATTGCTTGAGTCATGGTGCCATCTGTGCATCAAATCACTCAAAGACTGAAGGAGAACTTGGGAAATCAATCACTGCTTGCCACGAGAAGTCTCATGAAAGCAGTCGTTTGAGCGATAAACAACAGCAAATAATCAACAGACTATAAATGTAAACTTGTTAAGTGAAAACAATGACACTGAGTAACTGACAATTAAATACAATGACCAAGAACACTATACCAGATGTAATAGACTGGAGATCAACAGTGTACCAGAGTCACCTACTTTAATAAAAATGTGGTCCAGAATGTTCCAGATATTGGTAGAGCTCTTCATTTGGAGCTGAAGGAAGAAATGATCAATGGTTTGACAACCATATTGACTGTACAGTAAAGAAAAATATATTACCGTATTTACTCGTGTATTAGACCCTCCCTGGCTTTACGGGACGAAGAAAATGAAAAAATAAATCTCGCCTATTAGACCCCCCAACGTAATTCATCAGAGAACGATGATGATTCCCCTTCGAAGCGGGTACAAGTCTTATTGCAGCTCTGATGATATCGCACAAATTTGTGAATAGTTTTGTCTGTACGACCTACGCAATGAAAAACGCGTTGAATCCATGCGGTACATCTGTGTTTCGTAGTTAAGACATGTCTGCCTCTGTAGCGTAGGTCTACTGCAAATCTGATGACGTCGCACAGATAGCTGAATAGGCCTAGCTTCGTGTCCAACCCGCGCATTGCAAGCATGCATCAGTCATGCTATATGTCTGTGTTTTGTAGTTAATAATATCCGCCAGCGTAATGATTAGCACAATTAGTTGCTGTTTTGGGGGGTCTGGCTTCAATTCCCGGTACCGTACTGCCAGAGATTTACGAATGGCAGGAAGGTTGATATGTGGTAAAAGTGGTACATGTAACTCCCCTCCACTGGGGGTGTGTACAAAAAGAGCTGTAGCACCTCAGGATGAGAAAACGAGTTTACTTTAGTTGAGAAACATTCGCGGTTGTTGCAGGCGAGATCATTAACAAAGTGGTCGTTTAATATCTCGTAACTCGGGCCAATATAGGTATACATTTGGAGAGAAGCAAGTTTAAAGCGTGATAAAAGCTACCCAATTAAAACGATTGTTTTACTCACCAACGTACCTAACAAATAAATAAATAATAATAATAATAATAATAATAATAATAATAATTTTATGTCCCCACGTATTATCTGCACACTTTTTAGCGATAGATTTACACCCTAGTGCTGAATCGGGTGACCTCGGCAATCTTCAAGATTGGTACTGCCAACCTTAGAAACACAAATTATGAATCGCTTATGCATCGCTAGTGACATCTGGCGTACACTTTACATACTAATACTGTTGTTATTTACACAGCAAAGTCAACCTATAGAATTCACTCTAGGAATAAGATTCGCATCGAGAAATGTTATATAATGTGCGTGTGACACAGTTGGTGGCTTAAGATAACAAGGGTTTAGAAAATTCATACCGATCGATCATATTATCGATTCAATTCACATTTCATTTCCATTCAGTTGGCAGTACTAACGGAACCAGGAGAGCTCCCTCCTTACTCCTCAAACCCGATATTCGGAGACGCCAAACAAAACATACTAGTGTACCCGTTAATAAAAAGACAACGAACGTACAAAATTAAACATTATGATAATAAAACGCATTACCGCCACACCTGTAGATATCCATAAATGCAGTATAGTTTTCTGTTATTTAACTTTTTTTTTTCCCGTCAAACTTTTGGCACTATCAGGGCGATAATATACCTAACCTAAACAATATGGTCAATCTTATCTCATGGACAGCTGTTTACGCAAATCCAGATGTGATAAATGTAGAGAACAAGCATGAGATATACTTAATAATAAGGGTCTGTGTTTCAACAGCCGCAGTTATCAAAAGAATGTTTCCAGTTACTATGTATTACATTCAGAAGTACAACTCGTAACATACGCTAGTTATCAGCTGATGGTTTGGCATGCCTTCTACAGTACGGCTTTATTCGGAAGGAGTGGCTTCTGCTACATATACACCAACTGGAAATATCAGAGACCATCTGGGAATAGATTTACACTGTTTAGACTCTATAGTCGGGAACAAAATTATTTTTAAAAGGTTCAAAAAGACGGGACCTCGTGTGCTCTTGATTGCAGTTCATGGCTCAAAGAGAATGAAGCATGGCTGATGCGACCGACGAGAGATAGCAGTGAAGATGACGTCACTTAGAATGCCGACATGCCGCGCCGGTAGCAAGGCAGGGAAGTTGGCGATAATTCAAATGAAAGCAGTGATCAGGTTTACTGTGTGCTAGGCCTACTGCTGAACTGACAGAAAGAAATGCCTGGCCAATAAGTTCTTTTGTATCAATATTTAATTATATGATAACATGATACCCTTATCGCTTTCTTCTACGGGGTCGAGTAGGAAGCGAGACAAATCTTCGTGGCAAGTTTTTATGGCCGTATGCCCTTCCCGACGTCGACTTCACCAGAGGAATTAATGAGATGTAACGAATGACGTGATATGAGTAACTAAAATGGACTTATATATGTACCGTAGGCCTAAAAGCCGTGTTAAACATTTATTGTCTTTTAACGTTTAGAAATACTGCCTTCTATCGAAAATAGCCAATATAACTTAAATAAGTTTGTTAAATAATAGTATAGAACGTTTGTTTACACGTACAATTTATAGCCTAGAAGTCATGTGTTTGCTGCACAAAATTTTGAGGTTATCGCATATTGGAAAAAAGGGGTCTAATACGCAAGTAAATACGGTATTCCACCTTAGTCAATACAATAAAATGTGTCTTCAAGAAAACATGCTTCGGCCATTGGGCCTTCTTCAGCCTTAAAAAGAAAGTCTAGAAAACACAACAATGAAGTCCTATGATAGATGAGTCTTGAAATACCTCATCTTGTTTTAGCATCAAAACACCAGCACTCATTCTACAAGTCTTGACGTCCGAAAATTGTGAACAAGGTTATAGGTATCAATCTGTAAGACAGCATTAAAAAAATTGTTATGTGGAAAAGCTGTGCAGAGAACAGGCAGTGTGATGCACTGTGTCACAATCTGAAGTTGCGACTAACTGTAAATCGTTTAAATCTAAGAGTTTCATTTTTGTCCGTATTGAACTGAGAAAGGAAGATAGGAAACTTCGTGCGGTAATTAACAAGACCAAATAGTGTTTCATGAATCCACTCCTTTATGCAAAAGTGATATGCACAATATAGTATAACACAGACAACTTTTTTCTACAGTGAAAAATATCTGTCATTTGTTTCTGAGAGCAAATACAAGAAACAAAGAATAAACATGAAACTCCCCATATAATAGCAGTTCAATCAATCTGATGGATAGTAAAAAATTGCTTTCCCTGACAATTCCCGACCAAAAGTCATGTGATGTTAATGACGAGTTGCTTCTCCGTGAACCCTCAGAACGGCAGCAATATGGTGAGGTATACAAGGTGTTGGAATCGCTCTGGAAGGATCTGGATCCACGCATCTTACACTGCTCTTGTGTAGTTGGTGTGGGGTTCATGAAGAGTACACCAGCATCAACAGCATTCCATAAATACTCAACTGGAGTAAGGTCGGGGCAATCCATGATTGTAACTTTACTGGAGTGCTCCTCCAATCACCTGAGTGCCACCACAGAGCGGTGACATGGCGTCTCCATCAGGGTACTCTAGGGCCAGAAAGGGATGCAGATTGTCTGAAAGAATGTCCACATAATGTGTACCAGTCAGCGCTCCCAGCAGCCGGACAATGGGGCCTAGTTGTGACCATGAGATCGCTGCCCAGGCCAGAACTGATCCATAGCTTCATGGGGCATACGCCACACTCTCACGCGCCATTCAGCTCAATAAAACTGGAACCGGGATTCATCGGACCACAACACTGCCGCCACTATTTCGTGGTCCATTGCTGATGTTGAGCTCCGTGTTGAGGTGTCAGCAAAGGCACAAGAGTTGGTTGTCGACTGGTGAAGCCTATGCGATGCAGTTGCCTCCTTACAGTCCTGGTAGAAATGAGTTCCTGACTCCCAACATTCAACTGGGCAGTGATCTGACTCACATTAGCCTGTCCAGCGCCCAGTATCATTCTGCGGAGAAGACGTGATGTCCATTCGTTAAACAACTGTGGTCTTTCCATCCGGCAGTTTACGCGGGTGGTCACATTCTCTCTGTGATACTGAAGATCCAACCTCGATACTGTTGAACTTGGAAACCCGAATTCGTGTGTAATCTCCGCAATGCTAGGACATATGCGCCGCGAGCTGATGATCAGTCGGTTAACTATCGACGTGTTGCCATCTTTACAACACTGGTGTCTGTCAAAGACTGCTCAGCTACACCACAGCTGTCCGCAATGTTCAGGAGTCATACACAACACATTTTCTAATGTGACATTAATTCCTGGGACTTTTGGCCACTCAGTGTAATTTTAGTTTTAAGGACACCAATATAAAAGATGTTTAATAGTTATCATCATCACTGACTCCACAGTTAACAGAGCTGGCGTTATCCAAGTGATAGTGGTACTGTCGTGGTTTACTTGTTAGTAACCGCAGCAGTCTGCCTTATTTCACAATTGCCAGGCTGAAAGGCTCAGACGGTTGAGCCAAACTTGGCAAGTTCAATCCTGGCTCAGTCCGGTGGTATTTGAAGGTGTTCAAATACGTCAGCCACATGTCGGTAGATTTACTGGCACGTAAAAGAACTCCTGCGGGACAAAATTCCTGCACCTCGGCATCTCCGAAAACTGTGTAAGTAGTTAGTGGGACATAAATCAAACAACATAATTATTATCATTATTGAACAATTGCCCAGAAACCCAGGTTACACATGAAAACTGGATACAATTCTGCTTGCGCTGCAGAGAGTTCTTTCTTCTCAATTCTATTCTTCTTTTGAGCTTGTGACATTTGTGAATCTTCATCTTACCTTGAATTTCAACCAGCACCATCATGACATAATTAACAGTGCATGGGTTTCAATCTTTAACGACTGCCTTCACGGCCTGCTTACTCCTAATCACTGGCATCATTATCAGACGTAACAGCGATCACGATGGATCTCGCATTCCTGCCTGCCCGCCATGTATCACCAGCTCCTGGTGTTTTGGGCACTCCATTACATCCTGAGTGAGCTCCTTCTCCTCCCGGTGTTCATCTGTCTGAGGGAGAGATACATTTTCTTCAGCAGATTTTTTATTATT
Source organism: Anabrus simplex (assembly GCF_040414725.1). Classification (NCBI taxonomy): domain Eukaryota; kingdom Metazoa; phylum Arthropoda; class Insecta; order Orthoptera; family Tettigoniidae; genus Anabrus; species Anabrus simplex. The sequence continues at coordinate 1,392,394 of NC_090275.1, forward strand.
GAGGCCCTTACTCTCGATGGGCTCATGTTTTACGAACCTAATACCTGGTGTTCTATTCAAAGTGTTTGGTCTCTAGGAGAGTGAGCAACTCATCAAAATTTTTCCTGCAAATTTCACTTAAATCTTTCTTTCTTTTTCCCTTCCCATGCTAGGTACTTCTCTTTTATGTTCTGTTTCCATTTTCCATGACCCAGAGTTTTTTATTTAATACATGTAAAAGTTGAAGGAAATTCTGTTACTAATATACTTTAGACATTTAAAATCTAACACTAATGTGGCCTATGTGCGTTTATTTTCCCCCTTAAAATTAAAAGCTTTAGAACCTCCAGGCTTGTTTGACAGGTCTATTGTCGTGTTTATCTTTTTTAGAACTTAACAACTGAGATACTGACATTTTTATATTCGTAGTGTAGCCTTTGTAACAGTCAAAACCCTGTATCTTTTTTTTTCATGCACTGGACCATTAACTAAGTTTTAATGTCATTTAAGTATGCCATACTGGTATAAATTTCAAAGCTGTTGACGGTGATTCGTCCATCAGGTGAGACCCCTTGGTTCTATTCGACAGGAGTAGGCTGTGTGCCAGCACTGGGGTTCAGTCTCTCCCTTCCTGCTATCACGTTATTAAAGTCTGATGAGGATGATGCCAGGAAAAGCACCTGATCGTAAAAACTCACTACAAAGATACATCGCACTTCATACACGACCCTGTAGAGAAACGGGACAAAGGTTGGACATACATACATTAATTATACATTGTCACTTTTATGTTACTGTCATCTTCAACTAATGTCCTAAATCCTGGCCATCTTGTCCTTCATGGAATTAACCTCTTGGGAGGGTTCAGTATTTACTGAGATCCACTGCACCTTACTCAATTATACCAGAGTTACTGTGTGCTACACATAAACTTCTTTGACTTACTTTCTGGTTACTATTTCAACAAACTATGGTTGCAAGCTTTCTGGAATGATAACTGCAGACAAACTCACCTCCTTCAAGAGTGGTGGCCTGCACGTAGATGGCAGGAGGATACACCTTGTCCGAGCCAGCCTTCCTGACGTACACAGTTGCGTTGTACCTGCTGTTTGCGTGTAGATCTTTGAACGTGAAGATTGAACCCGCAACCCATTTGGAGGCATTGTACCACTTGGCTTCCTTCACGTCCAGTTCACGCCACGTTGGGAGGTAGACCAGGCTTTCATTCTTGTCTGCTGGAGCTGCCCAGGTAATGGTGAAACTGGACTCTGTGATACCAGTACGATCCACTCCTATTGTCAACACCTGAAGTACAATAGCACTGGCTTACATTTGCACAGTAATAATTATTTCAGGAGATATGAATCATAAAACAGTAAATGTAGGTATCAGAAGAGTTCAAACTGGAGGTCAGCATTCCAGTGACAGAGGATAGTCTCACGCTGGAATCATGACGGGACGAGATGGGTCGATTTTGTAACCTGCTTGTACAAGCTTGAGTGCACAAGCACAACTTAGAGGACCAGTGTGAAAGTTATCTGTTTTAAAATAACCTTAAAGCATTAAAATCAAGAAACACTTCAAACAGTAAACAACTAAGTGATGTGTTCCCTTCCTACCCACATGTGCAGTTGCCTTGCTTGCTCCCATCATCATGACTGATCAGTTTGACATTTTCCCTGTGGTATTTTAAGAGTGTATCATTAACCCTCTACTGCATACTGTTGCCATTAGGCAACAAATAACTATAGACAGAGGTAGTTTTACGGCACACCTTCAACTGTACAGTCAAACACATATACCAGTGATGCCTTGTTTTTTTTTTTTTTTTTACATAACGTAAGACAAAACAGTCCTACAACCAAAGGTACTCCTTCCACCCCGTCAACATCCACGCGAACCAACCACCGTTTATTTTACGTGGGCCCTCCCCATCATATTACCACAGACTTCAGGAGTACCTCTGGCTCAACCTCAAAGACATTACCGACCTACGGTCGTGCAAGTATACTTGCGCCCTGCAATACGTACCCATGGCCAGTAGGCAGTAATGTTTTGTCTTTGAATGTTAAAAGCTTAGCGTAAAATCGTGGAAAATCGTATATATATTCCAATATGGCAATCCACATCACATACGAGTGTTCAGCTATTAGGCCCAGTTAAGAATTGCTGGTATATCTAAACCACTGAGCGTATGTTGAGCATTAAAGCTTGAAATTTTCTTCACCAAACGAAAACGAAAAATAATTCATGCAGTAGAGGGTTAACAAAGGCGAGCGTAATGGTATAGTTTAAATACCATCAATCAAGTCACAAAGCGTTGGCATAACAGACCATGAGCATTTAATGTTACGTCTAGTCACAATCACGAAAATGGTGAACAGATATTGATTGTCAATTGAAATGAATTGTTAAAACCATGAAAGGTGCAACAAATCTAGACTTGAATAATAAAACTGGTAGGGAGATGGCAACCACAAGCGAATCACAATGTTGACAAGTTTGTGGTTGCTAAACATGCCGTGTTCCTTACCGTTATTTACTCCCAAGCCCCTTAATTCTTGCATAGATAAAACCAATGAAAATAAACACAGAGAATGAAGCCTTAACCAAACCTATCAGAGTTGACTCCCGTACATCATGCTGTCTATACGAAACTACGACATTGAACACCACGAATTACGGTCCATAAATGAAGTTATGCGAATGAGCAATATAAGGCCTGGCCTACTCAAATTAAACCACAACACTGCATCCCACTGATGCAATAATGTCATCTATCAACTGTTTTGGGAACACTTTGTATTCATAGCTACACATCTCTCCCCTGGTAATTCCCTAATAAAATGTGGTACGACCCGAATTGGCCAAATGAACCCTCTCAGCCGTTATTCTCCCTGTCTGATAGCTCCTCACCGGGAGGTGAACAGGCCAGAATCTAAGCCAAGTCCTGCAGGTAAGAGGCAGACATGTTACCGTAGACTACTACGATCCACAACTGGTAAAATATTTGTTGTAAAATTGCACTTGAAGCACTTTGTTTTCCTGTTTTATGTCAGGAAAGTTCATATTTGAGTTTACTTAATAGTATACTGTCAGATCATCATCATCATAATGAAAATGCAACATTAACAATAACAACGATAACTTGAAACAATATTTAATATTTGCTAATTTGCATTTATCATACCACAAGTTATCGGGGTTAACACGGGAGGGACGTTAAACTATAAATCCATTAGGTTCCAAAAACAGTTGATAGATGATATAGTACAGAGGGTCGGCTCCAGAAACAGCAGTAACAACACTTCGCAACTCCATTCGCAACCCATGCCTACATAGAGTATGCAGGAGGGGCAGAATCGAGACGCAGCACGAAAGGGGAAATGTTTGGAGAAGCAGCAGGCAAAACGGGGCACGGAAATGAGATGAATTTGCAGAGATTTGCCGTAATCATCATCATCATCTCCTTCTTCTTGAACCACCTTCAGTTTCCTGGAATATACACAAATAATTCCCGCACTGTAATTTTTAAAGGAAATTTTTTGAAAATAAAATGAGTACAGTATTTATATAACCACACTGTACTGAAACCCTTAAAATACTACAGTACAATCATACAGTTCCAGTACTGTTGGTAAGCCTCTTCCACTCTGTCTCAATGAGATACATTTTGTTGTTAATGACATCCCTGATCTGCAATGTCCACATCTCTCCGAGTTAACATAAGCTGTCCATCCTCGTTACATGCCCAAACCACCTCAGTCTGGACATGCTGACCTGACCTAACAGTTATTTGTCAATCCCAGCTTCCTTTTTAACCACATCAATCCTTAACTTGTCGAGTTTGTTTTTTTGAATTGTGGACCTAAGGGTAAGTTTATGCTGCAGCTTCCCTGCTGGCACTAGGATGCTCGCCCTAGCATCTCGCTGCTGACTATAGCCAGGCTGCTTGCCATGGAGCTTTAACCCTGCAGCAGCCCCGCGCGCACACTGCTGGCAGCTCTCAGCTGTAGTCGAAAATTCAAAACAGAGGACTGATAGTTAAGGCGGTTTGTATTTTGCATAATTTGGTTATAGATATAGAGGACATGGACACAGACTACGAAGATGTACTTCCAAGAGCTACCCCATCGAGGAGTAACAACACAGCTCCAGCTGAAGCTTCTGAAGTGCGGAATAAATTCAGAGAGTTTTTTAACGAGTGAGTTACAGTTCTGTTGGCAAGTGTATCTTACAATAATTTGGTGTACTGAATGTGAAATAAAAAGTGTAAAATGCCTCGCCTGGATTTTTCAGTGCATTTCTACTGCGGGAGTTGATTGAAGAATGAAGCTACAAATGCTTCATTTTGTAATTTAATGGTGTACTTTTGAATAATGTAAAATAGTGGTTATGGAGTATTTCATTTTGACTTTAGTTAGGTCTCCTTAACAAAATGGGTTTACAGTTTGAAAAAATAACCATCGAACTTTCCATGAAAAACGAGGTACTTCATATAAATCACCTGCTTGTAATGATAGAGGTCCCCTAAATGGCGAGAATAAAGGAACAAAGTTGGCGTAATTGTTCCGCATTCTTCTACCACTTAAAGTTAAAAATTTCATTGTTCCGTATTGAAGAATATCACATTTAAAATTGAAATAATTGATAAGGAGATTCCACCTATTCAATACCAAAGAATAAGAAATGTAGTGAATTACATTCTCATTTAAAAATAATTAGAAATGGTACCGGTTTTGACCCTAGTCCAGGTCATCATCAGCCGATTAAGAAATGGAAAACAATGCATAGGATCAGTAGAAGAGGCAATATGGAAAGGAAATGAACGAGGGTAGACACTGTAAAACTTAGAAGTAAAATGCATTGTTTTCCATTTCTTAATCGGCTGATGATGACCTGGACTAGGGTCGAAACCGGTACCATTCCTAATTATTATTAAATGAGAATGTAATTCACTACATTTCTTATTCTTTGGTATTGAATAGGTGGAATCTCCTTATCAATTATTTCAATTTTAATTGTTTTAATTCTTCTACCACGTCATTCCATAGTCTGATGATGATGATGATGATGATGATTGTTGTTTAAAGTGGGCTAACATCTAGGTCATCGGCCCCTGATGGTACGAGATGAGACGAAATGGATTAAAAGTTATAACTAACCCACTGACTAGGATTAGAAAAATAATAATGATGAGGAAAATTATTATGAATTTAAAATAAGTAGTGGATCTAATTCGCAATGCCTTCTGAAATTAAAAAGAGTAAAATGTAATAAAATTAAATAAGGCACTGACATAGAAGTAAAATAATATATTTAATTCAAATGAAAAATGCACAAATATAAACACATAGTCAATAGAAAAAAAAAGGTTTTGTTGCTATTTGTTTTACGTTGCACCAACACAATGGCGACGATGGGATAGGAGAGGCCTAGGAATAGGAAGGAAGCGGCCGTGGTCTTAATTAAGGTACAGCCCCAGCATTTTCCTGGTGTGAAAATAGGAAACCACGGAAAACCATCTTCAGGGCCGCCGACAGTGGGGTTCGAACCCACTGTTCCCGGATGCAAGCTCACAGCTGCACGCCACTAATGGCACGGCCAACTCGCGCGGTAGAGTAAAATAGTAGTTAACAATAAACATACAAAACACAAACAGAAACTTCACTTTTAAACACGATAAAACAAGCCACTCTCCCTCACAAAAGATAGAAAAAGGTCTACTGGCCGCTTGTCATCTCGTCACACCTTTTATCCCATATGAACCTCTTATGATTATCCGCATGCTGCTCGTTCCAAACCGCATTGTGTTCGAAGACAGGTTCAGATAGCAAGTGATCACTGTATGTGAGTATAGAGTGCGAAGAGAGGAAGAGTGGGGTGACCTTGAAATAACCAATCACAGGATAGCCGGCGATGTGCCAGGCTCGAAAATCAAACGTGTTTGAGACCATGGATGTGGCGAGGATAGCAGCCAGCAGCGCAGCTATGAGCCGGGCTCCAGGGTAAAAGCACCAATTGAGATCCATTGGTTTGTTTCATCATCGCCCAACATTGAGCAGCGAGGCTTGGCGATGTTCCAGCAGCCGGGCTGCAGCATAAACGTACCTTAAGAAACTTCATCCGAGATGCCTGCAATCTTGATGAGTCATCCTAAGTGAAGGTGCAGGTTTCGATACTTAGGTGCGAAGTACTGACTGAACATCACCAGCTTTGATTTTGTTGTTACTTTGGGATCCCAGAGGAGTGTTCATACTTGTTGGTAAAGTGAGAGCTGTACTGCACTCTATTTGCCACCTCCTTTGCAGCTAGTGTATCCTGAGAAATTACACTGCCGAGGTACTCTCAGTGACGTAAGTTCATGTGGTTATATGTTTTTTAACAGCTATATTTATTTCTACCTAACGTGTTATTTGGAGACATATTATTGACGGTATAATTTGGATATTATTCAAGTAGTAGACCATCGGCTCGACAAACCTCGCTTTTACTTTAAGGTTAAGTCAATATTCCACCTTTACAATACCAAAAGTTTATTGTCTAATTACTTAAGCAACATTATTTAAAATATGACGGGACATGTTTCGTCTAACTTGTAGACATCATCAGCCGTAAAATATTCAAGAAAAAGCACAAAAAAGACAAGAACAGAATAACATATTAAAATAAATCGGGTTGCCGAATACGTCAAAATAGTGAGGCTGTTCTAGATTGTTCCGAGTACAAACATTCAAAAGTTGTTGATGAACAAACTTAAAATTATACACATGAGATGATACAGTAAAACTTGGTATTAAAAATTCTTCTTTAGGGTGCTGTTGACATGCAGTATTCAGGTCCGTCGGTAAAAGCTGATAATTAGGTGCACAATGTTATTTCTAGTAGAAAAAAGACGATCAACGAGCATGTGTAGGGAATCCAGTGAGATGATGTAAAGATTGTTTAATTGGTGCAAAGTTGACATTTCTTATTAAAAATTAGGTGGAATATCTGATCGTATGACGTATGTAGAAATACAGTGGATGGCCCTAGAATGAGAATAAGGACTATTGTAATTATTGAAATTAGGCAAATTTTTTGTATCTTACGATATAAGAATGAAAGAAAGGGAAGAGTGCAGCACATCTGATTACTTGTGTTCTCGCCTCTCCAAGAGCATGGATGATTGTGTCTGACTGAAGACAAACTATGGAGGTCGTGTGTGATGGGAGCTGGACTGAGGGGAAATTAGGGGAAGGTTGGAATCAATAGGCGGGGAGCAATCACGTGGAAGCTTGTTTGAATGTTTGCCGAAATAGTAACTGTTGAGCAATGCCTCAAAAATTACGTTCGCAGTTTCAGAAATCACATTCAAATTACGAGTGGGGTTGCGTTTTTGATCTATGTTGATATAAATGTTTTCTAAAACGTTGAGTAAACAGTCCTTATTATGAAAATAAAGAATTTTTAGGTCCTGTTCTATGGAAGTGAAGAAATGATTGGACTCTGTCATACGAGTCCTCATGGCGGAGTATCTTCTATGTTTAGCGGCGTTGACATGTTCCTTATATCTGATCAAAAAGCCTCTCCTGGTTTGCCCAGTATAGCTGGCGGAACACTGATTGCAATTCAACTTATATACACCTGATTTATTGTATTTGTTCATAGTGTTGTTGATTTTATGATGGTTGTAAAAGAGATTAATGTTATTGTTAACTGTTTTAAAGGCAATGTTGACCTTATGGTTCTTAAAAATGTTGGCAATTTCGAAAATCTTATTGGTATAGGTGAAAGAGGCATAGTTGTCTGTTTTTCTTTTTGTTTCTCTAAGAACGGTTGAACTGAGTTTGTCTACAAGTTAGACGAAACATGTCCCGTCATATTTTAAATAATGTTGTTTAAATAATTAGACAAACTTTTGGTATTGTAAAAGTGGAATATTGACTTAACCTTAAAGTATACGTACGACAATACGGACTTTACAATTAAATTTATTTTATGTAATAAAACTTCGCTTTTGTCGTATTTCTTTTTCTCTGCAACCCTCCTTGCAGGGTATTTTGGGATCTCAGAGGAGTGTTTGTACTTGCTGGTAAAAGTGAGAGCTCTTCTGGCCTTAATTTGCCACCTCTTTTGCGGCTGGTGTGTCTCGAGAAATTATACTGCAGAGGTATAAGAAATTAATTTTCAATTCAATATATTGTACTCTCTTGTCAATTTATTTCTTATAACTTCATGGTGTGGGTTACTGTAGTCACGTCCTAGTTCGTGAACCATGGGCAATGGCTGAGTGGCCTAGTAAGTGGTCCTGAGAGTCGGGATACCAGTTGCTATGGAGTGGGAGTGGGCATCTCGGACATATTCTGAGCCTTGGCCCTTCTTGTGCTCAGGCGGCTCGGGCTATACAATCCACCGGTGGTCCATAACCTGTTAGAGGAGAGATCCTCACTTGGACTATGTGTAAGTAGGGTAGCATCCTGCTTCATAACTTACCAAGCACAGAACATTTTAAGCAAGCCTCGGACTTATGAGAGTAACGGAGTCCCACCCCAATTTGACAGGCGAGGGACTCCTTGGAAACAACTTGGCGAACGAAATGGAATTCGATGGGGAGCTATCAATATTAATGGGGCTTATGGAAGAAAGAAAGTAGAACTGTTTGAGTCGGCAAAGAGGATGCACCTGGATGTGCTAGGAGTAAGTGATATTCGGGCAAGGGGAGATAACGAGGAAGAGATAGGAGATTATAAAGTGTACTTGACGGGTGTTACAAAGGGAAGGGCAGAGTTTGGAGTAGGGCTCTATATCAGGAATACCATTGCACGCAACATAGTTTCTGTTAGGCACATAAATGAGAGAATGATGTGGGTAGATTTGTCAGTTGGAGGAATTAGGACGAGAATTGTCTCAGTGTATTCACCATGTGAGGGTGAAGATGAGGATGACGTTGACAAGTATATGATGCATTGAGTGATACGATACGATACACGATATATGATATACAGATCTGTTCAAATTATTAGACTCAACAGACAAATTCATGCTATTTTGAAATATATTTAAGATAACTCTTCATAAAAGGAACTTTTCTTCTCAGATTATTGGTGAACATGTGCAACATCAGTTCCCACACAGTTTATGAATGCATCAAGCTGTTGGCAACTCTGATTTGACCTTCAACTGTTTTGTTTTGGAGGGAGTGTCATTGCCTGCACTGTGACTGCAAGTAGCAGTTGGATTCTTGCTTCTGAAAAAGTGTAGTTATGGCCATTGTTGATGGATTGTACTGCTACTAGGGACGTGAAGCTATCTCTAACCATTAATTTTGAAGTGATCTCATACAGTTTTATTCAATGAGTTGTTTCTTTCCAACTTCTAGTTCTGTGTACCGTATATTCGGATTGTTTTTTGATAATGGGGAAAGGCAAAGACACTTCCCCATGTAAAGTTGCAGTTGACAATGCTCTGCTGAGCGAAGAAAAGTATTCACAGAGGCAAATTGCACATAAAGTGTCTTTAAGTCAAAAATCAGTGAGTAGAATTAGTGTAGAATTGAGGAATAATACAACTTATCATCAAAATAGAGTGGGAAGGTGTGGGCGAAAATCAAATCTTTCCCCACAAGGCATTAGAACACTAAAAAAATTGGCTCTTCTCAATAGAAAATGCATTGAGAATTAAAATGGCGGGTTATGGAGCAGTAGTTCCTCCTGGGGCCTGTTCCACAAAGGTATGGTCTTGTACATTACAAGTAAATTCTCTAGTAACTTGTACAAATACCAGAGTTTCTGTTCCACAAAAGAATTTTCTACAGTTGTACTTTACTACTCCATACTTACAAATTACTAGTGAATTTTTATAGGCGTGTTCCACAAAAGTACTAGTACTTGTAACTTACTAGCGAAATGAGAAGAATTCTCTACCAGTGAAAGGACAATAATATATAAATGTACTAGTGCTATTTAAATACGCTTATTTTGGATACATTTTGATAAATATGTGGTCTAGCAGTAGTGATAGTGATGGTGATGAAAATGAAAACTATCGTCTGTACAGGGAAAGAATAAACTTCCAGTTTAACACTGTATTTGAATACAATGAACGTTTTAGGTTAAGCACAATACAAGTGGAAGAACTTTTGATAGATATTGGCCATAGCTTAAAATATCCTACGAACAGAAATAAATCTCTCTCTGCTAAACAACATTTACTAACAACATTACATTGGCTAGGAAATGGTGGTCAGTACCATGGTACTACAGATATGCTTGGGATGGCAAAATCTTCGGTCTGTGGTAGCTGCAATAAATGATATAAAATTTCCTCAAATTGTTTGTTGGCCTGAAAATACTGAAAAAAAACATATTCCAAAAAGGACATTCCTGGAATCATTAATGAGCAGAATATCTCTTACATACGTCCAACTTTTCCCCTCAAAACCTCCATGAGCTTTTCCCAAGTCAAATATTTCCATCCAACCATTTATTTTGTCTTGTTTTTTCAGACTCTCGCTGAATCCACCGAAACGAATATCTTTCCTACCTTCTATTTCCTTCAAAATGAATAACTTTGTTTCTCTTGACATCATTTTAACAATTCATGCAGAGTTTGCAATTTCGTAACAGTTAAGTTTGGCGGCCGAATATCGTTATTAGCGGCATCTGATTCCTAATGACAGACCAAGGTTAGACTCTCGTAGAACATACGCGAGGATCACGGAAGAACAGAATGGGTGATAATAACGGAGTAATTTCGTATCATCAAAGAAATAAACTGAAAAATAACATCGTAGCATTAAAAAATTCACAGGAATATTAGTTCTTTCAATCTCGCTGCATAAGTTACAGTAAAATACGATATTACGATAAATGAGGCAAGCATAACCTAATTCAACGAATGGAATACGAAGATAAACAGCTGATTCATGCTATGACGTAGTATGTTTATTGATATGTCGTCACTTGTAAAACTTGTAACAATTCACTGGTAATATACAAGAGACTATCAATCTTTTGTGGAACAGAAATGTACAACTCCATACATTACAAGAACCCACACTAGTAACTTGTAATGTACAAGACCATACTTTTGTGGAATAGGCCCCAGGAAGTGTCTGGAGGATCCTGTGTAGTGAGGGCATCAAATCGTGCAGACCAAGGAAGAAAGCGAAGATCACATTCATGTTTGGAATGGCCAAAAGGACTTCAACACTGGTCTGATGAATGGAAGAAAGTGTGTTTTAGTGATGAGTCGTATTTCAGCATTTCTGAAGAATGTTCAAGATATGTACGTCATCGACGTGGAGAGGAATACAAGTTGGAGTGCATACAACAGACTGTGAAACACCCAACTGCAACGATGGTGTGGGGCGTGATGTTCATCTATGGGCCTGGACGAATTCAAATTTTAGAGGGGACAATGAAACAGGACAATTACAAATGGATTCTTGAAGAACAACTCCTTCCTCAGGCCGAAGAATGGTTTGACGATGGCTCTTTCATATTCATGCATGATAGTGCACCCTGTCATAAGGCCAAATGTGTCACAACATTTTTAAAGGGCAAGGATATCAGCGTTCAACCATGGCCGGGCAACAGCTCGGACGTGAATCCAATAGAAAATGTATGGAACTTCATGAAACACAAGATGATGAAAAATAACATAACCAAAAAACATCAGCTGATAGCAGAAATAAACAATCTGTGGTATACGGATGTGGAACTGAAGGATATGGGCGTAAATCTTGTGAAAGGCATGCCAAAAAGGCTAAAGAGTGTCATGTAGGATGTTAAAAGGTTTTTTTTTTTTTTTCACCTATTCAATACATATAAATTTTATAATTTAGGAATTTATTGTAGATTCCACTTGAGACATGTTTCGCCCTTCATTGAGGGCATCATCAGTCAAAATATCACCTCAAGGTAAAAAAGCAGGTAACTGGTTAGTAGTAGACATGTACAAATTAATACATATTATTAACAACATACAAAAATTAAGTATGGGAAATAGTTGCACAAAAGTGATGGTTGAACATGTAGGTTTATAGATGAAAGGTCAGCACCAATGCCTAAAAATAACATAGTAGAGTTCTGCAGTGGTGCTCTGGAGAAACAGTTGACGCAATCATATGATAATAAAAAGTTAAAAATATTTACATTATAACAATTAAGGGAGAAAAGGTGTAGTGTTTGGCGTCAATGTTTTTAACCTACAATTGATGTCAAAGGTTGGTAACTATACAGTATTTACATTGTTCTATTGAACAGTTGAGAAAAAGTTTTAAAAAATATTTACATTTAACAATCAGCGTAAATGTTTGTAAATAAAAACTAATGTCAATGGTTGGTAACTATTAGTAATTACATTATCTAAGTGAATAGTTGAGAATTTACAATTAAATACATATTTACACAAGAGCAGTAGGTGCGCAAGGATAAAAAAGTTTTTTAGTACCAAGTGCGTCCTGATGTTTTAGAGGTTGGAAGAAGGAAATAGCATTGACATTTCAGAAATATGTAGAGTAGTTTATTTAGTTAAAAATCACCGGGGGTAGGGAAAATTTCATAGCCGTATGAGGTTTTTTAGGCATCAAACTGAAAGTTTTCCAGTTGCAGCGCCGAGATCGGGATGGAGACTGGTCAGTGTGGCTGGAGATTCATGGGTAATCCGTGCGTTTGAACGGCAACAATGGTGACAGTTAATATGGGTAATTGCTAATTAGGAAAAATGTTGCAGGTTGAGACTTCCGCTTATTCTTTTAGTTGACTTCTGTAGCATCGATTGTGATGTGAAGACATCGGTGTGAAATGCCGGTGAGACAAAATGATGATGTTCCGTGGAATAAAGTAAGGCGGACTACGGGATGAAGTTGTTGTTCTTTACTGGTCTGGTGAGATAGAATAGAGTTGCTTGTGTTGTGGACTGCTGCGGAGAATTAGAATGTATACAGCAACTGCAGAGTCAGAGCGTTAAAGCTGGGGTGAGGCATCTTCTTATTCTGACTGCGAAGAGGAGCCGTAGTGGCACGCCATATTTGTGCCGATGTGCGCTGGGTTCCGGCGAGTTGTTGAAAGTTGTATTGTATGAAGTGGAAGCTATCTGTAATTGAGATGTTAATAGTATTAGTTGGTGTGTAAGAAAGGTTTATGGTAAGTAATGAAGAGTGAATGTTATGTTACGTACCTGTTGTGTCGCTGAGAGGTAATTGTTGATGAGAATTGGTGGACTATGAATGAGGCTCAGTCGGTAATACGCACATACGGTTAGCAATGGCGGCGGGAGGAGTGGAGAGCTTTGGGGGGGGAGGGGCATGGGCGGAGTCATGCGCAAAGGTGAGCTGTCAGAATGGAGGAAGGTAGAGTGGAGGGGCGAGCTTGTTGTGTATAGGGAGTGCAGGTTGATGTAGTGTTGGTTATAAAAAGAGGGGGGGGGGATAAGGAACCGAAAGTTACGCGGATAATATTGATGCCATTTGTTAATGTGGTGAATGTTATTTGCTTGTGCTGGGTGTTGTACTGTTTTTGAAGGTCGAGTGGTTCTTATTTCTCGTGTTGTATCGGTGGGGTCGTGGTGGAGGGGGAGGTGCTTGGGTGGGAGGACGTGTGGGCTTGCTGTCGTCGTGTGTGGGGGAATTGGTCGGAAAGGGGGAGGTGGGGGGTAGGGGGGTAATTGTCGACGTGCTGGGTGAGTTAGTTAATGTAGTATTGAGGATTTTAGACGCGTTGTTGCCTTGAAAATTTATTTTTTGTAGTAAGGTGGGAATTTGTTCATAAAGGGGGTTTTTTAAATCTATTATCTCGTTGAGGTTTTTATCCTTGTTGAAGTGTTGGTCTAGATAGATGTATAGGTTCTCAAACTCAGTCATTAGTTTGCCTTTCTCGACTTTTTTTAGGATTGTTAAGTCTTGTTCTATTGTGGTGAAGTGGTGGCCAGTGTCCCTCATGTGGGTGCTCATTGCGGAAAATTTATTATGTTTTTGGGCATTGTAGTGTGCTAAATAACGGGTTTGGAAGCTTCGGCCAGTTTGTCCGATGTACGAGGAGTTGCATTGTGAACAGGTGAGTCTGTAAATACCTGAGCCCGCGTAGAGGTTTCTTCTTGGGTTGACAGAGTTCTGGTTGAAAAATATGTTCTGGTTCGTGTTCTGCGTTTTGAAAGCAATGTTGACTTCGTGCTTTTTTAGGGGGTTGGCTATCTGGTGGATGACTGGATTAGTGTATGTGAAAGTTGTGTTTATTGGGTTTTATTGGGGAAAGATTTGTTGTTAATTTTAGTTTTACCTTATTGATGATCTTGTTGATCATGTTGGTGTTGAAGCCATTGAACTTGGCAATATCTGTTATGTAATCAAGTTCTTTTTTCAGATTGGTAGGTGAAAGGGGGATTTTTAAAGCTCTGTATATTAAGCTGTAGTAAGGGGCTTGTTTGTGGGAGTTTGGGTGTAAGGAATTATTGTTTATTATTAGTGGGGTGAAGGAGGGTTTTCTGTGTATTCGAAACTCAAAAGCGTTGTCCATTCGTGTGATGTTGATGTCTAAAAAATTGATGGAGCCGTTGTCCTCATCTTCTTTTGTGAATTTTATGTTGTTGTCTAAAGTGTTAAGGAATGTGAGGATGTTGTCGCTGTTGTTGCACTGTTTATCGATGATTACTAGTGTGTCGTCGACATAGCGGAGCCAAAGATGAATACCATTGATGGAATTTATAATTTTATTGTGTTCTAAGTTGTCCATATAGATGTTCGCTAGAATGCCAGAAATAGGGTCTCCCATAGCTAAGCCCTTTTGATGGTAAATCTTGTTGTTGAACGTGAAGTAATTATTGTTCAATACAAAGGTTAATATTTTAATGAACTCGTCAATTTCTATTTTGCTTAGTCCACTGTGTTTGGAGAGGTTGTTTTTTATGATGTTGATGGTTTCGAGAACTGGGATGTTCGGATACATGTTAGTGATGTCAAAGGAACACAGAATGTGGTTTGGTTGCAGTGTAAATTTATTCAGGGTTTGACAGAGGTCAATTGAGTTCTTAATGGGGTATTTGTTGTTGAATTTGTAGTGTTTTTTGAGAAAGTAGTGTAGAAATCTTGAAGTTTTGTATGTTGGACTGCCTCTACTGTTGATAATTGGTCGGATGGGGATGTCTTTTTTGTGGGTTTTGGGTAAGGACTTGGCTGTGGGTAAAGTTGGATTCATGTTGACTAGTTTAAAGATTTCTTGGTCATTTAAGAGGAAAGTTGAATTTTTGAGAAGGGTTTTCAAGTTGCGTTGTACTTTTGGTATAGGATCCTTGTTGATGGTGGTGTAGGTTGTATCGGAAAAGAATTCTTCAGTTTTTTTGATGTAGTCCTGTTTGTTCATGAGTACAGTTGTGTTACCTTTGTCGGCTTTTGTTACTATAACGTTATTGGTGTTTATTTTGGTCTTTAAGGCATGGATTTGTTTTGAGAGGGTACTGTTTTTGTTGGTTTTTAACTCATTAACTAGGGAGGGCAGTTTCTTTTTTATTTCGTGTCTGATGTCATTTTGTTTCTCTGTGGTGATCTGTTTACTAATGTTGGATTCTACTTCTGCAATAGTGGTGGTTAGGTCATCGATAGTATTGGGGTTAGGCCAATTGTGTTTAAGGCCTCTGTTTAGGAGGTTCATTTCTATGTCAGAGAAGGTGGTGTCAGACAAATTGATGGTGGTAGGGGCGTTGTTTGAAATAATGGATGTAGTATCATTGTTCTTATTGTGGTTTGATGTGCTTGGTTTGGTTCCCTTCAGATGGGCTAGTTTGAGGTTTAATGTGTCTTGTTTCTTTTCTAGTACGTTGGTTAATTTATTGTCAGTATGTCTTAGGAAAGATTGCCATTCAAGAGGGGATAAGTGTTGTGCAAGGGTTAAATGTGTTCGATAAAGCTGTAAATTTAAGAATGATTTTTTCCTGTATAGTTGTTTAATCTCGTCCTTCAACCAGATGTTGTTGTTCTCTGACATAGAAATGAACCTCCTAAACAGAGGCCTAAAACACAATTGGCCTAACCCCAATACTATCGATGACCTAACCACCACTATTGCAGAAGTAGAATCCAACATTAGTAAACAGATCACCACAGAGAAACAAAATGACATCAGACACGAAATAAAAAAGAAACTGCCCTCCCTAGTTAATGAGTTAAAAACCAACAAAAACAGTACCCTCTCAAAACAAATCCATGCCTTAAAGACCAAAATAAACACCAATAACGTTATAGTAACAAAAGCCGACAAAGGTAACACAACTGTACTCATGAACAAACAGGACTACATCAAAAAAACTGAAGAATTCTTTTCCGATACAACCTACACCACCATCAACAAGGATCCTATACCAAAAGTACAACGCAACTTGAAAACCCTTCTCAAAAATTCAACTTTCCTCTTAAATGACCAAGAAATCTTTAAACTAGTCAACATGAATCCAACTTTACCCACAGCCAAGTCCTTACCCAAAACCCACAAAAAAGACATCCCCATCCGACCAATTATCAACAGTAGAGGCAGTCCAACATACAAAACTTCAAGATTTCTACACTACTTTCTCAAAAAACACTACAAATTCAACAACAAATACCCCATTAAGAACTCAATTGACCTCTGTCAAACCCTGAATAAATTTACACTGCAACCAAACCACATTCTGTGTTCCTTTGACATCACTAACATGTATCCGAACATCCCAGTTCTCGAAACCATCAACATCATAAAAAACAACCTCTCCAAACACAGTGGACTAAGCAAAATAGAAATTGACGAGTTCATTAAAATATTAACCTTTGTATTGAACAATAATTACTTCACGTTCAACAACAAGATTTACCATCAAAAGGGCTTAGCTATGGGAGACCCTATTTCTGGCATTCTAGCGAACATCTATATGGACAACTTAGAACACAATAAAATTATAAATTCCATCAATGGTATTCATCTTTGGCTCCGCTATGTCGACGACACACTAGTAATCATCGATAAACAGTGCAACAACAGCGACAACATCCTCACATTCCTTAACACTTTAGACAACAACATAAAATTCACAAAAGAAGATGAGGACAACGGCTCCATCAATTTTTTAGACATCAACATCACACGAATGGACAACGCTTTTGAGTTTCGAATACACAGAAAACCCTCCTTCACCCCACTAATAATAAACAATAATTCCTTACACCCAAACTCCCACAAACAAGCCCCTTACTACAGCTTAATATACAGAGCTTTAAAAATCCCCCTTTCACCTACCAATCTGAAAAAAGAACTTGATTACATAACAGATATTGCCAAGTTCAATGGCTTCAACACCAACATGATCAACAAGATCATCAATAAGGTAAAACTAAAATTAACAACAAATCTTTCCCCAATAAAACCCAATAAACACAAATACGCAACTTTCACATACACTAATCCAGTCATCCACCAGATAGCCAACCCCCTAAAAAAGCACGAAGTCAACATTGCTTTCAAAACGCAGAACACGAACCAGAACATATTTTTCAACCAGAACTCTGTCAACCCAAGAAGAAACCTCTACGCGGGCTCAGGTATTTACAGACTCACCTGTTCACAATGCAACTCCTCGTACATCGGACAAACTGGCCGAAGCTTCCAAACCCGTTATTTAGCACACTACAATGCCCAAAAACATAATAAATTTTCCGCAATGAGCACCCACATGAGGGACACTGGCCACCACTTCACCACAATAGAACAAGACTTAACAATCCTAAAAAAAGTCGAGAAAGGCAAACTAATGACTGAGTTTGAGAACCTATACATCTATCTAGACCAACACTTCAACAAGGATAAAAACCTCAACGAGATAATAGATTTAAAAAACCCCCTTTATGAACAAATTCCCACCTTACTACAAAAAATAAATTTTCAAGGCAACAACGCGTCTAAAATCCTCAATACTACATTAACTAACTCACCCAGCACGTCGACAATTACCCCCCTACCCCCCACCTCCCCCTTTCCGACCAATTCCCCCACACACGACGACAGCAAGCCCACACGTCCTCCCACCCAAGCACCTCCCCCTCCACCACGACCCCACCGATACAACACGAGAAATAAGAACCACTCGACCTTCAAAAACAGTACAACACCCAGCACAAGCAAATAACATTCACCACATTAACAAATGGCATCAATATTATCCGCGTAACTTTCGGTTCCTTATCCCCCCCCCTCTTTTTATAACCAACACTACATCAACCTGCACTCCCTATACACAACAAGCTCGCCCCTCCACTCTACCTTCCTCCATTCTGACAGTTCACCTTTGCGCATGACTCCGCCCATGCCCCTCCCCCCCCAAAGCTCTCCACTCCTCCCGCCGCCATTGCTAACCGTATGTGCGTATTACCGACTGAGCCTCATTCATAGACCACCAATTCTCATCAACAATTACCTCTCAGCGACACAACAGGTACGTAACATAACATTCACTCTTCATTACTTACCATAAACCTTTCTTACACACCAACTAATACTATTAACATCTCAATTACAGATAGCTTCCACTTCATACAATACAACTTTCAACAACTCGCCGGAACCCAGCGCACATCGGCACAAATATGGCGTGCCACTACGGCTCCTCTTCGCAGTCAGAATAAGAAGATGCCTCACCCCAGCTTTAACGCTCTGACTCTGCAGTTGCTGTATACATTCTAATTCTCCGCAGCAGTCCACAACACAAGCAACTCTATTCTATCTCACCAGACCAGTAAAGAACAACAACTTCATCCCGTAGTCCGCCTTACTTTATTCCACGGAACATCATCATTTTGTCTCACCGGCATTTCAAACCGATGTCTTCACATCACAATCGATGCTACAGAAGTCAACTAAAAGAATAAGCGGAAGTCTCAACCCGCAACATTTTTCCTAATTAGCAATTACCCATATTAACTGTCACCATTGTTGCCGTTCAAACGCACGGATTACCCATGAATCTCCAGCCACACTGACCAGTCTCCATCCCGATCTCGGCGCTGCAACTGGAAAACTTTCAGTTTGATGCCTAAAAAACCTCATACGGCTATGAAATTTTCCCTACCCCCAGTGATTTTTAACTAAATAAACTACTCTACATATTTCTGAAATGTCAATGCTATTTCCTTCTTCCAACCTCTAAAACATCAGGACGCACTTGGTACTAAAAATTTTTTTTATCCTTGCGCACCTACTGCTCTTGTGTAAATATGTATTTAATTGTAAATTCTCAACTATTCACTTAGATAATGTAATTACTAATAGTTACCAACCATTGACATTAGTTTTTATTTACAAACATTTACGCTGATTGTTAAATGTAAATATTTTTTAAAACTTTTTCTCAACTGTTCAATAGAACAATGTAAATACTGTATAGTTACCAACCTTTGACATCAATTGTAGGTTAAAAACATTGACGCCAAACACTACACCTTTTCTCCCTTAATTGTTATAATGTAAATATTTTTAACTTTTTATTATCATATGATTGCGTCAACTGTTTCTCCAGAGCACCACTGCAGAACTCTACTATGTTATTTTTAGGCATTGGTGCTGACCTTTCATCTATAAACCTACATGTTCAACCATCACTTTTGTGCAACTATTTCCCATACTTAATTTTTGTATGTTGTTAATAATATGTATTAATTTGTACATGTCTACTACTAACCAGTTACCTGCTTTTTTACCTTGAGGTGATATTTTGACTGATGATGCCCTCAATGAAGGGCGAAACATGTCTCAAGTGGAATCTACAATAAATTCCTAAATTATAAAATTTATATGTATTGAATAGGTGAAAAAAAAAAAAAAACCTTTTAACATCCTACATTCAGTATCTTCAATACGGATAACAATGATTTTTATCACTTGTAAAGAGTGTCATTCATTGCAAAGGGTATCACACAAAGTACTAAAATGCTCAGTTGTATTCAGGGATTTAATTGTAATGATGTAGTAGTAATTTGTAGGTTGATTAAGTTTTACGTATGAAGTTAAGAAGTTGGTGTGAGGAATGACAAAAGTGGGCTAGATTAACTGGAGATACCTCCAAACAGCAAACAACTTATGCAAGGGACTGATGTTATGCTAAAATACTTGTTTTGTTAATATAAATATGTTTTTCAACATGATTTTGGGAAGACAAGTAAAAAAGTGCTTGATCTGCCTGTTGAGTCTAATAATTTGAACAGATCTGTATGATATGATTAGTGAGAAGTTTCAAACAGTAGACAGTAACCAGGTTCAGGATATAGAAAGAGAATGGGTGGCATACAGAAATGCTGTAGTAGTAACAGCAAAGGAATGCCTAGGAACAACTGTGTGTAAAGATGGGAAAAAGCAAACATCTTGATGGAATGATGAAGTGAGAGCAGCTTGTAAACGTAAGAAGAAGGCTTATCAGAAATGGCTCCAAACAAGGGCCGAGGCAGACAGGGATTTGTACGTAGACGAAAGAAACAGAGCGAAACAAATAGTTGTTGAATCCAAAAATAAGTCAAGGGAAGATTTTCGTAATAACCTGGAAAGGCTAGGTCAAGCAGCAGGGAACCTTTCTGGACAGTAATAAAGAATCTTACGAAGGGAGGGAAAAATGAAATGAACAGTGGTTTGAGTAATTCAGTTAAATTCATAATAGATCCCAGGGAATCACTGGAGAGGTGGAAGGAATATTCTCAACATCTTCTCAACGTAGAAGGAAATCTTCCTGGTGGTGTTGCGAACAGCCAAGCTCATGGGGAGGAGAAAAATTATGTTGGTGAAATTATGCTTGAGGAAGTGGAAAGGATGGTAAATAAACTCTATTGTCATAAAGCAGCAGGAATAGATGAAATTAGACCTGAAATGGTGAAGTATAGTGGGAAGGCAGGGATGAAATGGCTTCATAGAGTAGTAAGATTAGCATGGAGTGTTGGTAAGGTACCTTCAGATTGGACAAAAGCAGTAATTGCACCTATCTATAAGCAAGGGAACAGGAAGGATTGCAACAACTATCGAGGTATCTCATTGATTAGTATACCAGGCAAAGTATTCACTGGCACCTTGGAAGGGAGGGTGCGATCAGTCGTTGAGAGGAAGTTGGATGAAAACCGGTGTGGTTTCAGACGACAGAGAGGCTGCCAGGATCAGATTTTCAGCATGCGCCAGGTAATTGAGAAATGCTACGAGAGGAATAGGCAGTTGTGTTTATGTTTCGTAGATCTAGAGAAAGCATATGACAGTGTACCGAGGGAAAAGATGCCCTTCCTGACGACAACCTCATCAGAGGAGTTAATGAAATAAAATGAATGATGTGATATGATAGAAGGAAGGGAGGGGGTGACACCCGGTGTCGGCACTTAGCCTACTCCTGTGCTCGCAATGAAAGAATCACAATCAACAGCGTCATATGCCGTCAGTTCATATGAGCACTGCGGAGACGTTTGGAATTTAATCCAGGCTCTTGGCACACAATCTAGTGATTAGAAATTGTACAGCACCCTGCCAGCCAACATTCTGAGGGTGACCAAAGGGACTGAAACCGGGCTTCCTCTTCTATGAAATAATATCCCTGAATATTATCTCTAATAATATGAATACTAATAATTTGCAGTCCACTCATTTCAATCATAAATTTAATGATTTATTTTGTCAATTTGGCGGAAGTTTTGGGAAGATAATTCATTACGGATTAGATGTCTTATCTGCCTATATTTCACGGCTTGGAGTTCATCTTATTGTCATCAGGATGGCCAATACCGATTAGAAGAGGCATTTATCTTGTGCGCATTGCATTTTTAGATGTGTTGCAAAATGGCGTCCAGAAAAAGTATAGACCACACAGGCCACGATTGTATACGAGAAAGTCTTGACATATGAATACATTAGGAGGCCATGATTAACTTGGATCGTCTACTTTTAAAAGGCGGTGAGGAACAGAGCAATGTCAGGGAAATAAACAAGTAAAATATTATATATTATTTTTAAAATATACTCGAGACGAGAGGAAGCAAACTGCTGTTGCTGCATCGGAGAAGAGAAATAGTCAAGATTATGACAGAATTTCTGGAGAATTACTGTTCTAAATTAAGAAAAAACGGCAAGATACTTGCTAAAACACTGTAAAAAAATATAAGAACCGCGTAATATACGGGAATTTTTTAAAATACGTACGCTGATACGAAAGATTAGCGATACATTGGAACTCATTAATTAGAAGTTGAAAAAGAAGAGAAGGATAGGAAAGAATCATTCCTTCAGAAAAAGAATCGAGGAATAAATTGAATTTTCAGAAAACAAATAATTTTAAAATAGTAGATTTTTATCACAAGATCTTACGCAAATATAGAGAACTGGTTAACTAGAACACAAGAGAAAACAAACAGAATATTTAAAAAAGGATTCTAAGAAATTCTTAAAATGAACATTTACTTCTCGACATTGTTTGATCATACCGACAGCTATACCATGATCTAGCCAGCCGAACATCAGACCATGGCCAAAGGAGGAGGAGCAGGAGGAGGAGGAGGAGGATGAGGAGGAGGAGAGCAACCGAAAAGACGAGCTAAGTGTTTACCATAAGCTAGGCATATGCGTATAGTAGAAAGTATTCTAAGTGTGTTACATGTGATTGATATCTCGTGGAGTATGGCTATGCATAAAATAAGTGAATTACCAAAGTAATTGAGTTTACGAGAAGGAAGGAAAACGATCGAACAGTTGAATATAAGGATTAGCGTATATTAAATATTATCTATGGATCTCGTGAAACCATTCAATCAATGATTACGTCACAGGTGAAACGTATGAGAGGAAGCGAAATATATAGAAGAGTTATTCCTTGTAAAGTAATGTTGTTAAATGCGAGAACAAAATATTTATGGTTAAGCATCGTAATATTGGAAGAGAATTGATCTATTTAAGGGAGTATTTATATGAAGAAGAATAATACGTCTTAGTAATTGCATTTATTATGGAAGAGGTTATGAATGATGAAATACGGTATCGAGAAAGATGAAATGGAATTGATTGAAGGTTTTATAGTGAAGAAAGAAGGTATATGAAATAATTTGAGTATGATAATGTGGGTTACGGTGATTACAAGATGTATATATGGATGGTAGATGCTAAAATATTCATACGTTGGATCAAATCGACGATGCAAGCACAAGGAGAGAGATACACCTTGGAAATGACACAAAGTAAGGTATAAATGGTGGATATATATGTATAGTTGAGATTAGAGATGTCAAATACAGCTGTTAATATTAAAATATTTGTGTCTTATGACGTATTCTCATAACATATGTGAAGTGAAACACGTGTTAAGCCAATATAGATATTAGGAGTGACTTAGATAAATAGTACCGAGATATCATAACGTAAATACTTATGGAATTACTTGCACATGTGATATATTAAATATAAGCCTAGTGAGTGGATGCATATTGAGCCGTACAGCAGCAAATTAAGAATTATTTAGATAGAATAGCGAGGTAGATTATTTTATAATTTGAGTGTTGATTTATAATTTATGTAGTAATTGTAAATGATAGGTTAGTAAATTAGCAGCCATGATTTAGAAGGCAAAAGGGATGGAAACCTTAGCCCATCAATCATCATACTGTAAAACATTTCTTCGCCAGAGAGCAACTTTGATAACGAATTCAGATAGCAAAAACTTAAATTTCATCAATTGTAAGGAAATATTTCATTTTAAACTACAATGTGGTTGTGTTATAGTGATTGATTTGAATTGTTTAATTTTCTTGCAAGCTAATTACTTACATAATAATTGAATGATTGATTTAATTCTAAAAAATGATTGTGTGAGGAAGCTCAAGTTCATTTCAGAACCAGTGAATTTGTTCTATTTTATTTTATTAGTAAGCTAGCGCTGACTTAAATGTAAAATACTGTTAATTATTGATTGATTTTAATCATCGAGTATGGAAGTCCTTGATAATACGAGTTCTCAATTCTTTAATTTATGGTTAACTTAATGTTTTCTCTTATTATTTTCTTATAAAATGAGTGATAATTTGTAGCAGCTGAGTGTAGATAGACTTAGTTTCTAAGATGTTTCTCACGTGATTTGCATTGAATTTAAGCGGTCTTTGATAGATTTATTCTTAAATGCGATAGGATGGAGACGTTCATCGATAATTGCCATGTGCAGTCCCTACCTTTTTCTCTGAATTCACGTTAATCCTAGCCAAGAAGAAAAATTAGATATTTTTCTTATGAGAAGAAATACCCTGAGATT
This sequence comes from Anabrus simplex, assembly GCF_040414725.1. Taxonomy (NCBI): domain Eukaryota; kingdom Metazoa; phylum Arthropoda; class Insecta; order Orthoptera; family Tettigoniidae; genus Anabrus; species Anabrus simplex. Next base: position 1,416,628 of record NC_090275.1, read on the forward strand.
ACATCTGGCTGCCGGGAAATTTTTGGCTGTGTCGTACCTGGACGCGGGAAGGGCGCAATCTCCAGCATTATACAATCTTGTAATGGATCATATTTTGGAAGAACTCAACGAGGAACCTGTGGCAACAGAACTGGGATTTTCCGCAACACCTGACCTTAAGCCGTTAACTGTCTTAGGCTTTACGGCTGATACCGTCATCATTGGCGAAGATATACAATCTGCCCTCAAACTTGCACGAGTGGGAATTCAAGGATTCAATGAGATTGGTTTGAATATTAATCTGTCCAAGTCAGTATGTATAAATATTGTTCAAGGTAAGCTCATTACTTATGGAGGAAACGTCAAGAGTATGTCTCCAGGAGAATCAATCAAATATTTGGGAGTGAACTTTGAGACTATTATCACATTCAATGCTCAAGCTTCAATGATTAGTCTAAAAAACAAGTTAGAATCTCTGTCGTCCTCACCTCTTTTACAAACTAATAAAAAATTCTGTATTCTAAAAACCTCAATTTGTCTGTCTCTTATTTACCAGTTCCAAGCAATTCCCTCTGAACAAATTCCTGTAAAATTCCTCGAAGATTCAGGTAAAATGTTTAAATGCACTTTGAAAGAAATCTTACAAGTTCCCGCTGATATGCTGGACACCATGCTACACAGTCCTAGGGACTAGGGCTATTCCGTTCATGTTGGGAGGCTGTTCTTCAACGCATTCATGCCCTTAGAATACTTTTTAATTCCAGATATCCACTATCCTTGTATACTAAATACAAGGGAACCAAAAGAAGAAAGCCTCAACTGTTTGAAAAGGCTTCGTCTAACACCAGATGACAGCGTATTGAATAAAAAGTATGATTTTTTAGACCCCTGGAAAATAAAAACAAGCTGACAGAAGTTGAATTTGCTAAGTGGTGCGATCTCCCACAGAAAAGAAAAGCACACCCCCTCCAGCCAACGAGTGGGTTATCTTGTAGCGAATGGCGTTATGCCTTCCAAATGACGGGTAATGTAGCGGCCGTATGAGCAATTCCAGGAAGGACCATTGCCACAAGAAGGTAGACTACTCTTGCTCACGTCCTAGGTTACTGCTCGCATGGAGAAGTTCTACGAAATACTAGGCACTATAAAATAAGACCTTCCATTGCTCAAGCGTTAAGGGACTCGGGCTTTACAGTCTTCAAGGAGGTTCATGGCCTCTCTAGTACAGACAGCACCCGTCGAAGTGACATGATAGCCTTCAAAGACCACCAAAAGATCAGACGATCAGATTCGAGACATCCGAAAAACGAGCCAATGAGGTACATGAGGAAATGAGAACATATGAACCAACCATCCCATTCTATCAACAAAAATACCGGCTGGATGATATCTAAGACATAGGATTAATGGTTGGCATGTGAGAAACCATTCCTCTCTTTTTGGTCCAGTTCTACAAATCATTTAACCTCAATCAGGCATTAATAAAAGAAATTGCAGTGACTGCCTTGAAATATTCTGTCCAAACAACATAACAGTAATTATGAGTTGGTAGCACATTTGCCGTACTTTAATATTCATACTGTCTTCACTTTGTCCTCAGGGGTAATCTCCAGATGGGGAAAGAAAGAAAGAAAGAAAGAAAGAAAGAAAGAAAGAAAGAAAGAAAGAAAGAAAGAAAGAAAACAGGCAAACAAACAAAAACAAAAAAACATAAATAAATAAAAAATTTAAAAAATATAAAAAGTTACAGCAGGATAAAGATTATTATTATATTTGCCAGTGAGATGACAGACTCTGAGTCATAGGTTTATTGTGAAGCATCTGTAGTGGACATTATGCTTTCATGTTATAATGTAGAGCATATGTTGCAGTTTAGCAATGATTAATGATTATACGTTTAAAGAAACGCTCAACGACCATGTATTTGACATATCTTAGCCCAGGCCACATGCATAATTATTGTTTTAGACAACCTTTGGAGAATACCATCGTTGAATAACAGATAGCTTTATTAAAGTCATGATTTACATGTCTGATCATGTTTTATCAGACAGATGGTTGTAAATGATGTTTAATGAAAGGTCATCTGATTGATAAATTTATGTTAGTTGTCCAATGTAAAAATAATGACTAAACATAAAGTGTAGGAGTCAAAATGTTATTCATAAAATTTGTCTCTTGTGTGTGGGAAAACAAATGGATGAGTAGTTTGGAATATTTTCAACATGTTATTTCATGCGATACCATTGAAATGTGTTTTTTTTTTTATCAGACCTCATGTTCACCATGGAGGATCTGATTATTCCAGCATTCTTTGTCCTTTCTGATATTATTCTGTGGTAGATTGAATTAGGTAGTGAAAAAAAGCGAAGGGATCAAGAGACCATAAAAGCAATAGAACGTGATGATGGAACTCTGGCAGAAGAAGAGGGAGAAATTAAACAAGAACCCAAGATCTATTTCGAAAAGCTGCTGAATGGAGATACAGAAAACATAACGGATAGAGGAGAGCCAAGTCGAGGAACCACAACTGAACCACCAATTACATGGCTTGAGGTTGAAAATGCGCTCAAGAGCATGAAGAAAGGAAAGGCAGTGGGCGTAGATGAACTAAGTGCAGATATGCTGAAAGCAGCGGGAATTCCAGAAATCCAATGGCTCTACAGACTGCTTAACAAGATATGGGAGGAAAATACTATTCCTGAGGACTGGAAGATGGGCATCATTGTACCTCTGTTCAAGAAAGGAAGCCGACGAAAATGTACTAATTACCGCGGTATCACACTACTGTCTCATGTCCTGAAAATATTGGAAAAAATAATAGAGACCAGAATCAGAGATATTGTTGAACCAATTTTGGAAGAAGAGCAGCATGGTTTCAGACCAGGAAGGTCAACTACAGACCTTATATTTGCAATTAGGATGCTAATGGAAAAATACTGGGAGAAGAACAAGCCTTTATTTCTAATATTTTTGGACATTGAGGAAGCCTACGACAGTGTACCAAGGGAAAGAATTTGGCAATGCATGAAAGAACTTCAAGTGAGAGACAGCCTCATAGACAAAGTGAAAATGTTGTATAGTGGGAACAGAAGTTGTATTCAAGTAGGATGTGGTTCGTCGGACTGGTTTGAAACAAAGAGAGGAGTGCAGCAGGGCAGCTCATTGTCACCACTTCTATTTATTATTGTAATGGATGTAGTAATGAAATCTATTAAAAGGAAAGAACATGGAGATATCAAAGCCTTCACATTTGCAGATGATGTTGCGATCTGGAGTGATTCAGAAGAGGAATTGGGAGAGAGAATGCAAAGCTGGAATGAGGAGTTTAAGAAATATGGTTTAAAAATCAGCAAAACCAAGATGGTGGTGATGAAAGTGTATGGGGAAGGAGCAGGATCAACAGTCATGTTATGGACAGTATTCCAGTTTTCAAATACTTGGGTAGCGTTCTATCAAATGACAACCTAGCAAAACATGAGGTGAACAATCGAATCAGTAAGGCAACACAATTTTACCACCAGGTAGGACACCTGCTGTGGGATGAGCTAATACCTATGAAAACAAAAATGACATTGCACAAGTCCTATTATACACTAATTCTTACATACAGTCTCGAAACCACAACACTGACCAATAGAGATAATTCCAAACTTCAGGCAGCTGAAATGAAATTCCTACGCACTATGATCCAGAAAACCAGGAAAGACAAGATTAGGAATGAGAAAATTAGAGAAGAAGTAGGAATAGATGATTCTCTCCTCAATAAGATTCAGATATCAAGACAGAAGTGGTTTGGTCACATGAAGAGGATGCCAGTAAACAGAACTGCAAGGAAGGAATTTGACAGAAAGGTAGAAGGAAGACGACCCGTGGGAAATGGATAGATTTAGTTAAGAGCGATGCACTGCTGAGAGGTCATGATTGGAACAAGTTGGTGGAGGAAGAATGGTACAAGGACAGGATGAGATGGAGGAGGCTCACATACCACACCCGGGAAACTGGAGATGGTTTAGGATGATGATGATGATGATGAGATTGAATTAGGTCAGGATTAACTGACAGTTCATTTATTTTCATAAGAAATAAGATATAATATATTCTTTAAAGGAGCAAATAGAAGCAAGGAAACTATTACAGTAAACAAGTTTTAGAACTCAAAAAAATTAATCGTACCAAAATAAAAGCTAATTACAGCATAAAGTCATAAATCAGTCAACTGATGTGTGATAACTTGGAATTGTGAGTTAATACTCTGTGAAAGTGAATTAAATGTCAAAAATAACTCAATTTGTGGAGAGTAAATTAATTGTGTGATATTATCAAATTTAATGTAATAATTCAGCATAATATGCTTACAATATTGTGTTTTTTTATTCCACCTTTTCAATACAATAGATTTTATGTTGTTAGAAATACATAATGCTAGAACACTATTTTATAGGGAAATGTTTCACTTGATTTCAAGCATCCTCAGCCTATGTAATCATCTCAAGATTCAGACCTGTCATTGTTAATTTGCTTTGACAAATTTATGCTTAATTATAATTCTGAAATTAAGCAGTAAATTACATAAACATAGGAATTTGTGAACACATTGATAGTTTAACAATATGAATGACTAGTGTATACTAAAATTGAAATATCCGTTAATTCTAAGACACTGACGTCCAAAACACAGTATTATCATCATAATGTTGAAAATTTGACTAATTTTTTTTCCTTAGTTCTAGTTTATTAAAAACAATTGTAAATTGACTTCTTATGTTAAAATCTGAGTCGTAATTTTTGTTAAAACTCATTCGTGTCTGAAGATTAAAATCTTGGATACGTTGGAATTCTGCTTCGCTTGACGGCTGCAGTACAATGAGTGTGTTAAAAATTGTACACCGAAACATGTCCTGTAATTTGTAATAAATAATGTTGTAAACATCAGATAACAACATTGTAAATGTATTGAAAAGGTGGAACCTACTACAAGCTTATTTAGTTAAGAGTTGTTCAAATTCTAGTACTATGTATTTCAGTTTAATTCGACTTAGGTATTTTCGTCCTTATTGATTTGGGGGACAAATAAATGTAAATATGGTTAAACTGACCTTAAATTGTACTTACATATTAACGGTTGTTAACCCTGCTAAAAGACTATATGCTTCCCATATATTTACTCTCTCGAAGTATGAAAGGTGCTGGTGCAGAAAACGTACGTCATACGATCTGATATTCCACCTAGTTGTAATAAGAAATGTCAACTTTGCACCAATATGACTTTTTTTACATCTTCTCTCTGGACTCCCTACACATGCTACAACAATAACAATAACATTATACACTTCATTATCAGCTTTTGCCGACGCACCTGATTGCTGCATATCAACGGCACACTCAAGAAGAATTTTAACAACAAGCTTTACTATATCGTTCTCATGTATGTGAATTTAAGTTCTTTTTTTTTTTCATCAACAGGATTTGAATGTTTGTACTTGGAACAATCTGGAACATCCTCGCTATTTTGATTGACGTGTTCGACAACCGATTTATTTTATTGTCTTTGTTCTGTCCTTGTCCTTTTTAAAGCCTTTTCTTGAATATCTTACGGCTGATGATGTTTACAAGTTAGACGAAACATGTCCCGTATTATTTAATAATGTTGTTTAAATAAATAAACAAACTTATGGTATTGTAAAGGTGGAATATTGAAACTTAACCTTAAAGTATACGTACGACAATACAGACTTTACGATGAAATTTATTTTATGTAATGATTATGTTGAACGCGAGAATATGGTTTTGAAAGTATCAATCCTCAAGTTCTCGAATGCATTATATTTCGTTCCGCCCGTCACTAATCACAATCAAATTGGAAAGAGAAAAAATGTTATTAACACTTCCAAAATTATGATTATTCGTGACCTTATGCTCACCTGGAAAGTGCGCTCGCTGAATAAGTCGGTACGAGTGTGAAATGATACAAAGTTTTTTAATGTAACGTGCGCAAATAAAATGACTGCGGCTTTTATAACATTTTAACACAAAAAACGTGAAATTCCCAGTCTTATATTAGGACAAAAACAGCAATAGGCAATCCCAAAACCTCCCATGGCTTTATGTACATTATGTAAGGTGCAACATCTGTTCTGGTCTCGATAAGTACGAACATTTGATGAAACTCATTCCGTCTTCAAACAGAGCTGTCGAAATGTGCTCTGTCTCCTTCCAATTGTCGAGGGCGCTCTCTGCTTTATGATTTCCGAGGATTCTCTAAACAATACTACCCGAATGCGATGCTAAGAAGATCCCTTATGCAAGTTCACTGCCGATCGCTTTTCCAGCACGGTACAGTACTTCTTCAAATTACCACAACGACGGGACATCAACACCAAGATCCGTAAGTATGCCATAGCTGTCCTTTTGTAAGATACAGTTTCTTGGAAAACATGTGATCGAGGATTTAGCGTTGATGGGACTGAAATTTCTGGACGGTTGATCCGGGAAATCATTTCTTTGAGGAACGGATAATGCGGGATTTTTACAATGTGATTTAATTAGGATGCTCGTGGGACCACGTAATTTGAAGGAATAATACGGGAAAACGTAGTTTCCGGGAACGTATAATCAAGGTTCTACTGTACTATGTTAATGGGTTAAGTATGTGTGAGAACTTGGTTGATTGTACTACTATGCAAACGCTTGTTGTATCATTCTTGATTCTTAAAGCATATTGTTAACGAAGTAAAGCAAGTATTCCCTTTAATGAAATAAATTTCAGGCATTATTATCTTATTGTACCTTTCTGTCCAGCTCCTAAGGCCCCCTGCTTCTTTTCAAAGAGCTACCCGGCAAATTGCCAGTACAATAACAACAATTTTACGTCCCCTCTTAACGATTTCCGGAGATGCCAAACAAAACATTCTATGCGTTAATAGAAAAATGGAGACAATGATCATATGAAATTAAACATTATGATAAAACGCATTACCACCACCTCTGTAGATATCCATAAATGCGGCAAACTTTCCTGTTATTTAGTCGTGGAACTTCTGGCACTAAGCGGGCACTTGATGACATACCTAACCTAAACAATGTGGTCTTTCTTATCTCAATTGCAGCTGTTTAGGTAGATGTGGAGAACAAGCACAAAAAACACTTAAAAATAAGGGTTTGACTTTCAACAGCCACAGTTATCCAAAGAACCATTTGCTTGTATAGTGTCCAACACCACATACATCTTCAGCCACGACCCAACTCTAAAACATATGCTCACATACAACCAATAATAAAGAAAATCTGGTACGTCTCAATTTAAAATACAAATTTAAAACATTGATGAAGTCCGACAACACACTCAAAATTGAAACCAAATGTCACATCAAAACAGCTGCGGTTGGTGCCGAACTATGTCGACTTCCTACAGCAACCAAACGTTCCTGAGTTGATCTGGGAGTTGGCATTCGCCCTGTATAGACGAGCCACTTGATTTATAAATTATGTTTTGTTCAATAGTAATATGGGTAATGGTTTGTACAAAGCTTTAGGAACGCTTCCATATTCATAACTTGAATACGTATTACTTTCCATCAGATGTAGTAATCTATTGTAAATGATTCGGAAGTACAACTCGTAACATAACGCTAGGTATCAGCTGGTTGATTGGCACGCTTTCTAGTTTCTACAGCACGGCTTTATTCGGAAGGAGTGGCTTCTACTACACGTACATCAACTGGGAATATCACAGACCATCTCCCCTCACTGTTTGGACGGGAACGAAACTATTTTTAAAAGTTTCAAAAAAGACGGGATCTCGATGCATGGCTGACGAGATGGCTGTGAAAATGACTTCATTTGGAATGACGACATGTCGGTAGCAGGGACGCTGGCAACACAATTCAAATGAAAGCAGTGATCAGGTTTACTCAGTTTTACTGTGTGGTAGGCCTAGTGCTCAACTGACAAGACACAAATGACTTGGCCATTAAGTTCTTATGTATCAACACTGCATACTATGATAATATGATAACCTTATCCCTTTTCTCTACAGGGTCGAGTATGACGCGAGACGAATCTTCGTAGCGAGTTTTTACGACCCGATGCCCTTCCTGACATCAACCTCATCATAGGAATTAATGAGATGAAATGAATGACACGATATGAGACTATATTTACTTTATATGTAGGCCTAAAATTCATGTTCACTATTTATTGTCTTTTTTTTACATTTCGAAATACTGCCTTCCAACGAAAATAGTCGATATAACTCAAATACACTCATAAATTTGTTAAAGAATAGTGTAGAATATTTACATGTACAATTTATAGCTCTTCATAGACTAGACACCATGTGTTCACTGCACAAATTGGACCCCCTTTACTTTTTTTGGCTGTAAAAGTGGGGGGGGGGGGGGGAAGGACTAATATGCGAGTAAATACGGTAATCAGCTGTATTTACTCTTTTCCCACCATTCATTCCTCTGGTGAGGATGATGTCACGAAAGACATCTGGTCATAAAAACTCTATGAAGATTCATCCCACTTCATATTAGATCCCATAGAGAAACAGGATAAAGTCTGAACATACTGTGTTATATATCGAATTATGCAACATTAATACAAGAGAACTTAATGCCAGTCATTTGTCTCTGTCAGATGAGTTCTGTGCCTCCAACTTTCCTGCTACTGCCGTTGTCATGATTACAAATGATGTCCTCTTCACTGCCATCGAGATCCCGGTCTTTCTGAAACTTTTTACATTAGTTTTGTCGATTAGAGTCCAAACAGTGAGAACCTATTCAGAGATGTTTCTAGAGATTGTCTCTGTATTCTTTTTTTTTTTTTTGCTAGGGGCTTTACGTCGCGCCGACACAGATAGGTCTTATGGCGACGATGGGATAGGAAAGACCTAGGAGTTGGAAGGAAGCGGCCGTGGCCTTAATTAAGGTACAGCCCCAGCATTTGCCTAGTGTGAAAATGGGAAACCACGGAAAACCATTTTCAGGGCTGCCGATAGTGGGATTCGAACCTACAATCTCCCGGATGCAAGCTCACAGCCGCGCGCCTCAACGCGCACGGCCAACTCGCCCGGTCTCTGTATTCTCCTAATTGGTGTACGTGTAGCAGAAGCCAACTTTCAGAATAAAGCCGCGCAGTAGAAAGCGTGCCAACCCACCAGCTGATCACTTGGGATCATGTGAGCAAATGTTAGGAGTTGTACTTCCAAAAATACATAGTAACTGGAAGCATTTGTTTGATATCTGCAGCTGTTGAAAGCTTGCTCTCTACATTTAACACATTGGGATTTACCTAAATAGCTGTCATCGAGGTATGACATCTCTTAAGCAATAATAGGAAAGCTTGTGGTGTAGAGGTAATACGTTTTATTATAATATTGTTTCATTCCATGCGTCCCTTGTATAGGATGCTTATAATATGTTAGGTACGTTGATGAATAAAACAATCGTTACGATTGGATTGCTTTTATCAAGTTTTAAACCAAAAATTACCTGTATTGGGCTGACTTACGTGACAGCTGTTTTCAGGCATGCCTGCAATGGAGGTGAGGTGCATGCACCATTTTAAGTCATATCAACCTTCCTGACATTCTTAAATCTCTAGCAGTACCAGGAATTGAACTTAGACCTCCGAGTACATCAACTACAGAATTACCCCTCTTTTACACTTTTCAAGGGACCAAGGAGTACTGGTGTTAAAGGGGGGGGGGGGGGAATGTAAAAGGGCAGAAAGTGTAAACGGTGGGAAACAATTTGTACAGGTATATACAGAAATGCTCTGGGAAAGGCGGTAAATGTTACACAGATATATTATTATTAATTTATAGAGTATTTCTATCTCAATCGATTTACTGTACTTACCTCAAATGATAATGAAGATGACCTCAAATAAAGGTCCATGCAAGTTAATTACATACTGTATTAACTGTTGACTACACTGCCTTTGTAATTCTGCTCATCCTTTGGTCATGAGAAGGTTACTGGTAGGTGGTTAAAAATTTGAATAATATATTCTTTTAATATACAGCTGTTACTTTCTGAGAATGGCTATAGAATTATCCAAGATGTAATATTTTCTCTGAATGAAATATTTTAATTGCCACTAATGTATAACAATAACACAAATTTATTCCAGATGAAAAACTACACGATCGCTGCTTCCTACCAAAATAGTCCAGAATTGATCTCTGTTTACACTTCTTATTTCTTATGACCTCTATTTGTTTATCAAGCTCATGAAGGTTATGAAAAGATGACAGATACTTGTGTGAAACATCTACTGCTGCACGTGCATCAGCACTGGTAGGCATCACTTCACTGTCTTCCTCTGCTTCATCACTGTCACTGGTGTTTGCTCAGCAACCAACTCCTCCAAACTTCTTTCCTCTGCAGTGGTCACAGAATCATCTACCCAAAGAAAATCTTCAGTAGTGCAGTCTGACTGCAACATTCTCCATACATCAGGTAGCAGGCTGCCGTCTTCTTCTTCTTCTTCTTCTCCTTCTTCTTCTCCTTCTTCTCCTTCTTCTTCTTCTTCTTCTTCTGGCAGCTGAGATTCGGGATGATTTTTGAAAAATCCTGCTTTCAAGAAACTATCTTCCTATTTTGCACACCCATTTTTGAATCCAGAGCAATTAACTGCTGTCGGAAAAAATCTGAGGTCATCCAAGCTTTATGAGCTTGAATGAGTTAGGTGGAAAATTTATAATGTCCAATAACGGACCATTTATATTGGTATCCAAGCTTTATGGTTGTCATCACAGGCAGTAGGTAATAACTGCACATTCTTGAAACAACAAGATTTCTCTATCACATAGGGGTGGAGCTTCTCAGAGCCATCAGCATTGGCTCCCAACATCACTGTGTTTCGCACTATGGCATTTTCTCCTTTGAATGCCAAAGTCTTGCTGGCCAACACACAGAGTTTCATCTAGGTTCGTAATTCTTGGTCAGCTCCTGCGATCTTCCATCGATCCATTACTTCCACAGTTCCTTCACAAACTGCATTAGATTCCCCACAAAATTTTCAATGCCAAGTGTGTTTGTCATTTTAAGCCCCTTTTCCCTTAAGAGCACACCATCAATTGGAATGCCTGTGGCTCCTGAAGTTTCAAACCAACTTTTTGCAATTCTTTCCATTTTAAAGTTAAAAACTTCACGATTGTTCCGTATTGAATAGAGAAATAAGAAGATGTACAATATTATAGGGAAGGATCCACCTTTCAATACTCCGTAGTAAGTTGAACTAAAAAGTAGTTACAACCTGTATTTTGGGACCGGTTTCAACACATTTCAAGTGTCATCATCAGCCAATTAGCGAAGATCTTAAAACAACTAATATATTGAACACAGGCAAAAAATTAACATTGTATCATATCGTAGCAATTCACTTGACACTTGAAATGTGTTGAAACTGGTCCCAATAAACAGGTCGTAACTACTTTTTAGTTCAACTTACTACGGAGTATTGAAAGGTGGATCCTTCCCTATAATATTGTACATCTTCTTCTTTCCATTTTCTCGTATTTGCTGTATGACGCATACTTCCTTTTCTTGGAGTTTGGTCCACATTCTGAAGCACTTGATGTAATGCTTGCTCTGTTTTTCACAATTGTATTCAGCGTGGGTATAGGAAGCTGCAATTCGCGTGCCAATTAAACATGTGTTCCGCGGTATGAATCAACCTTTTCTAATATTCTAACTTTCTCATCCATAGTGAAAGTTTTTCTTTCCTTTTTTTTTTTCCATTATTAGCAGGAAAACAATAAAGCAATAACAAAGAAGGATTAACAAATACACACGACGGGAAAGGAAGATCGCGGCAATTCACTTTGACCGCTCGACTCGCATAACAAGAACGAAAAACGTAGCAAATTACAAAAATAAATTTGACGAATCAGCGGCAATAACTTTAACAACTCCAACAACAAACGCAAGTGTAAAACAATAACTGTGAAATAAACTCGGGCAAGACAAACACTGAATCACTTGATAACGTCTCCTTCTTGTGGCTTATACTGTACTTAGCAATAAAGCGAACACCTGATAACAACAACAACAACAACAACAACAAAAATCAACTTCTTTTTCTTATTCTTCTTCTTCGCCGGCGGTTTTGTTGGGCTCTGCATTTTGCAATTACCCAGATACCGTATGTGCAGTATTACACGTTTTTGGGTGTTTGTTTAGTGCATTCAAAAGTCATAGGATTATGATAGAAAGTTTATGTGTATGTGAGATTTAGAGAGTCAATTCAACTCTTTGTCAGATTTGAAAATAAGATTTAGAACATTGTGGAAAACACCTGATATCAAAGAATGCGCTGCGTTGGTTAACCCCTCAGTGTCGCAACCATTTTAGGAGCTTCCTACCCCGCGGCCGGATGAGATTTCAACTACGCGCGACTGAAATACATTGATTCACTTAAAGCGTTACTACAAGTGTAAGAGTAGCCCGATATTCACGAAATTTTGAATTCCTTATGATAGAACTATGTACATGCAGATAATGACATAATTATTTCACATTACCTTAATAATTTAGTTTCATGTGATACAGTTCGAAGCGCTCTTCGAGACCGAGACCCACGTCACACTCCTGGCAGCAGTACACCGACGTCGCCTTTTCTCCATGTTTTGAACACATGATACGTCTCTAAGGTTTGTATTTCTCACCCTTGTGTGATAATTTCATGATAAAATGTCTTTCCTGTAACCTTGGAACTGTATTATCTGATGCGCGCCGGTCTTGAATATTTCGTTTCCCGACCGAGCGAGCTTAATATGTAAACAAACCTTCCTCCAGATGAACCCGATAAGATAGGCCTAACTGCTCAGTGTTTGTCCCTGTGACTTGTCTGGATATTATTAGAGAATTTAGGAATCCAAATTTACTGTTGAAAACTTCCCTTTGACCTGTATAATTATCAATAGTCTCCTGCACGAAATTTCCAAGTACTGGTTCCTCCTGATTGTCACTCTCATCATTTACCACTGCATCTGCCACAGCCGCATCATTTATTTAATTATCACTGCTACCAATACTGTCACTACTACTTCCGACTAAACTTTCATCTAAATTATACAATATTTCAAGCACATTACTGTCAGTCAAACGACGGCTGAGCGCGGCGCGTCACACGGACTGATGAAGCTGCAGCGAGACCGAAAGCAGCAGGACGAATCTGAATAAGGGGAATAACAAACCAACTCGATACATATATCAGATAAAAGGTCGAGACATCGTCTTTCAAGCGAGATATATACCATGAACAACTGGTTCTCGTATCGTATGACAGAAAGCAGCACTAACTGATGCCTACACAGAGCGCTTGTGGAGAATTACGAAAATATTACAAGCCGAGAAATAAAGACAATACAGTAAAATACCAGTATAACAAAATTTTGGGGACCTCTGAAATTAATTTGTTATACTGAAATTTTGTTATACTGAAATAAGTCAATTCGTAAGAACTCACCTAGTATTATATCCGTTAGTTATTGTTGTTTTTAGGGCCAGAACTACGAGGTCATCTGCCCTGTTATATCAGCTTCAGGATCTATATAACTTCAAAATACCATTATAATAATAAGAGTTACAGTACTGACAGATGTTTTCAGAAAATCTATTTTTACATTGTACCAGCAAGTCTACACACACTGTTCCAGAACATCATTTTTTGAAAAAGTCTGTGATTTTCTTCTGAACAGATCCAGACACAAAAGCTCGTTCCAAATAGTCACCAACCACTGCACATGAATTTAAAACAGATTCTGGCACATCACTTCGTGACACGAGAAAATCCTGAAGGCTACGTGCCATGTTCGTTGCCTGCTGCAGAGTCAAGCTCTGTCGATCACAATCATTTTGGGGGCTGTCTTCCTCTTCCTCCTCATCGCATGGATCTCTATCATTCATAATGTCCTCCACAATTTCCTCATTTGTGATTTCTTTGTGGACTATTACATCACTATCTACATTGATGTAGTCGGTAAGACTTACCGTAGATGGCACATCCAATGTTGTACACAAACGCTTCCAATTCTCCTCGGTTTCTACATCATCGAACACTTCACTTTCTGCGACGTCTTCTGTAAAAACCACTCCAGCTTTTCTAAAGCAGTTTGTGATGATGTCTGCATTCAGGGATTTCCATGCAGCATTAAACATCTGCATTGCTTCCAATATATTGATGTTAATGGCTCTATTCGTGGCAACGTTGCACAGCATTCGACGGACTACACGAGCTCGGTAATGCTGCTTTACTGCATGAATTATACCCTGATCCAGCGGCTGCAGAATTGAAGTTGTATTTGGAGGCAAAAATAAAACTTTTACATGCTCCAAATGGCGAGGCACACAATTATGAGAAGAGCAATTGTCCAATAATAGAAGAATTCTCCTCTTTTCGGCATTCATCCGACGTTCCAAGTCCAACAACCACTCTTTGAATAGCACAGATGTCATCCATGCCTTAGAATTGTGCCTGTATTCACAGGGCAAATGTTGCACCCCCTTGAAGCACCTTGGCTTCCCAAATTTCCCAATTATGAGAGGCTTCAGTTTGTCCGTCCCTGTGGAATTGGTGAACAAAAGAGCCGTGATACGTTCTTTTGAACGTTTGCCCCCGAAACACTTATTTCCCTTAAAATCAAGGGTTTTGTTCGGCATTAGTTTATAAAATAAAGCAGTTTCATCTGCATTATAAATGTCTGCCGGCGAATATTCTTTCAAGGCATCCTTTAGAGTCTCCAGCCGCCATGAAGACGCAACTTCCTTCGGGGCATCGTTAGCTTCACCATTTATAATTTTGTGGGATATGCCATATCTCTCCCGGAACCTATGAAGCCAACCAGCACTACCCATAAACTCAGGTGACCCAAGCGAACGTGCGAAAAATCGCGCACATCAGTGGGCCATTTATTGGAATGTTTTTACTCCGCATTTCCACAAACCACGTATGGACGGCTTGGTTCACCTCCTTGTAGTCCGCTGTCCTGATCTTACGCTGTGGACCTAGGGCATCAGCATCAATGTTTTCCTCTATCTTGCTTTTCTGTTTTAAAAACGTAGCAAGTGTTGACGGGCTAATGCCATACTTCTTCGCTACATCTCCTTTCTTTCCGCCTTTCTCTACTTCCGCAAGTATTTTACGTTTTTCACTCAACGAAAACTGCTGTCGCTTCTGCTTATCCTTTTGCGATGGTATGTACGCTACCTACTTATTTATTTAACGAAATGCACACGAATTTTGCAAGTTTAATGATATAACCTTAACAGCAAGAAGAAGTAGTTCTCCAAGAGAGAAAGAGAAAACAAGCAGAAATCAGCCTGGATTTTTATTCATCTGATGGACCGCAGCTGGACCGGTCAATGACATGAGAAGTCAAAGAGAATGTGAGAAGTGCTTTGAATAGGCTTTGCGAATTAAATACAAAGAAGAAACATGCAATGCATCCGTCGCGTTCATTGGTGGATTACAAACATTGCGATCCTACCCAGCCAATAGTGTGACGTCTTACATTGGTTGATGGGCCAAGCCTATTGGTTGCGCAAAGCGTAGCGTTCATTGGTGGATTGCAAACTTGGCGCTCCTACTCAGCTAATAGAGTGACGTCTTACATTGGATGACAGGCGAAGCATATTTATTTATTTAATAGCGTACAAATGTGCATTAAAAGAAAAAATACATTAATCTTTCGCATATTCTAGTGAAGATTTTGTTCTCTTGTTGCACTTGCTGAAATGATAGCGATCGCAATGTTTATCACACAATGTAGGGACGGTTCATGAAAGTCTGATTGCCGGCATAGACTATGGTGAAACTCATGTACCGCCAGCCTATTCAAAGCACTTCTCACGTCATTATTTGGAGACCGGTCCAGCTGCGGTCAATCATAGCATCAGCTGAATAAAAATCCAGGCTGATTTTTGCTTGTTTTCTCTTTCTCTCTTGGAGAACTACTACTCGCTGCGTATGTGAAAGCTGCATTCTTATTTTCAAATCTTCCCGTAAAAAAGTTTCTTTGGATAATTCATACGCAAATCGTGATGGTGACATTCTGGAGATGCCCAGTATTCGTTTCAGAAATCTGGCCTTTACATTTTCAATAGTTCGAAGGTCGGACACCGTTAGTCTTTCCCAAATAAGTTCCATACCATATGTGAGAACTGGGCGAAGAGTATTGGTTACACAAAATACGCCTTCTCGATCGCGTACGGTGCATGTATGGAAAATGGCGATCATATCGTCTGAATAACGAATTAATGTAACAAGAAAAACGTTGGTCATAAAACAGGATGAATTTTGGTTTTAATTTGAGAAAATATGGTCAAACTGGTAAAGAAAAGAGCTCAGTTTTAATTCGTTAAACTGAAACTACGAAATTTGTTAAAATGAAATATTTTAACATACAACAAATAGGGAAAAAGGAAGGGAACAAAAAAATTATTCGTTATTCTGAAAATTTCGTTATACTGGTGTTCGTTACAGCGGAATTCTACTGTATGATACAAATTTTGCACTCTCAATGTACAAATTGAGCAAAGAACATCATGCGAAAAGACAAACTTCTCATATCATCATTGCTTTATTTTATTACGTGGGAAAGAATGAAGCAAAAAGGCTTTAAAAAAGCAGAGACTACTAGTGCTCAGACTTACTTGACAAATATTTACCCTATCAAAAACAACTACATTTTAACGATCTTCATTCTTATTTTATAACACTGGTAAACCCCAACATTTCTTCTTGGAAACAAAACAATTTGCAAATCCATAACTCCAAAACTATTTGCGCTATAGCCATAAATGCAACACCATGCATGGGTCTATACCACGTATAGAGGTCGGCGGCTACGGAAGAAAAGAGTCTATACAACGTATAGAGGTCGGCGCTGAGGGGTTAAGCGGAAGTTCAATACTGAGTGTTCTAAGAGTTATTATAGACCATAGTTGTTTGATTTGGTCGTCATGCCATGGTTACTCAAAGCATTTTAGGTTAGTTCGACGCCATTTGACGTCAAAATTTTTTCCTCTCGAACGGCTTCATAAAAGGTGTAGGCCATACTGCACCTTCAGTGACATTACACAAACATCCTGAGTGACTGACGCATGCTTGCATTGCGCAGGTCGGACGGACAAAACTATTCACCTATTTGTGTAATGTCACTGAAGGTGCAGTATGGCCTACACCTCTTACGAAGCTGAATCTTTCTTCTCTAATAATTTTTTTTTTTTTTTTTTTTTTTTTTTTTGCCAGGGGCTTTACGTCGCACCGACACAGATAGGTCTTATGGCGACGATGGGATAGGATAGGCCTAGGAGTTGGAAGGAAGCGGCCGTGGCCTTTGCCCCAGCATTTGCCTGGTGTGAAAATGGGAAACCACGGAAAACCATTTTCAGGGCTGCCGATAGTGGGATTCGAACCTACTATCTCCCGGATGCAAGCTCACAGCCGCGCGCCTCTACACGCACGGCCAACTCGCGCGGTCTCTAACAAATTAAGTTGGGGGAATCTTCTATGCGAGCTTTAATTTTTTTAAATTTTCTTTGCCTCGAAAAGTCACGGGGGTGACAAGGAACTATGGCAAGTATCTTTCTACTGGCACTGTATTTAATTTCTTAAGAAGTCCTGGACAAAACGGACTCTCAGAACTTATTTTTGGGATTGCTCACATTGCATTATAAACAATCAAGCACTTTAAATGCTCTACAAGTTCCAATATTGTATTTCTTATTGAATCTTGAATTTATCTTCATACAACGCTAAACCCAACATATTCCAATTCAGGTTCCTAACAATTCTGCCATCTTTGAGTATAAAATCTGGAACTACTTCGAAGCAGGAGCTCTTTCTAGCATCAAATTGTATAGGAGCCTGTGTGTTCACATAAGGGGTCTAGTCATTTAACTAACTGACTGTACTTCCTTGGCCGACCTCTTGATATTTTGCCTAGCTGGACAAGGTCTGGAAGAAGACATCTATATGGACAGAAGTAAATGGAGAGCGATCATTCACCGCACTCGGGAAACTGGAGCTGGTTCAAAAAGATAATGATTGTACTTCCCATACTCTATCCCCGGTGCCCACTAACTTGTTCAGAGCATCTGAAGCGGCGCTATAACTGCGTCAAGCATACTCTCTGCTACGAAGGATTTACACGGACAGAGTGTTTGCTTCAAGTTAGGGAAAAATGCCTAAGACTGTTTTCAAGGGACAGGCTATGGACCATTCCTGTTTTAATTGGGGGCAGAGAAGCGAGAGCAGAACACTGACTAATGATGTGCATTCTGGTCACCCAGAAAGAGCATCAGGTAATGCTGCTTTCTACCTGGAAGTTCTGAAATGTCTACACCTGTTCAGTGGATCGTTCTCCATTTGCTTTTGGCGGACTCCCTGTTCACTCAAATGAGCACCCTGTCATCTTGTAGGAGAGGAATTAGGGATTGGAAATGTTTGATAAGTTTCCAATTTGTTTGGAATCATTTAAGAAAAAGACTTTTTACCTGAGTGACAGCCATCAAAACAGATGTATTCACTTACTTGTAGAACCTGGCTGTGGTTACTACACTTGTTCTCGTCTGAGCCATCGTAGCAGTCCTGTCTACCATTACAGAGCAGAGCTGAAGGCAGACAGCGGTTGAAGTCGCACAGGAAGCGGCCCTGTGCACATCCGTGAACTATACCATCTGTAATAGAGAAAATAACTATTATAAGGACAGGAAGTCTGAGTTGCTTTGTAACTCAAGCAATTTCGGTACTCTTTTGCCACTCCCACATTATTCATTATGTGTATCGTAACTAAGAAATTTCCCTTAAATATTAAATTACTGTGGTATATTAAAAAAAACTATTCTAGAACCAACAGGGTTGGAAAAGGAAGCACAGAAAGTCCGATTACAAAAACTCAAAAGAGCATGTTGGAGAACCCGTGACATCTGCAACAAGAAATGAATGTCCATACATACAAAAATCAAACATAATACGGTGATTAAACCTGAGGTGCTGTTCAAGTGAAATCCTGGTACTTAATAATAAGGGTGATCTGGAAAACATCTTGAAGGAGGAAAGGAAGATATTGAGGAACATTCTAGGCCCAGAGAAAAAAGAAGGGTCAGACTCAAATCACACAAAGCTATGGAAAGACTGTCCAACCTTACCACAGACATCAGGAAACGAAGACTGAAATTCTTTGGACAAGTTCACAGACTATCGTCTTCAAGATTTTGATATATCCTGAAAAACTGAAGAACAAGGTGTTAAAACGATCTGGAAAAGGCCCAGATATAAACATCAGAAATAGTGGGCAGAAACATTTACCATCAGAAGATAAATAGATGGGCAGTAAAGCCAGAGAATGGAGGACTAAGTGGTCAGAAGAAAAAGCAATATGGTCTGTTAGAAAGGCAAATGATCCAACAGAGTCCATACGGAAAGAAGAAGTATTGATGTGCTAACTTTGCTGTTGTTTTTGTTCTGTTTAACTGAAACTGTGTGTGAACTAACGCATTCTAATTTGAAAGAACTGGTGTTTGTCATATTCATGCATATTTTGGAAGTGAATACGAGAATGCAAAGTACAGTACACCTCAAATGAGAGGGAGAAGATTGTTTAGTAGTGAAACAGGAAATATTTTACATGAAAAATGCAGAAAGGGCTCTCTTCACGAGACCCCACCAAACTAACATCATTTAGAATGAAACACACTGCGATGTCTGTATTTCTAGTTCAAATAACAGTTCTTACTGGCTGTAAGGGAAGCTAAATCTTAAAATCGGTCAGTGATCTCTTTGAAAAGTCTCCCGTGGAAATGACTCTCGTATAAGAGCAGTTCACGCTGGCAATGAAGACTGTTTCATGAAAAAGACACTGCTTAGTTTTCAGAGTAAATCTATCAAAGACTACAATTAGGAAATGGACAGCGATATATTCTTGAAGTGGTTCAAAAAGCAGTTAATCCCCAATATACTTGTCAAGCTTTTTTATTGTGGTGCACAATGTGAGTTATCAGGCTCGCGAGCTGTACAAAGCTCCCACATCAATAGTCCTGAAGTGCAAATGCACAACTGGTTATGAGAGGGGAAAATATTATTCAGTTTGACAAGTGCAGGGTTAAGCTTAAATTATGTGAACTCATACAATTGTGCGAACTCGGATTTGGAACATACGAAATAGATAAAACTGCACAAGAAACCTGGCAGAGTGCAATTCGATAACCTCCATACCATTGAGAATGTAACCTTATTGAGCTTATGCAGGCGCAAGTAGAAAGCAATGTAGGAAAAAAAAAAAAAAAAAAAAAAAAAAAAAAAAAAAAAAAAAAAAATTTATCGTGGAACACATGTTTAGGTAGGTATCAGTTGTGCAACAATGCATGAAGCACGTGAGAAAAACAGAGGATTTCTACTGGGAACGAGACCAGATCTCCGAACAAACCAAGCGAGTCGTGTCACTGGCACCTTGATAGCAGGATCCAACTCCACTATGACGGCCGTGGTTTCCCACCGGCAGACCACAGAGCTGTACTTTACCTTCCCACTCCTATGGGTAAGACCTATCTGTGTCGATGCGATATAAAAATTTATCATGGAACACATGTTCAGGTACGTATCAGCAGTGCAAAGATGCATGCAGCACGTGAGAAAAACAGAGGATTTCTACTGGGAACGAGACCAGATCTGTCACTGGCACCTCGATAGCAGGATCCAACTCCATTAATGGCCGCTGTGGTTTCCCACCACCTTCCCTTTCCTAAGGATAAGACCTATCTGCGTCGATGTGATAAAAAGTTCATCACAAACCTAGCTTATAATCTATCAGTTTCATGTCCATATTGATACTTGGTATTCACAATTACGAAGAATGGGTACCTTCCACCTAATCAATACTTTATTATATCTTGTTACTATACAGTACTGGTTTCAACTTTCACAGAGGTCATCCTCAGTTTGTCATAAGATCTAAAGTTAACTTAACATATAATTTAAAAACATTACTAAATCTAATGAAGAATGTCATATGATATTAAAATACACAACGATATTAAGTGTCCTCTGCTTTCAAAAAACAAGCGTCCATGTCTATATGACATGTATATGCTACTGAAAATTCTGGTGTAGTGTTCGTGAGTAACACAATTTCTATAACTTAAAATACACTTTGGAGTATGCAACGATTTACCAATATTAATTAAAGCCTGCTACAATCTTATCTTATAAAGGAACACCATTAGCGAGAATAGTGCGACCATTAAGATCACTCTCGTGGCTGGATCAGCAGCTCTGTGTGCAGAAGAAAGAGAAACCCCCACTTGTTGGGCTAATTTTGTGAGTGATTTATTCGGTGACTGTTGAACATTCACACCAATTCCTTTGTTAAAACTGTTCATATGCGCGCAAGTTTTATATTGAGCACCGACCCAGTCGTTTCAAATTTATTTACAATTACGTGAATCTGTTCTCATGAAGGTCGCACTTCACCAGCAAATTGCTGAACAAATGCATCGTGTACTTTTACATATGAAAATACAGTGTTGCAATGGTAACAGCCGAGATTCAGACTGGCTATTGATGCTCTCTCGCGCGCCTCCCGTACGGCTGCTTAGATCTTGGAGAGTAGAAACGCCTGGCCCTGCAGTCTCCACTACCACATCCCAGGACTCTGGTTATCAGCTGCCTGAACTGTTAGTCGTAACTCCAGCAGTCTTCGCATGCAGCATTTAGAGAGTCCCTGAACTCCAACAGTTCGCCAGATAATTGATAAAGAAACATTCGGAAGGCTCTCATGTCGAGCTGGGTGGTTACTGCCATCTACTATAATTGTTACTCTGCGAGAGAAACTTAGAGGCAATGAAAGAAAATGTGAGCCGTGCAAAGTGTGGGACTGGCACATACTAAAAGATGCAGAGAGGTGGTGGGTTCTCTAATGAATGCAACAGTGCACAAATCTAATCATTTCAGACTTGAAAACGGGAAAAGCCACTAGTACCGTATTTACACGAATAATCCCTGCATATTTTTTTAAAAGATTTTAGCCACAAAATTGGGGTGCGGGTTTTATTTGCGTCAATGTTGGCATTTCTTTCAAAATGACCCTTCCTAAAGTTAGGGTACGGGGATTATCCACGTAAATACGGTATATTTATTTATACTGAAAACTGGAAATACACTGAAACCTCGTTAGTACGTTCCTCATTAGCAAGTCATAAATTTGAAGCCTCGACGCCTACCATATTAAATCTGCGTAAAAAACACCTCACTTAACATGTGACGATTTTTCGCCTTTACCGCTTTGTACGATCATATATTCCCCCGACCTGAACATGTCATTTACCATCCCTTGTGTACGGAATGTGATTTCCAACAGAGATAAGAGCCCTCGCCACAGGTCGGTCGCAGAAAGTTGCGCGGTAAGAGGAAATGACCTTGAATTCTCGAACACTGAATACATTGCGCCTTCGAGGGGCAAGCTGTCAGCTTCGGTAAAGTTGAGTTTAAAAGTAAGAAACAATGTTAGGTTTTGGTCCATCCAATCAATACACGTCACTTTACAAGTGAACTATTTAATTAAAAACATATTAAAATGTTTAGGGATATGTTTAGTCTCTATTTGAGACCTTTTAAAGACTATTTGGCAAATGCAAAAAAAAAGAAAAAAAATATATACATTATTTACACAAATTGACCTCGCTTGTTGGAAAAAATAACTGTCTTCAATGTTAGAAATGAAATTAATTTGAAATCGACAAGCCTGCCGTAACGTCTCGTACAGAATCAATGTCCATTGTTGCTGTCCATATTTGAAACGGAAGTTTCATTTTTAAACTATTGAGAAAACATAGGAGAACAAATCACATTTATTAAAGAGGTAGCTTAAAACTCTAGCAAACAATCTTTCAGCCAAGTTGAATATGAACCATCTTACTTCAAAAATGTTGCAATCTTTGTTAGAATCTGGTAGCTTCAGTGTGTTGACTGGGGAGATCGAAATTCTGGCCTCGGAAATGGATTGGTTTGGTTTCAAATACGGACAGCAACAATGGACATTGATTCTGTACGAGACGTTACGGCAGGCTTGTCAATTTCAAATTAATTTCATTACTAACATTGAAGACAAAGTTTTTTTTTTGCAAGAAGTGAGGTCAATTTGTGTAAATAATGTATATATATTATATTTTTGCATTTCCCAAATAGTCTTTAACTCTAGATGGGGCACGCTGGTTGTTTTTGTCAACCATTGCGTTATTTTACGTCGTAGGTCCTAGAACTGTTAGTCTTTCACCACCTCGCAACTAATACCTTTGCTCTCACTCTTGACCTTCAATTCAGTTGAGTTTCGACAACAGTGGAAGCGATACCTGTGTAATTATTTCGAGGGAACTCTTAGAACCCAAAGCCGGTTGACAAAGTCAACTGCACGCCTGGTCGTGCAAGTAAAATTTATTTCTTTATAATTTCCTTTCCTCTGTACTTTTCGGGTAATTAGGCAAAGTCAGGCGTAATTGCATGTAGTATATTTCTATTTTACGTCTCTTTTTGTCAATGATGAAGACATACCTGACTTTGAGCCAGTTGTCCGATGAAATAGAGGACTCTGCCTCTGATTTTTCGGATGGGCAGGAGGAAATTATAAGCTTATCGGATCAGGATCATAAGAGTGATATGGAGCAGAGGCTGATTCGGACAGTGGGATCTACGAAGACAATAACGAAAGGGAATTTATCTTCGGGAGGGACGGAGGAAAAATGTGGTCCACGATGGACTTTTCAAAACTTAACTTCGAGGGTAAAAGCAAGGAATATTGTAAAAATACGGCCAGCGCCGGAAGGGGAGGCGAGGAAGGTATGAACAGAAATTGACTGTTTCATACAGTTAAACGCTGAGATGGTCGATGAACTATTATACTGGACTAATTTGTACATTTCTAGGAAGTGGGAGGAAGTGAATTACAGCCGTGAGTGCGATGCTAAATTTGCGAACTGCAGTGAAATTATGGCATTGCTCGGAGGATAAAGTGTGAAAGATTTCTTGGACATGGCAACAAAGGTTATTTTTCATCCAGTCACTTTTTTGCTATTATATCTGTTCATTTCATTGTATAATTGTGCATATATTAAAATATGACCACTATTTTAATTTAATTATGTATCTACTGCTTAACTCATTTTAAATAGGTGCAGTATTCATGTCCTTATCAGAATTAGTCCACGTGTTCATGATTATCCATTTTAAGTACATTCATATTAATCACTAATACAAGATTTTAATTTTATTTGGAGAATAACAGTGAAACAAAAGATAAAACGCCGTTAAATGAAATGTTTATGCAATTGGAAGCCTGTAAAAGACTGAAAACGTTCTATGTTCGTTGTTCCATGGAAAGGTCTTTGTTGACAGTGAGATTGTTGAACAACCCAGTGCGCTTGATGTGCTTGTAGCCTATTTCGTGGTAATATATGTAGGAAATCCAATGAAGTAAAGGAATCAGCTGGACACATACTTTTCGAATGTGAAGCGCTGGGTAGAATCAGACTCTCCACTCTGGGACTACCAGGTGAAGAGAGAGAAAAAATCCAAGACGACTCAATAGGAACAACCTGCAGCCTTGTGAAGGGAGCAGGTATATCCAGGTGAGAATGAAGGAAAAACATGGTAGCAAAAGATCTTAGAAGTTGACTCTAATTAGGAAGTAATATTTAGAGGACCCATGAAGAAAATAATAATAATAATAATAAGACTATTTTGCAATCCAGTCAGAAGTTAGAAATTTATTTATTCAAAATCATTCTTTTCAACTTCAGAAACTTTCCTTCGTGCACTCTTCTCCCCCCCCCCCCCCACATCCTATTTTGCTTATACGCATTTTCAAATTTGTCTTGGTTGCCCACAATAGTGTTCAAAGTAGAAGGTGTTAGTTTTAACGTTCGCGCCAACTCTATGGGCTAAAGATGTGGATTCCTACAGTCCTGAAGGATTTTAATTTTTTCCTCAGTGAGTGGTTTCACAACCCTTTTCTTATCCATAGCTAGGCTATCACAAGACAGATACTGTAAGTACTGCGCTACTGAACTTCTCACGATTATCCTATTAAGGAGAGAGCATATAAGTCTCTGGTAAGACCCCAACTAGAGTGTGGTTCCAGTGTATGGGACCCTCACCAAGATTACTTGATTCAGGAACTGGAAAAAACAGAAAGAAAAGCAGCTCGATTTGTTCTCGGCCATTTCCGACAAAAGAGTAGCGTTACAAAAATGTTGCAAAGTTTGGGCAGGGACGACTTGGGAGAAAGGAGACGAGCTGCTCGACTAAGTGGTATGTCTAATCAATAACACAAGCATGTTTTTATTTTTCACCCACCTATTCGATATATTTTTAAAAAATTAGGACTTAGTCCTTATTAAAATTGTTACCATAAAATTAATACATTGGATGGTACGTATTTCGGCTATCAATAGTAGGCATCATCAGCCATATATATATATATTTTTTAACCTTAAGAATATGGGTAGATCAGGTACCTGACTGGAAATGACTTATAAATGCTGTTAAAAACCCTGTCTTGTTTAACGATCTCTAATCCATTTTATAACTATTACAATATAAAATGTAGTATACTATTACTTAACAATATTTGTGTTAATATTTGAGTCTAAAAACATGACAATTATTTGAGGATTATGACATAGGTGGTTGGTTCTTGATATTAAAAGATATTACAATAAAGATAAAAATCAGAAAGCACATTTCATTTAATTGTCAAATGGCATATTGTTAAAAATTTTGAGGAAAGTTGAGCATTAGTAATGGTCGTTGGTTCTTGAAGTTAATAAGTATTGATTTTCATTTATATGCTTATAAATTTTGAAGAATTTTCATATGGCCAGGTTCTTTTTTTGAGATAATATCAGTTGGAATTGCTGGTGCCGTAGGCTATACTGAAGTTTGTGTAGACGTCATTAGGCCACCTTCTTTGATGTAGTACTTGTGGTAATAGTTTGTGTAGCCAAGTGTATGATGAAATTCTGTAATTAAAGAGTTATTTTGAAAATTTAATGAAGGACCATAATTGGAATTAAGGGCTGAATAGTGGAAGTTGAATGAAGTGTTGACACTTACCCCTTTGACTGCTGAGATGTTAACTTATGTTGGGGGCTTTAGAGCAACTGGCAGTCGCGAGCTCTTACTTCGCATGTTGTATTTGTGAAGTCTTGGTGGAGGGGGTTGAGCTTGAGAAGGCATGCCTAAGTGCCCATTCGCTGCGCGTGAGGAGGAGGTGCCGGCAGCGAGAGATGGGGAGGGGGGTGTTGTGTATGTTAGATTGGTGGGAGCGTTTACTGATTTGGTGCTAAATATTTTATAAAAATTACTATTCAGAAGGAATTGTTTTTGTAATAGAATTGAATCTGTTCATAAAGAGGACTTTTGGTATCTATTATGACATTTAAGTTTTTGTCTTTGTTAAATTGTTGATCTAGGAAGATGTATAAGTTTTCATATTCCGTCATGAGCTTACCTTTTTCAATTCTTTTTAAAATTTATAAATCCTGATCTACTGTAGTAAATTCGTGACCTGTGACCTGACTTCCACTATTCAGCCCCGTAATTCCAATTATGGTCCTTCATTAAATTTTCAAAATAACTCTTTAATTACAGAATTTCATCATACACTTGGCTACACAAACTATTACCACAAGTACTACCATCAAAGAAGGTGGCCTAATGACGTCTACATAAACTTCAGTATAGTCTACGGCACCAGCAATTCCAACTGATATTATCTCAAAAAAGAACCTGGCCATATGAAAATTCTTCAAAATTTATAAGCATATAAATGAAAACCAATACTTATTAACTTCAAGAACCAACGATCATTACCATTGCTCAATTTTCCTCAAAATTTTTAACAACATGCCATTTGACAATTAAATGGAATGTGCTTTCTGATTTTTATCTTTATTGTAATATCTTTTAATATCAAGAACCAACCACCCATGTCATAATCCTCAAATAATTGTCATGTTTTTAGACTCAAATATTTACAAAAATATTAAGTAGTAGTATACTACATTTTATATTGTAATAGTTGTTTAACGATCTCTAATCCATTTTACAAGACATAGTTTTTAACAGCATTCATAAGTCATTTCCAATCAGGTACCTGATCTATTCTGAAGGAAAAAAAGGAAAAAAATAAAAATAAAATGGCTGATGATGCCTACTATTGATAGGCAAAACATATACCATCCAATGTATTAATTTTATGTTAACAATTTTAATCAACAAATTAATCTAAAAAGCCACCTAATCGATACTTCACTTCTTTTGCCTTTGGCAAACTTAAAAATACATTAACAAACACAGTACATGTTTCGACCACTTAGTGGTCATCTTCAGCTGTATATAAAAAATCTTAGATGATAACATTTAAAAGCAAGCACATTGGATCTTATAACTATATCCCATGGGAATCCAAAACTATTGTTCTAGATGCTTTAAATGAATTGGAAGATGGGGGGGGGGGTAAGGAGATTTATGTGAATGATACTTAAATGATACTTAAATAGTTTTTGGATTCCCATGGGATATAGTTATAAGATCCAATGTGCTTGCTTTTAAATGTTATCATCTAAGATTTTTTATATACAGCTGAAGATGACCACTAAGTGGTCGAAACATGTACTGTGTTTGTTAATGTATTTTTAAGTTTGCCAAAGGCAAAAGAAGTGAAGTATCGATTAGGTGGCTTTTTAGATTAATTTGTTGATTAAACTCATCGATACGGCCATGAAGTGGACAGCTTGCAAAACAATTTTAATAACGACAAAGTCCTAATTTTTAAGATTGTATTGAACAGGTGGGTGAACAATAAAAACATACTAGTGTTATTTATTACAAATACTTTCAATACGGACCCAAAAATGAATTTTATCACATGCAATAAGCTGTCAGTGGAGAGATGGCGTGGGAGGACATCAGTAGAGAAATAAGTTTGAGTGGTGTCTTTAAAAGTAGGAAAGATCATAATATGAAGATAAAGTTGGAATTCAAGAGAACAAATTGGGGCAAATATTTGTTTATAGGAAGGGGAGTTAGGGATTGAAATAACTTACCAAGGGAGATGTTCAATAAATTTCCAATTTCTCTGCAATCATTTAAGAAAAGGCTAGGAAAACAAGAGATAGGGAATCTGCTACTTGGGCAACTGCCCTAAATGCAGATCAGTAGTGACTGATTGATGATTGAGTTTGTAAGTAGGCTGTCATGCAACAAGTAATCACTTCACTTCTTTTTACCACTCAACACAATAAATTGAAGGTAATGCCAATAATTGTTCTTGTGATAAGATGATTTAAATCAGTGTGGTACAGCTGAAGTTAAAATAAGTCTATAGTGCAGATCATTTGTGGGTGCCATTAAGTAATAAGGCTTCCATATACGGTTGGCCTATTCCATTAAAAGGTTGTACCGTTTTCATCATCCTGATAACGGAATAAAGGTTGTCATACGACATTAAAAGTTTGCCATGCACGGTAATGAGATCGCGAAGATTACGGAATTGGGCCATACATCTAAAAAGAACGCATATATTAAGTGAAATAGGCCGTGATTTCAGAATATATATATAATACGAACGTATAAAATCAAGGAGGCCATGCACGTGACGGCAAAGATGCTCATTTGGCGAATTAAGTATGCCTAGATCACGGAGTGAGACGGAAAGTTATAAAGGATCCATGCGGCCGTGATAAAAAAAAATAATAGAAAGTTTTTAAAATTGTTAAAAAAGAAGAAGTAGGTGAACAATAAAAAAAATCTGGTACGCAAAACTACGTAAATTTATCCACGAGAAAAAAATAATCCTCGCAGAAAGAAGAAGGGAGATATTTCAGTTATTAAGAGCTGAAGAACCTGCATAGTGAAGAAATATTTGAATTACACCTATATCTGAACAAATATCGTGACGGAAAATCAGAGCAAGTTGAATAATATCCGGACAGTAGTCGGAGTATAGACCGAAGGCCGTTACGAGATATCAAGTCAAATTTAACGCATTATAGGTTGATTAGCTGGATAAAAAAATTTTTAAAAGCTAATTTGATGATTTTTACCTGTTAAAATCTGTCACAAGGAATTAACATTGAATTACTGGTTTAATAACCTGAGACAAAGATATAATCTAGATTCTCATTCTCAAGGATATGGACGTGATATTAATTGCCATTTTGGAAATGTTTCTTTCACATATGACTAACGGCTACAACATGAGAGGCTAAATCGGAGATGAGCCGACTTTCCGACGTAGACCGCCCAGCTGTTTCTACTATCCCGGGTCCCAAAACTACAACCTGATGGTGATGTAATGGATGTTGGAGACGATCTACGCAGTCCTAAGATGACAACATCAAAGCCTAACCCAGTCATCTAACGTCAGCAGCCGCAAGCTAAATTCCAAAGAATTACTTTATTATCTTGAAATTAATGTGTCGTAGATATAGTATTCATATATTTCTAGTGAACATTGATATGTTGTTTCTTACGTAGTTCTTCGTGATGAAATCTCAGTCAATGTTATCTTTGCAATGAGATTGTCCTAGTTGATTTATCATTATGGGAGTAGGTATTTCTTCCAGAGTTTACAATCAATGTCATAATATAGGAATGTTTATAATTGAACAAGGAGAGATTTAGAGTGTGATTTTCAACCATTATGGGATTGAAAAAACGTATACAAAGAGACGTATCCCAGATTTAATATTTTTTTAAGAAGATAGTTGATTTCTGAGTAACTAATATCTGGTTGATGTTACGACGCGATGACATGTGAGTAAATATTAACTTGTTTAGTTTATATATGTGTTTCATTTTCAGGATAACGTGTTTATGTGTATTACATATGTAATCTAACCCAAAAGTGTACCGTTGCAGTACATTAATGATATGTTAAGATGATTTGCCGCCTTGTTGGAAATGATAAATGTTTACGTAGGGAAGTTATGATTTGAGTGGCATGTTGATGTGGATTTACGAATAATTATTCGCTGAGATATATTTGTGGGAATGAATAATGATATATTATGGTAATTAATATTGGTAAATGGAGAGATAGATATGCTTATGGATAATTTTGGCGGTAAATACGGCGTATTACTGGCCAATGGTGATGTTTGACATATGCGGCAAGATATTAATATGGTAATGCGAGATATATTGGGTTAGTGGTACACGAATACAATGAAATACATCGTAGATTTCGTATGTGGGTTACCGTAAACTGTCTTCAGATTAAATATCCAAATAAGAAATAAAAGAAGGGAAACTTGTTGTCTTCATAGAGAATATGTCAACGTTGTACTGAATATTATTTGAAGTTTGGTGTCGAGAATGTATTTAATTCATAGAACAATTTCATAATTTAAATCTCTACCACAATTAAATAAAATAGGTTACCAAATGCATTCCTACGGAATATTTTTGATATCTGATTGGATATTGGTAAAACCATAAATCATGTTAGGTATAATTTCTATTTGAACCACGATAATAATTGATCTTTACACTATACCTACATTTAATTTTAAGATGTTATTTGAATATTTTAACCGAATGACATGGTCAAGGTGACCAATATTTCTCATTTAATGAACGATATATATTTGAAATAGCCATTTTGAGCTGATATATATTTGGAACTTACTCGCGATGGCTAACGTTATAACATCGGAAGATACGCGTGTGTTAATGACAGAATATCAATTTGATAATGATGAAAATAAGCATTTTTTTTTAAAAGAAAAAAAAACAATAACTGATGGACTCAGATTAAGCATATTTATTATGAAGTTTACTAAGGCTTAGGGACTTAAGATTTATTTTTTTTAACCCAAAAATGTTATACTACATTTTCAACAGATAGAATATGTACTTTCGATTTATGTAATTAAGAGAATTTATCTTTTATTTTTGTGATGCGCATAATTAATGCAAGAGGAATAGTTGAATCAGATCGAAGATAGATTAAAATTAAAATTTAAAATTTTTTTTATAGAGAGGAGGAAGATAATTGATGTCAATACATATTATCAGATTTTCCTTTATGATTCTAGAATCATGAAATAAATTATAGATTATCCAATTTAGATGTTATTATTTTAGGAGATAGGCTAATATCATTATGATATAAATGATTTTGAATTAATTCATTAAAAAAAATTATTTATTTTCTTTTCTTTTCTTCGAATGATTGGACTTGGAAAACTTGATATTGATTCTGGAGGACGAATGGTATCGATGGTAATTTATTAAAAAGGAAATGTGGTGTCCCAGTTGACCTCACGTAAAAATTATACGGTTCACAGATGCAATTTAATTATCCCCGAGAGGTGTCGCGAGGCAATTTAAGGATTATCATATCAATAAATGTGATAAGAAAAATGAAGATTATGATATCGCTTAAATTTTATGATGCGGTAACTGTTTATTAAATGAATATTAGAAACGACCATAGCTACCGACACTTAGCATCATTTTTATTAAATGCATTGATCCATTTAATGATCTGTAGAAGTGATGGATGGTTGAGGGGAAAATAGCCGGAGCAATTGATAGGTCGCCCAATATGGTGCAAGAAAGAAACCCCCTCAGGATGGTGCAAGGTTATGTAACGATGCAGGCAATGGTAAAGCGGTGTACCATTCATACAAAAATACAAACTGATGGTTTGACAGTTGGCACATTTTTATTATTCACCGACGAGTCTGTCCGAACCAATGTCGAGTACTGCCGAAGTTTCGTGTTCAAGATGGCGACCGAAAGTGCTTAATCGCTTACGGCGAGTATAACCTCGCGGGAAATTCATGCTCGAACAAAGCGACCAGAAAATAGCGTTTAATTACCCACAGGTCAGAAACCTAAGGCTTCAACTAACAATTCATTATACAATTAATGTTTTAGGAAGAAAGTGATCTGCTATAATATGTAGGTACTGTAGCTACTTCTACTTGTCGCATGACAGCCTACTTACAAACTCAACCATCAATCAGTCACTACTGATCTGCATTTAGGGCAGTTGCCCAGGTGGCAGATTCCCTATCTCTTCTATGACATCTGTTTTTCCGTGTTCTTCACATCTTTTAATAGTCTCTTTTTACTTTAACAGGCTCCAGTAGAGAATTGATGATGATGATGATGATGATGCTTGTTGTTTTAAGGGGCCTAACATCGAAGGTCATCGGCCCCTAATGGTACGAAATGAAAGAACAAAAATTGCAAAGGCATCCACTGACCAAAATAAAAATAAAATATGGCATGAAGAATGAATGGATGGACAGGAACTCAACAAAACACAAAACAAACAAACAAACAAACAAACAAACAAACAAACAAACAAAAACCAGTGGATCGGACTCAATACAGATCGAAAATAACATTACCACCGACCAAGGAACCACTTATAAAGCACAATGATGCTTGGTGTCTAAAGGAGGTGCAAAATCCACGTCTAAGGCCCCACAGAATGGTACATGTCGCGAGTAAAATAGAACCATGGTATGTGTCACGTTGGGGTATTAATCAGAAGTAGCGAAGACTCACGGTGTTCCACAAAAGATGGTACTACTCACAAGTATTGCAATACGTACAAGTAACGCAGACCTATGGTGTGTCTCACACAATGGCCCAACTCAGAGTCAACGCAAACCGAGGTGGTTTCCCACCTAGGTGTACTAAACACGGGCGCCGGTATTCCCGTGGTGTTCCTCACATAGTGGGTACTAATCACAGGCAACGCAGACCCACGGTGCTGCTCATATAGTGGTACAACTCACAGGCTACGCCAAGACCCGCGGTGTTGCACACATGGGTACGACGCACGGGTACTGGAATCCACCAGGCCAGGCTTTTACTGCTACTAATCACAAACCTATTTTGTACCGAATTTAGTGGTACTACTCGCAAGTACAGGCAACCTATGGAGTTCCCCGCGTGATGGTACGTTTCAAAATTAGTTGCATGGTTCTAATTCAGTCAGCCCTTGGTCGCCCCTTTTAGTCGCCTCTTACGACAGGCAGGGGATACCGCGGGTGTATTCTACATGTGCGTCCCCCACCCGCAGGGGGTAGTGTGTTTGGTCCGCGAGAGGTATTTTATTTCCCTCAAGTCCACCGGCAAGCCGGTTAGGACGCCCCTATCCGCCACCTGGGACGCGCCACGTGGGAGTATCACCTCTCTGCTACGCCTGCGTAGCAGGTTCGTGGCAGTTGAGAATTACTGATATTTTTCCTCTAGACTTTTTCAAACTTTTTTGTGCTCTCCTTTATCTCCTGAAACACTACATACACAATGTAAAATGTACTAATGTGTAAAGTGATACCATCTCCCTGTTGAATAGTTTTTAATGGGATATTCGACAGTACTTTTTCCCATTTACACAATTTTTTTCAAGAGAAATGAATTTCATTTTATGGGTCTGTATTGAACTTTGATTAAACCAAATTTAAAATAATAAACGGGTTAATTCTACCTTTTCAATACATATTAAAAGGTAGAATTAACTCACTTATTATTTTTAATATTATTTTTTTCGTCGTCCCCTGCAGAAACGTACTAACAAGGTTTCACTGTACTGCATAACGACAATTTGTGGCATCGTAATTTTCCAAATTTAGACATCAGGTCTGCATTACCAGGTTGCAAGAAAACACAAATTTCCCGGATGCAAATTCACAATCATTATCAATTTGCTGTGCTTGGCCTTGAAAGACTTACACAGAGAACTCACAAAAGCCATCCTAAACACACGTTGCTAATTAAACAGACACCATGCAAATGAAGCAATATGTTCGTGGCGGATATGGAGTTGCCCATAGAGTAGACAGAAAAATACCAACTTCCAGATTTCTGCCACCAAATGTTAAAGAAGAAGATTTAAAAAAAAACTGATTTCTAGCACCGAGTCTCTAGTGTTTGAAATTTTTTTTAATCTTTGCAGGAAAAATGGAGAATTTATAAAGGGCATTTCGATTTATTGAAAACATAATATTCGGTACCATTTCTGCATTGCCATGGTACACGAGAGAAGAAACTACAAAAAAAAAAAAAGCATGGCAACCTCGCACATTTATTTTTCATAGGTCATAATTTTCATTTCCGTGTTGACGTATAACCTGCTTCAAACTGTCGTGTGTTCGTGGAACACTGAACAGACTTGTTGGTCTTGTTTCAATCTACTGGAAACAAATGCATTTACATGAAACTTATACATTGACATGAAACACATGGCACTTTAAGAATGTTCTTGGACTTGGGTTAAAAAATACTGTCGTACGTTTGTATAACTCGGAACAGACTTATCAGTCTTGCCACAATCATCTTGAAAACATGTGAACCTTCTGGAACAAAACTTAATGACCAATTATACCACACAATCCCATGAAACGTTTGGTAATTTACCAAAGTTCTTGGATCTGGGCTAAAACACTGCAAGTGTTTGAAGAACGCGGAATAGATTTGTTGGACTTGTTTCATCTACTTGGAAAAATGAATCAGTTGAAATATATACATTGACTTGAAATGCTTGGTATTTTAAGAGTTCTTGGATCTGATTTAAAATTATTGCCGTGTGTTTGTGGAACACGCAACATAATTGTTGCTTCTGTTTCAATCAACTTGAATATATGACGTGGTTGAAATGAAATACGTTTGACAATTGTAACCCGTAGTGGGTGACATGGTACCTGAGCTGCAAGAAAATGTTTAAGTTTTTATTCTGGAGGAATAGAACTATTGGATAGCGATCTCAAGAGTGTTTTCTATACATCAAGAAATTGTAATTTTAAGAAATTGTAATTTTATTTTGTTTTCTCGGTGAAAATGTTTTGTGTATTTCGAGAAATTGTTTTTCTTTCTTGGCAAAGACTATTCGAAAATTATTTTGAAAGAAAATTGTTTAGAAACAAACTGTTTGGACATTTGAAGGAAAAATGTGTTATTATGTTTTGTGTATCCCAAGAAAGTTATGCTCTTTTTTTTCTCCTAGGCCAAAAGATTATTGGATAAGACTGTTAAAGAACCTTTTAAAAAAATGCCTCAAGATATTTAAGACATTTATTTGATTGTTTCAATTATTCCAGTGATAACTAGAAAACTTGAAGATTGTATAATTTGGTCTTGCTGATTTTATGTTTTAAAATTTTGGTCCAGTTTAAAAATGAACTCCCTATACCGACACGTGTAAGAAATTGATGGTTCAATTGTTGCGTCAGCAATTTCTTCATGGCTTGTCGTTTGCTTGATGCCCATATAAGGTTAGGGTTTTTGTAACTGGTTGTAATTAGAAGTGTTGTAATTGGTTTAACATGGAGGTGTTTTTCGATTGGCGGTTTGATATCGAACGATTTCCAGTATGATGTGAGGTACGCGTGTGCTACCGTTTTGTCGTCTTTTGTTTTCGATCTTCGAAGGGGTCATGCACGCGGTCCGGGCCTATGGGGCCAACCTACCCTAAGGTAAACACGTTTAATTATCTCAAAATTTTGTAATATGTGATTTTGTTTTTTTCTTTCTAAATTTAACTTTCGTGTCTTTCGGCCTTTCTTCTTAAATTTCGCGAAATGTAAATGTTCTTATCCTGCCAGGAAATCACCTCGGATCTTAGTTTGGGCTATTTCATTTATGCCTCTGTGTTACACGAGGCCACCTTTGTTTGGAGGTTTTCTTGTTTTAAAATTCCTTTTATCCTTAATGTTGCAATGTGTTAATTTTCCGTCAGGTTGCCTCCAGTAGCTCTGTATAAAGAAATCACGAAAAATTTGTAGTCGTCCTATGATGGACCATCCAGAAGATTGTTTGTTATATCCTATCTGGTTTATTGTTCAAGATTCAAGTTGCAGTTGTATTTCTGTTCCTTTTTCACAAACTGTTTTCTATAGGTTTCTGTTCTTTTCTTTGTTTTTCTAATTATATTTTATACGAAGGGTATGGGCGAGTATGTTCTTTTCCTTACAACATCCTACGATCTTACTGCCTCAGAGGGTCCAAGTCCGCTTTCCACACTATTCCTGTCTGTAGTTGTCATTTAGACCTTTAAGTTTTAAGTATCCGATCCGCATCTTTTATTTCATTTGCGATTTTATTTTATGTATGTAGCCAAACTTATCCTTGCTTCCTCTGTGTTTTGATAACTTGCGTGATACCGTTAATACCGTATTGCTGGTATCAGAATGATCGTGATGATTATCTTTATTATTGTTATTATTACTTCGACATTCACATTTTATGCATCTTTTTGGCCGCGATAATCAATCCAGGCTACGACAATGAAACATTTAATAAATGTAGAACCCATTGAAATGTTTTTAGGCAATCACCATATATGTATAATTTTATTATGACGTCTTATGTCAACCAATCGAGACGTATGTAGGCAACCCTAATGACGATTGTTATCAGATTCCCCTTGATTTGATATTCAACAAGAACTGATGATGACTCCAAGGGAGTCGAAACCGGTCTTCGCTCAATAAATTTAATGTATCTTACAATGTGTTGAATGGTGGAATGTTGTGTGTGTCCTCCGCGCTAAGCTCCGCGCCTACAAGCTCCGCAATCCGCCGCATCACCGATGTTTCCAGAGCCTACGAGAGGACTACACTGCGCCTGGCATGCTCGTGTAATACCAATATAAATGGTCCGTTATTGGACATTATAAATTTTCCAGCTAACTCATTCTTGGTTGCCAGCGTTTCGCCCTCATGTGCTAGGGTGGGCTCATCAGTTGGTACCTAGCACACCTACCAATACGCTGGCTAGTGCATACCGAGGAGGCCACTGCGTAGGCTAACTGGAGCCACCGGCAGTGCCAATGCACTAAGAGACTTTGTCTCATTATCCAAAATTGATGCCTGCTTGGCCATCAGATGATATAGATGTTGATTCCCATAGGGAATCTGAAACATGTGTCCTGAATGAGTAAATTTATAATACCAATATAAATGGTCCGTTATTGGACATTATAAATGTCAGCCAGCACTACATAAGGAGCGACGTTCCTCGCCTTACCGAGGACTACCCCAGTGTCCAACGACCAGCCTACACCGCAAGTCAAACATGGAGGCATTCCTCTTAAAAATGTGTCTTGAACAGGTGGACAGATTGCTGGTTGTGAGGTCTCACCTCAGGACACTGCCTCATCTTACTTGATTCCCGTAGCCAAGTCGAGCCCCGAGTCAAGCATTCTGCTACACTCGCAAGTCCTCACCAGTGCTCCGACGACTATCTTAGCATTCTGCAAATTAAGATATTGATGCAAGTTCCTTGCAAGTCTAAGTCCAATACTAGCATTATACTAACGCGGCTCTCTCTACAAGTTACACTTGTTATCCCACAACAGATAGTTTTCGACTATCCAAGGACATTTCCCAGTGGAATAGACTATCTCCTCAAGATAGGTGTGAATGTGTATATAGGCTCTCTCTTTGTAAATATATACTTGTGCCACAGACTTTCATCTATCATTTAATAACAGCATTAACTGCGTGCAATCAATCAAGCTTCAAGACAAGTTTCATTATATTTCTTGTAAATACTGTATAAAACTATTGATGCAATAAACTTTATGTTGTGTTACCGTATACCAAGTTCCTTGTATACAACATGGAACATCTCTCAAACTCTATTAAATCATTTATTTTTGTTAACAATGAACAACCCTCGAGCCATCTTGATTCTCGATATGGGTTCCTAACGGACCCATGTGTAATTCCAGGATAATGTCAGGTCAGCTTACTACATTTTATTTATTCAGTTTTGACGGACTAAAGAACCTAACCAAGTTGAAATGGCTGCCACGAGCACGCACCATCGAGGAGACTCGATAGCTTGTGTGATGCAAGTCACCATCCGGCTATATGAGTCATTAAAGAAACTTTGTTATAGAATCCAATGGGGAGGAACCTCGATGGCTTTCAGTTTCAACAAATGCTCACAGAGGTCTACATGTACATGAGCGCATGGATGCACAGACTAACGTCAATTCGGGAGAAGGTTTCATGCGCTCAGTGAAATCTCATTAACATTATTTGTTGCATAGCACGTAGTAAATTTGAACTCTCGATTCACGTTGTATTCTATAAAAATACCTTGCATATCGTGTCACAATTCTGAAACTATTTATTTGTCATCCCTTGTGAAAGGAATGTGAGCCCTCGCCACATGAGGCAGGACAGAAAACGTGGCCTTGAATCCCTGAACGTTACAGGTAAATTACACCTTCACGGAGCAAGCCATTAGCCTCAGGAAACATCAGTTTTGCTCTGTAGTTTTCACTGATGTTGCTGAATAATCCTGCGCTTGCATTTCACATTTCATTCGGAAGTTAGAAATTTATTCTGTGTTGAGTTTTACGGTGAAGGGTTGCGAATACTTGTCGCGCAACACAGATTAGGAACATAATCGTGTGAAGTTGATCAGCATGATGCATATTTGTCTTGTGGTAGCCCAGTTATGGATACCGCAAAAGTCATGATATCACTGAAATGAAATGGCGTATGGCTTTTAGTGCCAGGTGTGTCCGAAGACATGTTCAGCTTACCAGATGCAGGCCTGTAGGCGACCTGCAAGTCATGATGAGGATGAAATGATGAAGACAACACATACACCTAGCCCCCGTGCAAGCAAAATTTACCAATGATGGTTAGAATTAAATTAACCAATGATGGTTAGAATTCCTGACCCTGCTGGGAAATCGAACCCAGGACCCCTATGATCAAAGGCCAGCATGCTAACCATTTAGCCATGGAGCCGGACCATAAAATAATTTACTAATGAAGACGAATTAAAATCCAGGAAGTGGACAGGCATCCGCATCTTTCAACCATGGCACATATATTGAAACTCACACCTCTGAGTTTTGACTCGAGTTGATCGAAGTGCTGTCGCAGGCAAGATGACAGTCAGTCAGTCTCTCACACGTGGTAGAGTTTAACCTCCAAATAATTAATCATCTGGCAGTGCGACCAAAAAACAATGTTTAACCCTTTCCACTCGAATTATTTGTACGTCCTGATTTCTCCCAACTTGTATTTATTTCTGTCAGCATTCTTCATATTTTAAAACCTGGTGTTAAGTACTGGTTGTTACACTATATACAGGAAGAAACTACAAAATTAATGAATGTATGGTCTGTACACGACACAAAATCATGTTTTCACTTTCTTAACGGTATGTCTTGAGTGTGTGGAAGCGTTCAAAGCAAATGCTTGGATGGAGCCTTCCTTGCTTATCCAACCAGTCTGCACTAAAATAATCCGGCATTTCTGCCTTACTGTTCATCCCCATGTTAATAATTACACCAACAAATGCCTTCAGCTCTTCTAATGTCACAGCTTTCCAAGAAAACCAGATAGATCTATTCTGAAGTGGAGTATTTTGCTATAACTTCATTTCGGCAAATTTGTTTGTCTCATGGACAATAGAGGTTATCAACTGATCAGTAAAAAATAGCTACCAGTACTCTAGTTCTATTTTAAGTCTATTGCCACAATTTATGAATACACTGACTAATCTGTAAGGAAATTTGGGTAATCCTGCATCACCCGTTCTCCGCGATCTCCAAGGTATGTTTGAAGTCAGCAATGTATGACTGGGACCGGGTCGAGTCAAAATACTATCGCCTCCTCCATGATTTCTTGCGATGCTGATACCAATATCATCATTTGAATCACTAATAGATATATCACTTTCATCGCCAGATTCAAAATTTTCATCACTTTCACGGTCACTATAAAAAAATCAGCCAAAATAGACGCAAGAATCTCAGCTTCGGTCAGACTGTGTGCCGCCATGTTGCTTCACGCGACTGCTTTCCATTGTCAAGGAAATGGAGCAATTTTGCCAAGCAAAGAGAAACTAAAACACACCCATTTGGTTTATTTTGGTTTCCGGAAGGGACCAGCACTTACGAAACGAAGTACAAAAGCCCTGGCATTCCAGGAGTCGACACACGAGCTATAACGCTGAATGACACGAGCGGAAAGGGTTAATAACGCACTGGTCTGAAATATAAGGCTTCAGAAGGAATGTAATCTGCAACAATGCACTGTTATTTAATAAGCCCCAGTGGAAGAGGTTTTCGTATTTCTTCTCTAGTCATTTTCAGTCCTTTTAATACTCTCATCTCATATTTAGAAATGCTAAATAGCCTGCACCCGTACATACAAGACGTAAAATGCACGCATATCGGAAAAAAATAAATTCAAGCGTTTAGAAATCCCTGTTCCACAGTTTTTTTTCGCAAAATAAAACAGTACATTTTTACGCTTAACACATTCTCTTTCCTTGTTCACTGCAGAAACGTCCTAACAAGGTCTTACCTCTGAAATCGGTCATCCTGTTTTGAGGTGTATCACATTCTTTCTTAATTTCAGTACATAGCATAAAAATGATGCAACTGTTTACTTCAGCCTAATGAGATGACTACTGCTATTGGCCACGTTATTCACACATTTATAGTAGAAACACGCTCTGTTTCATTCTGAATTGTGCTTACAGAACACTGGTCTGAGAGTATTACTAATCGACTCAGACTTTGAGTTTGAATGTCGACAAGAGAGCTAGCTAGTGCACATGGTGAGATAACTATACTAAAGATGACCGATGACATTCAATATAATCGCTGGAGCACACTTAAATGCTCATTTTTTTTTATTTTTTTTTTTTTTTTTTTTTACAAGTTGCTTTATGTTGCACCGACACAATTAGGTCTTATGGCGACAATGGGACAGGGAAGGGCTAGGAGTTGGAAGGAAGCGGCCGTGGCCTTAACTTAGGTACAGCCCCAGCATTTGCCTGGTGTGAAAATGGGAAACCACAGAAAAACATCTTCAGGGCTGCCGACAGTGGGGTTCGAACCCACTATCTCCCGAATACTGTATGCTGGCCGCATTTCAGCTACTGCAGCTATCGACCTTGGTAAACGCTCATAATCACAGATGCATCAGTGATAGGGTTCTCGTTTTAACTGAAGGTTAATACACTGTTTTAACATAGAAATTTTCAAGGGAGAGGAAAAAACTGTTGTCACGACGGAGTTCTCGCTATAGCGGACTTCTACTGTAGTTCAAAATTTCTCAAGACCGTGTGATAGTCTGGTCTGAGATTAGTCTCTTCAATACAAACTTTAATTATTTTGTTTAAAGTTGTAAGCAGCGAGACACTAACGTCTCCATCTGAAGATGCAGATAAACCCTCGACACTTTGGCGACAAGGGCTCTCCTATGAGGAGAGCGTGCAGGTTTTGCAGCAGGTGCTCCTGCTAGTGCTGGCACCTACCATCTGGACTGACGGCATAGGTAGCAGTGAGCAAGCTGCTGGCAAAGGTTCCCTTCTCTCCCATCTTCTTTCCTTATTTAGACGGTCTGGGAGGTGAATTCCCAGCCCCAGTCGACGATGCCACATTGGGAGCGGCTTTCACCGGCCTCTTCCTCCACTGCTGTACCGGCTTAGCCGTCTTGGCCAGCATGGGCTTTGTAAGAGGTCGAAGGCTGTATGGTCCCAATGTTTGAGCATTTACTCTCCCGCTTTGGACACAACTGCCTTCACAGGTGTTTCTGAAAGAATGACAGACCTAATAGACTCTGTGCTATACTGCTAAAGTCTAGCGGCTAGGCAGGTGTACTCAACTAAATAAACTTCCTGGTAGGAAAGACCATCCAGTGTCTTAGGGCTGGTTTACACGGGTAGAGTAGCGAGGCGAGTAGAGTGGATAGTAGAGCTACTAGCATCGTGTAAACGACCGGGATAGTAGCAAGTAGAGTAGAGTAGTTAGTAGGCAGTAGAGTAGAGTGGGTTTCCGCTGCGGTAAAGTAACTCTACCACTATCCTTCCCCCTCCACCGGAACCGAGCTCCGAGAGCTGGCGGAGAAGTCCGAGGACGTTCGATTTTTCAGCTGACGCATCATTCGACTGCTGTATTTGCATGTGTGTACATGCGGTGGTATTATGTCGAGCGTTTATTTGGAGGCAAAATGAAGTGGACGGAAGAAGAAACTTGCAAATTTGTGGAGCTCTACAGCGAAAAAGAATGTTTATGGAACATAAACAGCGTTACTTACAGAAATAAGAATATGAGACGGGCGGCGGAAGAGGACTTGATTGCGAAAATGGGTAAAGAGGGTTTTGGGTTAACGGAACTGAAACAGAAAATAAAAAAATTACGATGTACATACAATAAAATACTCATGAAAATACGAAGATCCAAGAAGTCTGGAGGTGGTGCCGCAGACATCTACACTCGAAGATGCAACATAAAATATAAACAAGTGTCAGCTGGATTTTCACTTAATATGAAGATTTCTCAAGTTTCAATGTTACACAGCGTGTTCATCATGTGTCTCGACATGTTTAAGTTAGGCAATACAATGGTGCAGGACTGTGTACATTAATCATATTAATAACATACATAGGGATCTTCTACATATCACTTGCCACTGCCGTTAATTTTCAGCAATAACAATAATTTCCCCAACAAATTGAATAGTTTCCATATGTTGTTTGAAATATCCAAAATAATTATTGTTTACAGTACAGTGTCAGATCTAGAAGCTTAAGCTCTACACTTGGGCCGTACAAGCAACGAACAAAAAGAACCAAAAAAAAAAAAAGATCAGTAATTGGGATATTTATGGTGAAGAAGCTACTGCAAATTACGCCTACGCCAGCGTAATTTACAGTGTACGTATGGCCGGTTTCGTCTCAAAACTCACGTGCAAAAATTAGTAGCAAATGGTATCAAAACTCACGACTGCAAACTAATAGCTAAATTAATATTCCAATGAGTCAAAATCCACGACTCCGGATAGCAGGTGCCTGCTATGACGGCAGGAGGGGTGAGGTGAGCGGTGACTCACTGACCAGGCCTCTCCTGAGGCCACAATACCATTAACATTAAATTTATATCAAAAGGAAAAATACGTTATATTACCTTTAAGACGACAGAAAAATGTTTTGATGATGATGATGATAATAATAATAATAATAATAATAATAATAATAATAATAATAATAATAATAATAATAATAATAATAATAATAATAATACACCTCTGTGTCATTCATCGACCATTATTTTCTCCTGTGTGTTGGGGTGGCAGAGTAACATCCACAGTATCCTCTGCCTATCGTAAGAGGTGACTAAAAGGGGCCCCAGGGGTACTTACATTTTTTAGAAAAGGCCCTTGTCTTTCTTTGCCCGAAACCTTCATTTTCTCGAAGTATGGGCCACCTTCCATTTTTTCCCTCTGATTAGTATTAATAGAGGATGGCTGCCCAGTTGCACTCCCTCATAAAACAGTAATCACCACCACCACCTTTTCCTTCATTGTTTTCAACACTTATTGATTTTTAATGAACCTTTCCACATTTTCTTGGCTGGGGAAAGAACCACCATCATAAAATATCATCAACTTCAGCGCTGTGGAGTCTTTTTTAAGTCATATAGCAACAGAACGTCAAAGATAGCGATTGGCTACTTCGCTATATATTAGATAAAATTCTGACACATTTTAACTTATGATTTTATAAATTTGGTGAGCCAAGTAGTCAATACTACAAGTATATAACATTGCGTATCGTGTAATCGCGTGGGGGCGTGATGTAATATATTAATCTATGCTAAGTAAGGCATCTGGGAGTACATGACTCAGTCATACGTGTGGAGCATGAGTTCATATTATTTTCGGAAAGCGTATCAGAGACCGTTCATCATACTCGCCCACTTTCTGAAGGGAATGGAGATAAGTAATTTAATTTCCCTGCGATGAGATTCATGACCAAATTAATCTCTAATGAAACTAAATGAGTGAATTAACAGTCGTAATATTTAATATCGGTAAAATAAAGTTTCTTATATAAGTAAATGCAGTCTTCTGGCCTCATAATAGAACTAAGCCCCGGTAATTACTACCAACTGAAAATTTATTTTAACTAGCAGCAGGCAATATACCTACTTTAATTTTATGTCGTCCGGATGCATGGATACATGGTTAGCATCCTGGTCTGTGGTCCAATGGGTCCAGGGAGTCCCAGGTTCGACTCCTGGCCGGGATTTTCACTTTCATTTGTTAATTCCTATGGCTCGGGAACTGAGTGTTTGTGCCGTCTTCAGCATTGGACTTCATGGATTGCAAAAAAAAAGGCGTATTTCTATTTTTCATCTATTCACATAATTCAATCGATTATCCATCCGACACACACCGAAAAATATATTCATGACGCAACCGATTATTCTACGCGATATAACTGAATGATATTTGAAATTCATTTGATTATTTATTCCATTATTTAAATAACCGGATGGAAGCTATTTGATTTTTAAAAAATATCCGATTATATCATCACTAGTAGGGTGGGCACATATCCATTCAAAGAAGAACTGGTCCTGCTCGTGAGGTTTGAGACTGGCCCAGATAGAGAAACCTATTCTTGCTAATCCTCTTCTTAGAATTCGTGAATTTTGATACTCGTGAGTTTTGAGACTCGTGGGTTCTGAGACGACACACTGATG
This sequence comes from Anabrus simplex, assembly GCF_040414725.1. Lineage (NCBI taxonomy): Eukaryota > Metazoa > Arthropoda > Insecta > Orthoptera > Tettigoniidae > Anabrus > Anabrus simplex. Next base: position 1,461,167 of record NC_090275.1, read on the forward strand.
GCCAATGGGTATTCTTTCTATAACTTTTGAAATGAATTCTGTAAAATTTCATTCGAATAAGATTTAGGTTGGCTGAAATACAAAAAAAATAAAAAATAAAAAAAATATAGAAACATCACTACAGTCTAAGTGGGGAAAGGAGTACCTCACCCCTTCACCGTGGAACAAAAACCTTCGCCAGAATTATGATTTATAATTAGACTGGAGCTCGTTCATATAGTTTTATCTTAGAAATGTCCGACTCGCTGGCTGAATGGTCAGCGTACTGGCCTTCGGTTCAGAGGGTCCCGGGTTCGATTCCCGGCCGAGTCGGGGATTTTAACCTTCATTGGTTAATTCCAATGGCTCGGGGGCTGGGTGTTTGTGCTGTCCCCAACATCCCTGCAACTCACACATCACACATAACACTATCCTCCACCACATTAACACGCAGTTACCTACACATGGCAGATGCCGCCCACCCTCATCGGAGGGTCTGCCTTACAAGGGCTGCACTCGGCTAGAAATAGCCACACGAAATTAATCTTAGAAATCACCACTACAGTATTTACAGACGAAGACTAGTAAAATCCTGAGGGGATGATTACACTGTCGTTTCTTTCTGTACAATAATGAATAAAGTCATAAAAATTCAATCGTTTCTGTTCCTGGGTTAAAATACATGCTTGTACTGCCAGGGAACTGCTCCTTCATTAACAAAATGATTCCTGAGACGATCCCTCATGTTCTTGGCCAACTGTGTCGAGTTTGTCCCCCCCATATTACTCCAAATTGCCAAGTTCTCTCAGAATTAATGCCGATGCCCCGAGTGTATCTCTCCTACTAAGCTAGCCTCTTACCCATTCCCTTTTTTCCTCATTTACTTCTTCTTCTAACGCTTCACTAACCTCTTGCAGTAATATGTTTGTAAATGTCTTTAAACACTTCCTTACGATGTGCTTACGTCTTGACATGGTGCTACTACTGTACTCTACTCTACTGTATGACTCTACTTCCGTATGAACGATACGAGTGTCAACTCTACCAGACAGCGGTAGAGTAGAGTAACGTGGCTACTCTACTAACTACTCTACTCGCCTCGCTACTCTACCCGTGTAAACCAGCCCTTAAGGGGCCCATTCACAGTCGAGCGGGTTGGCGAGCCCGTTCGTGACCTTGGTCGCACTGACCGGCTCGAAGGTGTATGGGGGGTTGTTGAGTGTTGGGCTCGAGGTTGGGTCCGTGTTGGCGGTTCGACTGCTAAACCAGCGAACCCGACCGGTTCGCCAACCCGTCAGTGTGTGTATGGCCACTACCTGACCGCTCACTGCGGTTTCGTCTGTAGCTTAATTTGGTTTCTGTGTGAGTTAATTAGGCCTACCTCAAATAACAATGACTTTTGAGAAGAATAAGCAGTTCCGGGAAGAATTTATTGAAATGTACCGGGCGAGTCCTGGAGCTTTCCCAGCCTTCCGTCACGCAATGCCTTCCATGTGTTAGTGCGACATTCGAACACTAATAATAATAACAATAACAACAACAATAGTAATAATAGTAATTTGAAGAAGAAGAATCCATGGTCTCCCAATACTCACGTACAAATATTATTAGCCTATAGACCATTGTGCTATGACGTATATGACTCTCGCGCCTCTGCACTTAACTTGTTAATACTGTAAGTATGTATCATACATTACTACAGTAGTGGCATTTTCTGTATTTCATAATTAGTAGTGAAATAGCATTTCCCAAACTAATCACTTTCAAAAGAATATTACGTTTGTTTTATAAAAACGATCTTATAATACATCACAATCAAAATTGCGTAGGCCCACTTACGTGCAAATATTCCGACTGCAACGTATTGAAGATTGCCCAAGACGTCTCAGGAATGATTTTTCCAAGTAGCTGAGGAGATATTACACTGCTAAATTTCAGGTCTTCATAGCTTCTCCCTGTCGCTAGAAATCGCAATGTTACAATTAACCTCTCTTCAGCACAGATGGTATCTGTCATGTGTGTCTCCTGTTTCTCTATGTTTGGCCGAATCAACTCCAACAATTTTTCGCAAAAACTGTCGCTATCCATACGCAGAAAGTTCTTATAATCTGCAGGTTCTTGTACGCACAGAGTTCTTAATAGGCTGACGTGTGAAAATCCTGGTTTATCTCTCAACCATTCCTTCATTCACACACGTTCCTTCTTCTTTACATCATTGCACAAATTCTGCAACAGCTACAGCCACTTTGGAATGTTTTCGTTGGGCCATAACAAAAACACTTTTTTGCTAGTGGCTTTACGTCGCACCGACACAGATAGGTCTTATGGCGACGATGGGATAGGAAAGGCCTAGGAGTTGGAAGGAAGCGGCCGTGGCCTTAATTAAGGTACAGTCCCAGCATTTGCCTCGTGTGAAAATGGAAAACCAAGGGAAAACCATCTTCAGGGCTGCCGACAGTGGGATTCGAACCCACTTTCTCTATAACAAAAACTAGGCAATGCACATACTATTTGCAATACAGACTGGCGGACTGGTCCGCCAACGGGTTCGCCAGTGTATGGTCACCGTCGAGCCAGTCGGGTTCGGGGTGTGGATTTTATACATGGACGGGCTCGCCAACCGGCTCGACTGTGAATGGGCCCCTTTATGGAGATGTGCACTATGAGCTGCTTTTCCCCATGTACCATGTTAGACCAATTCAAACAACGAGATACCATGCGTAGCACCACATGGGAACCGGTGGCAAAGTCTTCATCGTTGACTTTGTGCATAATGTCCTGGATGTGTCACGCTCATCATCATCAGTATTCAAGATAACTTCACAAACCATATTCAAGGATTTGTACTCTTCCTGCACTTGAGGTGCGGTGCGAGTCTACCAGAAACATTCGATGTGTTGACAGAATAGGAAGTCAAGTCCATCTGTTCTGGTAGCAACCATTTCATGCTGCTCATGTTCTCATACGGAATCAAACGTCAAAAACCTGAGTGGGGAGCAACCTGGACAGGCTACGAGCCGTGTCTGAAAACATCGTTCCCAAATGCCTCTGTAGCCGACGATGCAGCTGAGACATAGCAAGGTACTGTCCGGGGTCCGACACTTGGCTACCACACGACAGCTCGCCACAGAGACTTGGCTGCTAGATTCGTCTCTCCTTAGCCAACCTGGTCATCTCAGGTGGCAAACCTTGCAGGACACCAAGTCACTGAGCACCAGAGCTCCCAGCCTCAAATCATTCAAATGAGCACGTACCCTTCTTCTGGAAGTGCCATATCTCGATCAATCTGCTCCAGGCTTCCATATTCTAAATGAGGAAGATAATGATTAAACTGGACCAATGGAGCAAGTTCTCCAACCAAAAGGTGCATTTCTGCCAGGGGCTTCTTCTTCCTTTCACTTCTGCTTGAAGTACGAGTTGTTACATATAATTTGTTACCTCCATTACCTACATTAATAAACAATCATATAGTTTGGCTAAACTATTTAGAAAACACAATATCCATGTATCCTTTAGGACAGACAATAATAATAATAATTTATTGTTCAATTCGAATAGCATAAACACCAACAGTAGGTTCAGTAAATCAGGAGTATACAAACTGTCGTGCCAAGATTGCGGAAAAAAATATGTCGGACAGTCAGGTAGAAGTGTGGTGGTATGGTATAAAGAGCATGTCAATGCACGAAAACATTCTAGATACTCTGCAATGTGTGAACACATGTATGAAAGCAACCATCATTTCACAAATATTGAACGTGATATGACTTTATTACATTCATTAAGCAAAGGCAAACAAATGAATGCCCTAGAGAAATTAGAAATATACAAATTGCAAAAATTTGATAATGAGAACAACCTAAATGAACACATTGCAGAAGACAATCAGTTGTTTAAATTGGTAACCCAATACCCTAGTAAGAGGCCAAATGATGTCAAGCGTGTAAGGGGGGAAGTATGACTGTAGTATCAGGGGCGGTTCCTTCCACCCCTCCTTCCATCCAACACGCAACCCAATGTAATTCTGTAACCAGTTGCCAAACAACATCAGGTGCCTCAACATCTATCTAACACATGCATGCCACACGTAATATTTACATCATCACACTGGTAAGGTTTAATATTTTTACCCCGTTGTATTCTCATTTGTTCATGTCGGAGCCTTTTGTTAATTTTCAATCCATTTCCTTTTTATAGACCATTTTAACCTATTTTCAACCTGGCTGCATAATACATCTATCAACCGAAGATAATGGCAGGACTCCAAGTTTTAACGCAACTTCATTTATTCTTGTACAAATCCAATTGAACTACGCAAGATAGTATTATAATTCCTAGGACACCGTAATTTCACATCATTATACGACGCTGTGTCCAATATTTTAATTTAAATAGACATCATTTTAACACCCATTAACGGTGGATATCGGCAGGACTTCAAGTTCTAATGCAATTTTATTCATCCTTAACTCAACATTTTTGAACTACGCAAGGCAACTTCAAGGACACTGAATTCATATCATCACAAGACGTTGTATTTAATTAGACATTAATTAGACTATATTGTGTTTTTAATTTGTACTTGACAAAATGGGATTTTAATTCTATGTTTGTACTATCCAAAATTTTTAAATGTCACATTGTCATACTCATTGTTTTGAATTTTAATGGGGGCCCCCGTATTTTAGTCAGGTCTTATTGTATAATGAATTTTAATCTACTAGCTGAGGAAGAGAATGCATTATATTCTCGAAACATGTACTAGATGTTAAGGTGAAAGGTAAATAAATGAATAGTATTGACTAGGCGGACTATCTTCCAACATATTTATTGTTACTAAGTCAATACGGATCCAATCCCGACCATCATGGTCAAGATTATTAATGACGGGATTGTAATGCGGAAGATGTAGTAACATTTGTATTGGGTTGGTAATAAGGTTACTGAAAATATAGTGAAATTTAGCGTGGTGGTGTATGTAGCTCTATTCCTTTTGAAACTGTATTACTAGAATCCAATATCAGAGTCTTATTAAACTATAATGTGGAAGTCCAATTAGGACTGAAATATACACATACGAAGGAATGTTAAAATTAGTTAACTGTATAACGAAACTGAAAGTTATAGAAAATAAAAAGACTGAAAATGTAACCTGGACGCAAAAGTTAAGATTCAGGTTATGTATCTTTTTTGTCTAGTACTATTTACGCGGTTGCGCGTTACGACAAAAGTAAAGTTTATATTCGTAATTAATGCCACTGATGCAGGGTGGGATCATTAATTTTATAATTAATTCAATTTATTGTTTGCTCATTGAATAAGTAGTTAGTTTCTTTCTTTTGAATGCAACGTGAGAATAGTAACCGGCAACCATTTATCTCCCTTTAGCGTAAATAATTTTGTAGCAAGTTGTTATGAAGTAAAAGAAATATAACCTCCTTAACATCCTCATTCGACGGACGAATCGCCATGAACAACATCGTATACCTTTAGTCCATATGTGCGTCACGGATGGATTTGGAATAGAACCCACGCTTTTGATACGCATTTTAATGATTAGGAAATATGTACTATCACCTCTAGTACCCTACCGACTACCATTTACAAGGTAAAAAAATGTTAGACTATTGGGACTCGAACCCACAAAAAACTGCTTAACAGCAAACTTTGATGCCCTAACGACCACAGCTATCCATGAGGCTTGGGGTCGACTGCTTGTGTACTACTGATATACTCAGTAGCAACAACTTACTAGCTTGGGAAATTTTTAAGAATTCTGTGATAGCTGGGCAGGAAGCATGACATACTTTATAAATATATACATAAATTACATTGTAACAACTTAATTTCACACAGCATCATGCAGATGTAGATTCATCTTCATGAGTAGCCATCTTGATCCTTTACAGTAGCGTCCCTGATAAGAGCTAAGTCCCAGATAAGAGCGTTAACAGCCTCTCCAACTTCGGCATAGCTATACTCGAGACTATTTTCCCAGATTGCACATACACGAAAGTCGTAGTACGCGGTTTCAACCGAACTTCCAGATAAATGTCCAAACTGGCAAATAAATTTATACTGCATTTTTATCTGGCTGTCGTATACAGGCCCTTAAGGAAGTAGGTGAAAAAAGAAATATGATCCACAAGACTGAAGCATGGAAAGTACGTCTTCACATTTGCAACAACTTTGAAGGGAAAGTTGGAGAGGGGAAGAGGAGGAGAGCCCTAGTTAAAGACTTGCACAGAACTAAAAAGACCTGCTGAAGATAATATCATGGCTTGGCCTTTAGTTGCAGAGACTGGATCAAATACCTGGAATGTGTGTGGTGTGAGTGGTACAGAACTCGTCCTCGTCTGTGCCATCGGGACAGTCTCGCACCTGGTCACACACCTTCTTGCGAGGAACGCACGATCCATCTCTGCGACACGTGAATTCGTCCTCCCGACAGCGGATGGTGTCCTTACAGTTCTTCTCATCGTCGCCATTGGTACAATCATTCATGCCATCGCATAGCCAGGCATCCAATATGCATTCGCCTGTAAAAGAATGAAAGAGAGCTCTCACAATAATAATTGCACATGTATTGTGCAGGTTCTAATGCCATACCACAGCGTAAGCTTTATTGCTGTAACAATTGCAACATTATTTTAAGGCCCCTTTCCATTTCCCTATTTAATGCATTTTAAAATATTTCATTTTAAAAAACTGATATTTAGCCCTTTTGTCTATATTAAACTTTATTTTTTCAAAACACAATTGAAATTCATGCTGTTTTAATGAGCGGGCACTTCGTATGTAGCTAATAGCAAACAGCACATGTACCTACGGCTTTACCGTGTACCACTAGATGTTTATAAACCATTTATTTAAAAGAGAAAGAAAACATATTTATTAACACAAATCATTTTTACAAAAATTGCAACAAATACATTATTTTATTCTTAATAATATTGTTACCGTTTAGCCACCACATAGACCAGTACAGTCATAAAATTTCCATCCATATTTCGATATTTCTGAGGGGTAAAATGTTACACATTTGAAAATCTTGAACTTTTTCCATCTGTTACAGGGTGAAAGCTATAATTTTACCAAATTTCAATTTTCTAGCTTCTCTGGCAGATTGTGCCGCCATCTTGATTTGGGTTAGGGGTTAAAAATAGGTCATTGCTTTGGAAAAATATACCAGCAGGGTGAAAAAAGACGCTTACACGTCATCTGCTGAGCTCCAAATTTGGACTCCCCCAGTCTGGTCCATTCGGGGACTTTTCAGAACTTTGATTTTTCTAGGAATCCTGAGGTCATCAGATTCTCTGTAGCGAGTTTAAACTTTCTAAGATGCCTCGAAGTGCCGCATTAATTCACATTTATTCTCAAAACAGACTTCCATTTGTATGTGTCTGTAGATAGATGGTCTTTTATATTGTTAGCATTGTTGCTTTCACAGCCCGTACTTACAGACATGACAGAGGCCGTGTCAAGAAAATAAGGTGAAATTCTTTACATTCTTTAGAAGAAAATCTCGACTGTTCACAAGGAAGACTCCTCCAGGAATAAGGTGTGAATTTAGACGTGAGAGTGATACATTCATTCGTATAGCGCTACCATTCGAAGCAGAAGCTGACGGAACCACCAGAATCAGTCTGAGAGAGAGTCACATAATATGACAGGTGTACACACATATGAAAGTATGACGTTGACAGAAGTCTGGAATGAAACATTTGGTGACGAGGAACGTAAGAATTTGGAAAACACCGAAACGAAATAACAATAGCAAAGGGACAGGGATGGGAACCACCTACGTAAATCTTTAATGGCTGGCAACCAGGTATTACTTAATTGATAGCCAGTGTCCCTGTTGAAATTGTTAGGATTTCTACGTATTTCCACAGCTTGCAAGTGATAAATATCATTATGGATCCGTACTGAAGATACTATACTGTAGGATGCTAATTAGTTTATTAATAATATCACCTATTCAATACATTAAAAGTTTTAACAATTAGGAATTTGTCATTATTACCATAAGAATGTGAGACATGTTTTGCCTTTCATAGAAGACATCATCAGTCACTGTACAACCTCAAGGTTAAATCAGGTACCTGATTTATATTTCAATTGTAATTACTAAGAATTAATATTAACATATTTACAGTAGGAGCAAGGCATATAACAGCGTCCATCAGCAGAGGACCGACTTGAAATTCTGACACTATACTATTTGAAATGTTAGAAAATGTAATTACAAAGCTTTATGTTAACATATTTACATGAGAGCAGTCTAAGGAAATAGAATACAAATGTCCCGCACCAATGCGTATAACTATATTTCTGCCGTTGGCTGATGATCACCAGTTGTGACAAGGTAACAACACAGTGTGTAGCAACAGTGGTTTGGTTTCAGAATTCAAATATTACATTGTTTGGAATGCTAGGAAAAACATTCCACTACTCTGACAGATACCAAATGAGTCCCCATTTAGGAGCATAGTCGTGAACTGAAAAAAATATCTGGTTGAAGTCCGAGGTTCGAGAATTTGGCTTTCAATAAGCAAATGGTGAATTTTACTCGCGTAAAAGGAAACTTGGAGTATCTTAAATTGACCATTGTTTGTTTTTTGTGATGTGCTTTGTGTCTTCTGTTGCCAATAGATGGGATTACTGCTGCATACCAAGTATTTTTTTTAAATTTGCCATGCGTCGCACCAACACAGATAGGCCTTATGGCGACGATGAGATAGGAAAGGGCTAGGAGTGTGAAGGAAGCGGCCTTGGCCTTAATTAAGGTACAACCCCAGCATTTTCCTGGTGTGAAAATGGGAAACCACGGATTGCCATCTTCAGGGCTGCCGACAGTGGGGTTTGAATCCACTATCTCCAGGATGCAAGCTCATAGCTGCGTGCCCCTAACCACATGGCCAACTCGCCCGGTCATACAAAGTGTAACAGTCTGCTTGAATATTGGCGGGAAGTAGCTGGGGAGTTAGATAATTTTCTTCTTTAGCATGCCATTCCTCTGGTTCATACATTTTCTGATACTACTGGTACGTAACACACTGGTTCATCACAGGATTCGAGCTATTCAATCCCCACTCTGAGGCACTGATCGGAATGAGCAGTGTGAATATTAAACGGAATAATGGCAGATCAGTGTTTACGGCTGTCTGCAGCCTGGCCATTCCAGTTCTGGAACTTTGGACTGTTAGATCGGCACCGTAGTACTATTTGTTAAAAGTGAGAAAATGTGCGGTTTCTCATTTGATTGAGTATTTTGTATTTTATATGATAACTTGCTTTTAATTGCTACTTTCCTACTGACGTTTCTGTAATGGTCTATGTTGACTTCCGTTAGGAAAGTCACAAAGTCAGTCTTTCTGAGAATCCCGTAGCAAAGCATGGGTACATCAGCTAGTTTAAATATAAATCAGGTACCTGATTTAACCTTGAGGAGGTACAGTGACTGACGATGCCTTCTATGAAAGGTGAAACATGTCTCACATTCTTATGGTAATAATGACAAATTCCTAATTGTTAAAAATTTTAATGTACTGAATAGGTGATATTATTAATAAACTAATTAGCATCCTACAGTGTCCACAGCTTCCTGTATAATCGTGGACCTGTAGTGTCTAGTGCGGGTAAGAGCTCGAGCATCTTGGAACATGACATCATGACCTGACGATAGAGCGTGCTCATCTATTGCTGATTTGTCTGGCTGCTTGAGACGAATATTTTGTTCATGTTCCTTGATACGAGTACCAATGGACCGGCATGTCTGGCCAATGTATACCTTGCCGCAAGTACAGGGAATTTTGTATACCCCAGGATGTAAAAGTGGAGACAATATTTGTCCTTGGTTTACTTAGATTGTGAGCAATTTTAGTGATGGTGCCAAACATGGTTTTTATATTGCATTTGCGGAGGAGTTTGGCAATTCGATCTGTGGTGTTGTGAATATAAGGCAGGCAGTTCCCTTAACTTCTTCCTGCTGTGAGCTTTGCTTTGTCATTTCTCTAGGATGTAGGGCTCTAGAAATCTGTACATCACTGTAACCATTACCCTTGAACATGACTTTGAGCGTGTCCATTCCCACCCGGATATTTGATAGCTCGCAAATTCGTATTGCCCTCTTGGTGTGTGTCGTAAGTACGCCTTGTTTTTGTGCTGGATGGTGATGAGAATCTGCATGAAGATAGCGATTCGTGTGGGTAGGCTTACGATAGATGGTATGTCCTAAGGAGCTGTCCGGTTTCTTTCTTACTAGAACATCCATGAAAGGAAGGTATCTGTCCGACTCCATCTCCATAGTGAATTTAATTGAAGGATGTTGCTGATTTAGGTGGTTTAGAAACAGATGAAGTTCCCAGGACCTTCTGTCCAAACCACAAATGTATCACCAACAGAGAGAGAGATCATGTATTTATGTACGGTACTATTATTATAATGACAAAACTGCGATACGATTCACATACACGCCCAACTGCTGCCTGCTGTGGGCACACTGCATGCCAGTTACTGGCGGAGTCATGAAGGTGACCTTGTGGACGATGACATACAGCATCGCGCCGCTTCTACATACATTTCACTGATAGAACTTACGGCAGTACTGTGTATATTAATTAAAATTGCTGTACATGTTTCAACCAAACATTGCACCAAACAATTTGCAGACTTAATACCTAAACTCCTCACAATATATACACCCTAAACAAGTTATAACTGACCCCTGTTTACGTGTGAAATGAGTAGCTTATTAACAGCAAAGTCAGGGCGAATTAAGTATTCTACTGAACCTGGTGAAGAGTTAAATTTTCCTGAAAACCGTCATGGAGATCCGAAGAAAATGCATAATGTTTCTTAAAGAAGTTTTGATTTCAAGGACACAGAGCGCACTTCATTTTTCGACAGGGCCAACCGTTTCCTCGTCATTGTACTTGATGAAAGGCAAAAATTACCCAAATTTCGGGCAAACACTTGTAAATTCTCCCGCTAATTCAAAACAGTGAAATATAGTGTGACTCAGGATTTCACGCTATATCCGCCCCAAATTTCAGCTCAATCGGTCCAGTAGTTTTCAAGCTTATCCGGAACAAACACACAAACAAAGATACCTGTGCCGCACTGGAACTGATGTCTGTCGCACCCGGAACTGGTAGGCTGCGTTGGAAGCGGTACAGCTGTAGTGTTGACTACGCCATCGGGATCGCAGCCGTACTCATCCGAGCTGTCCCCGCAGTCGTCCACTCCGTCGCACTTCCACCAGTAGGGCACACACTTCTTGTTGTTGCACAGGAACATCCAGCCATTACAAGTGTTCTGAAACATCAAATTCACAATCCTATAAACCTCACAGAAACACTGAGCAACGTGTTACCCAACATTTTTCAGGAACATTCTAATATGGGGAGGCACAAGAACAAGTGATAGAATGAGATCAAGCATAGAGAAGAGTAAAATAGTAGCAATGGAGAAGACTGAACTAAACAGAAAACCAAGAAGTTTCATATACTTGGGAAAGTGAGACTGGAAAGAAAGCAAGTGTGAAGGATGTAGGGTGGAGCCACCGCTTCTGCGTTCTTTCATTCGTATGTAAAAATCTATTTTAGAAACTATAATTTTTAGCTTATTAGGGGGTGAAAACATCAATATATATTGTGTCTATATTAATCTAAATATGAATTAAATTTAATTTCGTGTGGCTATTTCTAGCCGAGTGCAGCCCTTGTAAGGCAGACCCTGCGATGAGGATAGGTAACTGCGTGTTATTGTGGTGGAGGATAGTGTTATGTGTGGTGTGCGAGTTGCACGGGTGTTGGGGACAGCACAAACACTCAGCCCCCGGGCCATTGGAATTAACCAATGAAAGTTAAAATCCCCGACCCGGCCGGGAATCGAACCCGGGACCCTCTGAACCGAAGACCCGTACGCTGACCATTCAGCCAACGAGTCGGACATCTAAATATGAATGAAAAATACCTATATTGCTTGTCTTGGTGCACACTCTCTGAACGATGTACTAAACACTGGAGCAAGTTTTTAGGTGTGTATTGAAATTTGGCGGAACTGTAAATACCACCTTCTGCAAGTAATACTCCAAGGGAAAATTAATGGAAAACGTGGTCCGGGGAGAAGTAGGACATCATGGCTCGGCAACTTGAGCCAGTGGTGCTATGAACAAACAACAGATCATGTTACTGATCGCCAACGTTCTGCGAGGACATGGCACATGAAGAAGAAAAAGATTCATATTTGGAGAATTAGAGAGAAAAGATTGAATGTTAGAATATCTTTAAATATCTCAGGAAGTACAATATCAAATGACGGAAGTGCCAAAAACAAAGTGGTGAACAGGGTGCAAAATTGATCCAAGTTCTTCCATCAAGTATGGAATAAGGGAGTTCCTCAGAGGGCTGTTTAAGACTTCAAAACAAATCAAAATCTCTTTATTTGCAAATGAGGTGTCTACCTCGGTGGCAAATGGTACACTAAAGTACATTATTGTCAAGCACTAAATATTAAATTAACAAGAGAAGAAAATTTTTCCTATAATACAATATTATACAATTTACGCTAACAATGTTTTCTATTAAACACACAGCTCATCCTTAATAAATTTATATTGTTTACAAAATTCTAATTATAATATCTCCTGTACTACTTACAAATATAGTCAACTGATATACAGTATGTGGAATTGCTTCAAATTATACTATAAAACTGGTATAACATTAATATTTACTTTGCATTTATTTATTTACTAATTTTTTTTTACCCGTTCTGAATCCTAAGTAGCATAACGACCTGCTGCGTCTTAACCAGAGCCCCTTTTGCCACCACTTTTCAGAGTTCCTGAAGGGCCTTCACAGCTACCGTAGCGGTCCCAGGGCCCTCGAAGTCCCAACTGTATTCACCCCTACAGGCAGTCCCCTACTTTGGCTGTCCAAACTCCTTAGACCAGGGGATGGAATTAATTTATTCACACACACATTTTTTTTATTTACAATAACCTGCACCGGTCGAATGCCCTCTAACACTTCATTTATTTTCTCTGTTGCTGTTTATTCTCTTCTTGAATATCTGTACAGATTTTGAAAAAGGATCAAACACTACCCCTGGTAAACTGTTCCTCTCCTTCACACCCTTCCCAATGAATGAAAATTTACCCCAATCGCTTCTGCTAAAATTCCTTCTAATTTTATATTTGTGGTCAGTCCTGCCGATATAATTATTTTCCAACTGAAGCCTCTCACGGATATCTCCCCATGCTGCTTCTCCTGTATAGGCTCTATATAATCCTGTAAGTCTAGTTTTCTCCCTTCTCTTCCTTAAAGTTTCCCACCCAAGTTCCTTTAACATTTCTGATACACTACTCTTTCTCCTGAAATCCCCTGTTACAAATCTTGCTGCTTTCCTCTGCACACTATCTATTTATTTTATTAGGTGTTCTTGGTGAGGATCCCAAACACTGTTTGCATATTCCAATAATGGACGAACCATACTTAAGTAACTTTTTTCTTTTAATTCTTTGTTGCATCCTTTAACCCGGCATTACTCGCTAGGTCTTTACGTGCGTCGTTACTCGCTAGTGAGCGGAGCGCTCACCTTTACGTTTAAAGGCTATAATATGCCCATATAAAGTTGGGGGTATTTTTATTATGTCAATTTGAGATAGTTATTTATTTAGGAACACGGCCGAGTGGAATGGCTATGGAGGCAGCTCTACATTTGGGAGACGCGCGAGTTCGATCCCCACCGCTAGCTGTTCTGAGAATAGTTTTCTGTCAACGCGTCCAGGCAAATGCCGGGGCAGATTCTATTCATAAACTACAGCCGATTCCTTCCACCTATTTAGCCAACTTCATTCACCATAATTTATTTCATCTTTATTAGCTCCTCAACTAAGGTTGGCGTCAGGAAGGGCATCTGGCCGTAAAACAAGCCATTTAAACTGATCTCACAGAATTCAATAAACGAAATTTCCTCTCCTTCCCAAAACTTGCAGACACTCTGAAACACAGTTATGATCAGTTTCGTAAACCTCGTCTGTTTCATTACTTTCAGTTTCGTTGTTCAAGAGCACTTTTTCCTCCGTTTCAGCCAACCACGAAAGTATCTGATTAGTGGATGGCATTGTAAGTTGTATATATCGTCTAACAACAGTCACAGTATAAAGATTTCACATTAAACACAAGCATGAAACAAACCCTGACGTATTACAAGGCGCGAAATGTAAGTAGCACAGTTACTCGCTACTGAGCGCACCGCTCACCAAACATACACTACCGTGCCTAATAATGAATTGCGGGTATTTGTTTTCAAAGATAATGCAAGTGACTGGCACATCCCCTTCATAACAATCTGTTAGAAAGGTACAGGGAGTTTCAAAGTTGGAGGTCTTGTAACATTCCAACAAGAAGCAATATAGTACGAAGGTGAGCGCCGCGCTCACCATGCGAGTAACCGCGGGTTAAGTAGCCTCATTATGACATGTAATGATCTGTATGCTTTCCCAACAATGTCATCAATATGACCCTTCCAGTGCAAATTACTTTCAAATCTCACACCTAAGTATTTGCACTTGCCATCTTTTGGGATAACTACCTCATCCAAAGTATATTCAAATTCAGTTTTAAAGCTCCTGTTTGTAAAAGTTGTAACAGTTGATTTGCGTCCATTAACCTTCATATTATTTTCTTCAACCCATTGTTGGATACTTTCAAGGTCCCTTTGTAATTCTGAACAATCCTCAATGTTGTTTATTTCTCTATAAACAATTATATCATCTGAATACAATCTTATTTTTGATGTTATATTGTTCCCTAAATCATTTGCGTATATTAAGAAAAGTAACGGACCGATTATACTACCCTGTGCAATTCCCTTCCAAACTTTATCTTCCTGAGATACATTATTTCCTACTTTGACATTCTGAACCCTTGAATTTAGAAATGCTTTTATCCAACGTGTAACCCTTACGTCCAATCCTATTCTCTCCAATTTCTTTAATTATATTCCGTGTTCCACTCTATCAAAGGCTTTGGAAAGGTCTATGGCTATGCAATCTAACTGGCCTCCTGAATCCAACTGATCTGATATGTCCTGCTGAAATCCCACCAGTTGTGCCTCACAAGAAAATTTCTTTCTAAATCCATACTGGCTCCTCATGAACCAATTTTTATCATCACATATCCCTCTGATGTACTTCGATATTAAACTCTCCAGAATTTTACAAACTATACTGGTCAGGCTGATTGGTCTGTAGTTCTCTGGTTTCCTTTTATCACCCTTTCCTTTATAAATTGGTATTATTATAGATTCCTTCCATTCCTTTGGTATTACACTATTATTTATGACATAGTCAAAGAGAAATTTTAAATAAGGCACTATGTACCACCCCATTGTCTTTAATACCTCCCCAGTAATTTGATCACTTCCTGCAGCTTTTCCTTGCTGAAGCAGTTGGATTTCTCTGAAAATATCTTCGTTTGTGAATGAGAAGCTTCTTGTTTCCCTCTGTCTCTCTCCCTCTCTATCTTCTGTTTCGGTTTCCAACTCTTGACAATCATCTACTGAATCTCTAAATTCCCTACTAAATAGGTTTGCGTTCTCAGTATCTGTTAAATAGTGTTCACCCCCTTCTCCCACCATTGTAGGAATTTGGACTCCTTTTCCTTTTTGATTCCTGATATATGAATACAGCTTTTTCCATTTCCCTTTGTGGTCATTACCCTCTTGAAGTATGCCATTCATATAATTCTCTTTTGCTTCCTTTTTCACTCTATTCAGTTCCCTCATTAGCTGTTTTCTAGTTTCTCTACTCTCCCTACCCTCTTTGATTTTCCTGTTTACTATTCTACATTTTCTTTTTAATTTTCTTATTTCCCTTGTATAATAAACAGGGTCTGAGGTCATTTTACCCTTCTTAACAGGTACAAATCTCTTCTCTCCTTCCCAAATAATTCCTTTAAATTTAGCCCAAAGTGTACCCACGTTACTCCCTTCACTTATCCAACAACTGAATTGTGATTTAAGGTAAGTCCCAAATTCATCAAGTTTAGTTTTTCTGTACAATTTCTTGTCTTGTGTAACCCTCTTATTAAGCCTTTTTGGTATGAGTCCTACATCCATTATTACAGCCTTATGGTCTCCTATTCCTTCAATTACCTCAGTTTTATCAACAATTTCCCATGGTTTAACCAAGAATACATCTAGTAAGTTATTGAGACGAGTCGGTTCTTGTACTACTTGTGTAAATCCTCCCTCCCAAATTAACTTATTTGCCAGTTTCTGTTCATGGGCTTCACTTGCAGCTCCTTTCCATTCAACTTCAGGCAAATTTAGATCTCCCCCAATTATTACCATATCATTGTTATTGTTTTTATGAGTATAATCTATTATTTTTTCAAAGATTTCCATGTCTCTTTCCTCTCTTCCAGGCCTGTATGTTCCTATGACTTATCTCCTGCCCATCATGATGTATATATAGCCTGGAGAGTGGTGTCATACATAAAAAAACAAGCAAGTCAATTGAAATGAAGTTCCTTACATCAGCTGTACAGAAAATAAGGAAGGACAGATTTAGGAATCATCAGATACAAAGAGACCTGCAGATCAACCTGATCATGGAAGAAAGGCTAAGTGTTGCAAGGCTGAAGTGACTAGGACACGTTAAGCAGATGCAGGTGACACCAAGGTATTTTGAAAAGATTGTTGCAGGAAGAAGACCAATTGGAGGCCATAGAAAAAGATGGTTAGATCAGATAAGAGAAGAGGAGAAACATGGGATGCCCTAGAGAGAAAAGAAGCATATTAAGACCGTAATAAATGGAGGCACATCGTTCTTAAACATCCTATCTTACTCAGGTGGTGGTGGTGGAGGAAGTACAACTAGGCAACCATCCTCTATGTAAAACTAATCGGAGAGAAAAGAATGGAAGGGACCCGACACTTCGAAAAATGAAGATATCGGCCAAAGAAAGACAAGGGCCACGAAGGGCTCGCAAACCTAATACCGTTGACCAAGGGAGGTCGGATAGGGTAGATGAAAGTGAGGAGGCTGCCACAAGTAAGTAGAAGCAATGCCATGAATCAGCTGGGGGTCCTGTGGTCGCCAACCCACTCTCCAAAGTTCGGAGCCCCTGGGGCCTCTTATAGTCGCCTCTTACGACAGGCAGGGAATACCGTAGGAACCCAACTCGCTGTAAGGAATTCATGATGATTATACAAGGACGCATTCAGAAGAATGAACTCTAGAGGATTCAGTCTAAATACTACAGTCATGCACTGACAGGTGATAGTAAATGCCACACTTTACAGCAGTTACTTTGGCCTCTTGCTTGTTTCACGCCAGAAAGTTTTGCGACAATCGTCGTCAGGTCAGAGTACAACAGAGTGTTAGGGATATACTGCGGAACCAAGAAATTCCCTATCGATATTAACATATGATATAACACAGCTTATAGTTTTTTCAGTCTGCTGAAAACATGAAATGTAATATACCCATTGAAAAAAATGGACACTTGACAAAATATGAAGTAGATGCACAGACAACATCAAAACTATACACGAGTAGAGTTCGAGCAGCCAAAATCAAATGTGCTGCGAGCAGAAGGATGGGGAAGCAAAAAGGAGGAAGGGAAAATGTGACTGGATTTTTGAAAGATTGGGAACTTGTGGTTCAAGTACAGCAGACACTGGACACAGACCATCTGGTAATGAACCTGAGAGTGAATAAGGACTGAATATACATGATACATGGTACTTTATTATTTTTCTCTAGATCTACAGTTACAAATACCCATTTGATCCGTTAAATGAAAAAAAATAACATGTCCAGCCTATGCCACAATTCACTCTTTCAAACTCCACATACTCTACAGAAAAAAAAAAGAGAGAGAGAGAGAAAAATAATACAGGCAATAAACAGAAATGAACAAAATAATAATAATAATAATAATAATAATAAGAATAATCAAATGTCTCCCCTCAATATTTCTATTGTCTTTCCAGAATGTGCAGTTTAAATAAAACATAATTAAAAGACATAATAAAGGTGAAATAAAATAAACGGTATTAAGAATGTCAAAGACCTTCATGCCCCTCTTGACTAGACATGGAAACCTTTGCACATTCCATTCCTCTTGCCTATTTTCTACTTGACCCATTCAGGGTTGCCGAGTCCAGACTTTCGTTACATCACCAGCCGAGTATGTGTACCTCATCATAACGTCTTCGCTACACTTACATTCTGCCATTACGTATTCTGCTCACGTTGCAACTTATCTGTTCCTGCTCATCATATTCAACCATACTCCACATTAAATTTGCCACCACGTCCACCAAACCAAAATTTACAAACAAACACCACTTCTCAATTCTCATCCCTCTCAACACATTACATATACCACCACTTCTCCAGCTCCACATTTCAGCAATAAATAAACACACTTCATTACCTACCGAAAACTCCATCCAACTCTGCAATCATTCACTCACACTTAACATTCCCAATCAACTCTAAATTATCTTACTATATACCACTTACAACTTACTCCATTATTTCATTATACCAACACATATCACCATCAAATTCACTGTACAGATACCTAACTCCAACTCCACATACCTCCAAACACATTTTACCATTAACTTCCCCATACAAACACATACTTCATTACCTAGCAAAAACTCCATCCAACTCCACAATTATTCATTTACACTTCAAATTCAGTATACAGTCACATATTACTACATACCAATTACAACTTACTCCATTAATTCACTATACCAACACATATCACCCATCATTACAAAGCATCCAGAACCATCAAGAACAGCAATACAAACAAAACACTTACTAGCTTTACTTAATAAAAGAAATAAGTTTCATAATGATAGATCCGTATTGAACTGTGATTACAATAGAGTAAAATAATATATTATTATTGGTCCACCTTTTCAATACAAAATGAAAATTCTAATATACAACAGCTAAGAAGAAGCCAGCATTCAACCTACTATTCTTCTTTATTACATCATTTAGTGCACAGTGGTCTTTTATAATATACGGCGCACCGAACTTTACATAACTTCCGCTCAGTGCTTCGTCAATTGGAAGAGTTATTATTTTTAATATATCTCTACTCAACTTCCCACATGGTATGTACCTTTAAAAAGACTGTACTTGTGTTTACATTGTTTATGTTTTCTTCGATATTTACGCTTTAATTTACTTCAGGCTGATGATGACCTATTACTAGGTCGAAACTAGTCCCTATGTAATTTTCATTTTGTATTGAAAAGGTGGACCAATAATAATATATTATTTTACTCTATTGTACCTTTACTTAGTTTTTGACTCCTAGTTACTTACCACCTTTTCTTTTATCTATCTCCCCCCATAAGTTCCTACTTCTCTCTTTAAGTAAAACTTATTTTTATTGACTTCCTCACTCTTATTAACTTTCTCACTCTGCACAACACATTCACTCCCAGTTGGTCTTAAACAGCCCTCCCCACCAGACTCTCCTCTTAATTTTCTACCTAATTCTCTGGCCCACATTTTCCTTTTCCTACCGTCAGACCAAAACTCATCGAAACTTTGTTGCCTTCTCTTTCTTTTTTCCCGACTCAATTCCACATTAAGATCACTCAACTCACCGTTTCCCTTGTTCGCACTGGTTCCTGGACTTGCCTTTTCATAATGTCTGTTTTCTCCGGAACTCGTTTCAACCTGTTTTAAACACTGTTCCAAAGACTGAAGTTTCGGCACCGTCCAATTGGGGGTCCACTTACCATTGGACACCACCAGTGACTGACCCTTAATATGAGCCCACAGACCCTGCATTCTTGCCTTAATCCTATGTTTCTCCACGAGTTTAAAATTTTTATTCCCCTCTCTTCCCCTTAATCCATATTTTTTCCTTCTTCAAGTTTCCGGCGTTTCTGATTAGTGATGATAGCAGCGTTACCTTTATAGGTCTGCGCCCCCCTCATCTTGCCTACCCTTGCAACGTTGTCTATATCTACCTCACTAAAGTTAATTTTCATTATTTTTTGTATGACATCTACCACCTTATAGATAATGTCCATTTTTGCTTCTCTCTTGTCTTGTAGACCGTACATAAATATGGTTTTCTTCCTCCATTCTAGATTGTGGGCTGCTGCTTCTTTCTTCAAATACATTACTTCCTCTTCCATAATTTTTATTTTCTCCCTTAGCAATACTATTTCTCTCTCACTTTTTTCCACTCTTCCTTTAACTTTATTCGAGTTTTCCTGGATCCACAGCCTCGTCTTCTCGTGTTCCTTGACTTGCTCTTGAATCATCTGCTTTAAGTGCTCAAATGGGCAGAATTCCTCAACTACCTCATTTACCACTTTCTTTATCACCTCTATGTCCTCCCAATTTATATTTCCACTGCTCCGAGGGCCTGGATTCACTTCCAGCCCCCCCCCCCCCCCCCCCCCCCAATCACCAAGAGCACTGAGACCACCGTTAAACATCTCACCCTTCAATCCCAGTTCCACACTCGCTTCCTTGCTTCTGGTCGTATTCTTCTTCATTGTTCTCTGCCATCTACCTATGACGGCCCTATATTGTTCTACACCGATCATCTTCCTTGTCACACTACTCGCCCCATCGGCTCCCCACTCTTGCTCCGCTCGCCCGGCACACACCACGCAGCACGACCGTTCGTTACATTTACATAGGCTCGACTGCAAAGGACTGAATATTAGGAAAGAAAATAAAAGTATGGAAACTGAAAGAGAATCAAAATAGGAATCAAAGTCAGAGTATAGGAAGAAACAGTCTGTGGAAGGACTAGCAATAGGAGGTACCATGGTGAAGTGGTAAGGAAAACAAAGCAGTAGGAAGAAAAAACAGGCTTTTCAGGCATGGTTCTAGTACAGGAGTGGTGAGCAGAGAATGATAGAGGAAGATGGCAAATGGAATAAGAAAGTATTGTAAAAGTAGGAGGGAGATATGATGTTAGACATGAAATGGACATGAAATGACATGGAAATAAGATACAGGAAGTGAAGTACTTAATACGAACTACAGTCACGACCTAGTCCAATGACTTCTTCAATTATGATGAAATAAGCGTGCTTCCCGACAAGACTCGAGGAGAGACTTGACCTTGAGCAAGCCGAGAATAACTGTCCTGCCTGTGCGGCACAGAAAAGCAAAGCAATGTAACCTTGATGTTATAAAAATGTGCCATGCCAAAACAAAGCCAATAGCAATCCATGAATGATATCGTCCTTATTTCAAAAATTTTTGAGCTCACTTTGTGCCCGAATGGGCATTAAATACCAAAAAGTATTACAGTTATTCAATCTGTGTACTGCACATCCAGTAAATTGTAGCAATTGTGAAGTACGTATTTGAACTTGGAAGACTGTTGGGAATTTTATATGTTCATGTGTTCATCTTGTATATTTGTGTGTTCATTTATTTATTTGTTTTTATGTCTCCTGTGCGTAAAGATATCTAGAATTATTTGGTTATGACACTACTTCAAAATTATGTACACACCAGGCAAATGCTGGGGCTGTACCTTAATTAAGGCCATGGCCGCTTCCTTCCAACTCCTAGGCCTTTCCTATCCCATCGTCGCCATAAGACCTATCTGTGTCGGTGCGACGTAAAGCCCCTAGCAAAAAAAAAAATTATTGTGAAAAATTAATCTTAAAAACATTTAAAGGTAAGATGAAATATTTGCGAGACATACGGTGGCACACGTGCCAGAACGAGTAGGATGCTTCCAGGAGTTTGTGGTTGTATCAGTTTGCAAATTTCTCGATGCTAGACAAGGTAGTTTGTCAGCATTATTTGCTGGGCCCTCATTGGCTATAATAAGACTATTTGTGATTGGCGAACGAAGGAAAATTGGTTGTTTCACGATTTCGCTTCTTCCGCACTGCCAATACCTTTCACCGCCTGAGTATGGTCCTAGACGCTTTCCACTATCCTTTTCTTAGCCATCATGTTGCTTAACCTGATCATTACTGTTTGTTTTCTTGTGCACACGTGCATTTGTTTTTAATATCATTGATTGCGTCTAAACATTTTTATTTAAAGTTAAGAACTTCATATTTAGGTTCCGTATTGAAGCAGAATTCACATCAAAGAAAAGTACAATAGGTTCCACCTTTTCAATACATTATATTATGTGACAGTTTTACATTACAGTTAAACCTTCACATTTTTATACACTCGGGACCGGTTTCGACAGTGTCCCTGTCATCAGCCAAGAACAATTAATCGAGGACAATAAACCTTACAATACTTCAGGTATGATATAACAGTGAATATAAAATTATACATTATCTATCTACAAAAAGGTGTGAACATGTCCAGGTAAAAAATCACGATTTAAGAAAAATCATAGTCCTGTAGGGTGTACACTTATAAAATTTCTAATTAAAATAACGTGTTAAAAATCTGCTGTTGTATTATAGCTATAGCAGAGTATGTTTATAGGTGTAAATCTATGAAGTTTTGGCACTCAAGACATATAGCTATGTTTGACAAGTTAAAGGTGTTCAAACATTTAGTTAAATGGTGTTCCACTTAAAATATGTGATGCAGTTCAGCTGAGGTTGTAGTAAATATGTTTGTAGGCTTAATTTTGGTATTTTTAACACTCGAGACATATAGCCATGTGTGACAAGTTAAAAGTTGATAAAACATTTAGTTAATGGTGTTCCACTTAAAATATATGGTAAAGTTCAGCTGAGGCTACAACTTGGACTTGAGGAGCAGATGATTATGTAAAATATCAATATAAGTAGAAATGAACAATTTAAATGGGTCACTGCTTGTTGATGTAGATGATCAACAAGTCCTATTAAACAATTATACATGTCGACATGTGGTTGTATATCATCTTGCTGAGAAGTAACAAAAGTCCTGGCTGAAATGGTGCTTGTAGACCTTATATTGTAGGTTGTGATTACATAAATTGATTAGAAGGGATCCTGATCCAAGTCGGAACCTATAAGAAATAAAACGCGATATAAAGTTACCGTATTTAAGAAACGAAAGGGAGTTAAATTTCGCGAAGTATTGGTGAATGAGAAACTCACCTCAGGTGCCAAGTTGATGGTAGACGGAACGTAGTGGAACTGACAGGCTGAGGAGAGACGAGGCCTAGAAGGGAGCAGGGAGGGGCGGAGTTACTGAGTTAGGGGAAGGAGGCAACGCGGTAGAGGCGGGACTGTGATCAGGTGGGCGCGTGCGATGGTAGGGGAAATATGTAAGCGTGTTGTGTATTGTTTTGAAGATGGATCGGTTTTTTGGTATTTTAAGAGTGTTCATTATTTTGATAAAAGTGTCAAAAAGTATTGTAGGTTTTTCGGAGAGATCGTTAAGGTTAAAATTTGGGTTATGGTATTGATCGAGTGAGATGTAGAATTGTTCGGTGAAATCGAGTATGGGGCCTTTATTTATTATTTCAATGATGTCTATGTCGTTATTCATACCATAAAATTTATGTTTATAATCATGTATATGTTGGCCTATTGCGGAAAATTTTCTGTATTTTATCGCATTTACGTGTTCAGTATATCTAATTTTGAACGATCTACCGGTCTGTCCAAGGTAGGTGCTGAGACAGTCGTTACAGTGGAATCTGTAAACGCCTGATTTGTCAGAAGGGTTAGAGGTATTGATTGAGTTAGAATTGTATAGGATATCTAAATTTCTGTTATTAGTTTTGAAGGAGATGTTAGTTTTCTGTTTCTTAAATATATTTGTAATTTTGTAAATATTACGGTTGTAGGTAAAGGTTGAAAAAGATTTCGATTTAGTAGCTTCTTTAATTAGGTTCGATTTTGGGCGATGTCTGAATTTGCTGATTATATTTTCTATAAAATTCTTGTTGTATCCATTATGAGCTGCGATATTGCGTATGGTATTTAATTCTTTGTTGAGGTCTGATTTCGACATTGGGACATTAAATGCTCGATGTACTAAGCTATTATAAGTGGCCCGTTTATGGCTTAGGGGGTGAATAGAGTCTTCTTGTATTGTAGTGGCAGTATGTGTAGGTTTTCTGTAGACATTATATTTGAAGGAAGATAGAAGTCTGGTGATAGTGAGATCAAGAAAATTAATAGTATTATTGGCTTCGGATTCCAGTGTAAATTTTATGTCTGTATCAATAGTGTTAAGGTGCGTTAAGGTGGTAGCTGCGTCTGTAGTGCGTTGGTCCATAATAATAAATACATCATCGATATACCTGGACCAAAGATGTATATTGCTAAATGTTGTGTTATTGTCAATTTTTGTATGTTCTAAAAAATCTAAGTATATTTCTGCTAAAATGCCGGAGGCTGGGGATCCCATGGCTAGGCCGTCTTGCTTGTATATTATTTTATCGAAGGTGAAGTAGTTGTTATTGATTAAAAGTTTCAAGATAGACATAAAGTCAGTGATCTCAAGTTGACTAAGTTGACTATGGTTATGCAAATTTTGAGGGATAATTTTAAGAAGTTTTTCTGGTTTAATACTGGTGTACATATTAGTGATATCAAACGAATGTAAAGAATGGTATGGTTGAAGTGTAAAGTCATCCAGTTGTTTGATAAGTTGTAGTGTATTCTTGATAGATTTTAAGAAATTGTTGGGTGAATTGTGCTACTTTGTACAATGGGCTCGGTCTGTAGTTTACTATAGGACGTATCGGGACATTAGGTTTATGTATTTTAGGTTGTGCTTTAACGGTGGGAAGTCCTGGGTTCATTTTAATTAGTTTGCTTTTTTCACTGTCGGTTAAAAGAAATGATGTGTTTTTAAGCGTCTGTTTTAATTGCCGTTGGATGGTTTGTGTAGGATCTTTGTTAATTATTGTAAAAGTGCTGTCTGTGAAAAACATTTTGGTTTTGGATACATATTCTGTTTGATTCATAATAACAGTGGTGTTGCCTTTATCTGCTTTCGTGACGATAGTATGAGTATCTTTAATTTTATTTTTAAGTTGAATGATTTTATTTCTATCTTCGAGTTGAGATTTGGTCATGCTTTGGGTAGGTGATGTAAAGGTTTTCTTAAGCTGTTTGTTGGCTTCGTGTCTGAGTTCATCTTGTATATCATGAGGCATATTCTTTATCGCTGTTTCCGTTTCTACTATTAGTGTTTTTGCAACATTTAATGGGTTATAATTAGGCCAGTTGTGTTTAGGGCCTTTTGACAAAATAGTGATCTCTTCATCATCGAATGTTGTATTAGATAAATTGATGAAAGGAGGGTGAAAGTCAGCTATAGGGTGACTGGCAGTGTTTGGGTTGATTTCTACTTATATTGATATTTTACATAATCATCTGCTCCTCAAGTCCAAGTTGTAGCCTCAGCTGAACTTTACCATATATTTTAAGTGGAACACCATTAACTAAATGTTTTATCAACTTTTAACTTGTCACACATGGCTATATGTCTCGAGTGTTAAAAATACCAAAATTAAGCCTACAAACATATTTACTACAACCTCAGCTGAACTGCATCACATATTTTAAGTGGAACACCATTTAACTAAATGTTTGAACACCTTTAACTTGTCAAACATAGCTATATGTCTTGAGTGCCAAAACTTCATAGATTTACACCTATAAACATACTCTGCTATAGCTATAATACAACAGCAGATTTTTAACACGTTATTTTAATTAGAAATTTTATAAGTGTACACCCTACAGGACTATGATTTTTCTTAAATCGTGATTTTTTACCTGGACATGTTCACACCTTTTTGTAGATAGATAATGTATAATTTTATATTCACTGTTATATCATACCTGAAGTATTGTAAGGTTTATTGTCCTCGATTAATTGTTCTTGGCTGATGATGACAGGGACACTGTCGAAACCGGTCCCGAGTGTATAAAAATGTGAAGGTTTAACTGTAATGTAAAACTGTCACATAATATAATGTATTGAAAAGGTGGAACCTATTGTACTTTTCTTTGATGTGTAAACATTTTTAGTCTGCCTTTATTATTATTATTATTATTTGCGTATGGACCCAATGGATCACGCAAAGCTCTAACGATTCTGTTTTCTGAGTTGCCAAACAGCTCTCATCCTTTCTCCGTGGATCGTTTCTTGTTCTTCTGTCCACTTTGCTCCAGTCTTCTTTTTCACTTTGTTCTCTGGTTGCACTTTGCATCCATTCATTTTTTTCCTGTAGAGCTTTCTGTCCGCGATGTCATTTGAGTTCATCTGGGCTTTTTCCACATCCTTCTTCACTTCCACTACCCATGGAATATTTTTTAGATGTTCTATGTAGGTGAGAATCTTGTGTGTCAGTCTACTTGCCGACAGTCTGCGGACGTGCCCATAGAATTTCAGACGTCTTTTGCGGATGTCTGCTGCAAAGTTGGAAAGCTCTTCTGTCACTTTGCGTGACCTCAGTCTATATCCATCTTCTGTTTTTCGGGGGCCGAGTATTTTCCTCAGGATTATTCTTTCTTCTTTCAAAATGTTTTCTAGGTCACCTTTCCCGTTTAGTGTAAGGGTCTCGCTGGCATATAAGACTTCGGGCTTTATTACTGTATTGTAGTGTCTGATCTTTGCATGGCGGGACAAGCACTTTTTATTCTATATGTTGTAAACCCTACCGTAGGCTTTCCGAAATTTTTGAAGGTGAATTTTCTGGGCAGCCTTCTCGCCTCTCGTTGGTTCAAGTATTTCTCCCAAGTACTTAAAGTGTGGTACTCGGTTGATTTGCCCATATGTCGTGTTCAAATTTTGGATGTCAAGTTTTGAGCAGAAGAACTTTGTCTTTTCAAAGGAAATTTGTAGGCCAACCTTTCCAGCACATTCACTAAGGGTTTCAATTTGTTTAATGGCTGCGACTACATCATCTGTCAGTATGGCCAGGTCATCTGCAAAAGCAAGGCATGATATCTCAATACCGTCTTTGGGTCGTGCTAGTCGTATGGGGCGCCAGTATCCCATGTCTTTCAATGCCTTTTCCCACTCGCGGTACTTTGTCAAGGACGAGGTTGAAAAGAAGGGGAGATAAGCCGTCACCTTGTCGGACGCCAGTTTTAATCGGGAATGGTTCAGAGATCTCCCCCATGAATTTAACTTTGGAGATAGTGTCAGTGAGTGTTGCCTTGATGAGATTGAGGGTCTTAGAATCAAGCCCCAGTTCCTCAAGAATAACGAAGAGAGACTGTCGATCAACCGAGTTGTACGCTTTCCTGAAGTCAACAAAAATGCAGATGACCGGTTTGTTCCTCAATGCTTTGTATTTAAGTGTTGCCTTCAAGTTGAATATTTGTTCTGCATTTAAAGATAAAAATTTCATTGTTCCGTATTGAAAAGTATTTTGTATTGAATAGGTTGAACCTCCTTATCTATTTCAATTTTAACTGTATTTGTTCTGCACACGAGCGAGCAGGGTGGAAGCCTGCTTGATATTCGCCAATACTTTGTTCAAGTTGTTCTTGCGTTCTCTTCCAAAGGCGAGCTGAAAGAATTTTGTATGCCACTTGGAGAAGAGAAAAGCCCCTGTGATTGTTCACGTCAGTCTTATCTCCCTTTCTGTGTAATGAGTGGATGAGGGCGCACTTCCAGTCCTGAGGTAATTCTTCCGATTATTATTATTATTATTATTATTATTATTATTATTATTATTATGTATCATCATTTCATTCATTTGTGTTTGTGTGTAACGAGGAGGTTACAAAAATCTACCTACCAAGAATGTAAATATGGAATTTTTCTCAGCAAACTACACGAGTCGACTTCATCCCCTTGATGAGGGTGTTCTTCACTGTGTAAAAAATGAAGTACCAGAAAATGCTGGTACAAAAAAAGGTTGGCCAACATCAACAGTGCTGGAACAGTGAGGAAGATCGGAATCCTAGACTCTATGCACATTTTAACATGTTCTTGAGAATCTGTCGAAGTTATGATTAGCAACTCCTCCCATAAGGCAGGATTTTGAGTGAGGAACAGAAATGTCACTGTAGAGCCCAAGGAATTCCACTGCTATGTTGCTGTTTGTTAGGCTCCGACAATCACGAGGAGGAGGATCACCAACCCCAGCAAAGCCACTGGGAGCAATGAAAACAAAAGCTGTGTGTCTAGTTTTGTGGTTGATAAAAATGCCAAGAACATCATATCAAAACTAGTCAACCCAGTACGCCCAAGGACAGTACGCCAGTAAGACTGAACTTGGTGATCTATAGGCCTAAGTTATGTTTTACGTTTTTGAAACATATGTACCTTGTGAACAGAGATATATGCCACGTATTTTGTATTTTTTAAAAGATTCATTATGCAGAATTAAGGAGCGCATGTGAACTTATTTAGCACAACGTTTCTTCTTGTCTTCCCAAAATCTCTTCATCCTTTAGGTTGATCAGCAAATTGGTGTTTACGAGATTTCCGATTTTTTTTCTGTCTTGCATGATTTCTTCATTCGTACCAATTTCCTGAAGATCTTTGTTTATTTCTGTAAGCCAGTTGTGATTTTTTAGAGATACTGCAAGATTTAGTATTTTCTTTGTTAGCCTATTGTTATCCATCCTGATCAGGTGATCATAGAATTTTAAACCTCTTATTTATTTTTCCCCTGTTACTTGATAGATTTCCTGTGATTTCTTTTTCATCCAAATGCCATTTTCACATTTAAGTCCTAGAATTTTTGCTGATTTTCCTCTCTTGATTTTCGATGTTTTTTATTTGTGTTCTGCCACAAATTATCAGAGTTTCTGATGCATAAAGGACAACTGTGTCGTAGTGTCGTAATTTTGCGCTTTGGGGTATACATGTTTTTGTTGTATCTGCTCAGGACAATTTTGTATGCTCTTTGTAATTTTGTAATTCTTTCTTTGTTTGCTTGCCGATTTATCCCGTTTGGTTGTATAAATTCGCCTAGGTATTTGAATTTAGCTTTTTATTTCTCCTAGTGGCTTTACGTTACATCGACACAGATAGGTCTTATGGTGACGATGGGATTGGAAAGGCCTAGGAGTTGGAAGGAAGCGACCGTAGCCTTCAGGTACAGCTCCAGCATGTGCCTGCTGTGAAAATGAGAAACAATGGAAAACCATCTTCAGGGCTGCCGACAGTGGGATTTGAACCCACTATCTCCCAGATGCAAGCCCCTAACCGCACGGCCAACTCACCTGGTGGCTTTGAATTTATCTACTTGGGAGATTTTCCCATATCTAGTGATTAGAGGATGGTTGTTAAATCTTGATCTTGTACTCTCCGTATACTGTGTCTTTTCATATGAAATTTGCAGACCTGTTCATGCAGCAATTTCATGAAGTTTTTCTATGGACTGAAATGCTTCATGTTTGTTGTTGGAGAGGATTGCCAAGTCATCTGCAAATGCGAGGCAATGAAGGTGATCTTTGTTTTTAAGAAGTCTACCATATTGATCCCTTTAGTTTCATTTTTCCATTCTCGAACCACTTTTTCCAGAACTAGATTGAATAGTAGCAGTGATAATCCATCACCTTGCCTGACCCCTGCTGTAATTTCAAATGGCTCTGAAATTACTCCTAAAAAGAAAATTTAACTTTTGCTGTTGTGCCTGTTAGAGATTGCTTGATCAATTCTCTTGTTCTTCTGTCAACTTGAAATTCCTCAAGTATGTTGAATAGTGTGTCGGTCTAGTGAATCATAAGCTTTTTTGAAGCCAACAAAGGTTAATTATTGTTTGTTTTGTTTTACAAATTTGTAAAATAGTTTTGAGGTTTAAGATTTGTTCTGGGCATGATCTTCCTCTCTGAAACCCTGTCTGATATTTTCCAATGAGCTGGTCTGTTTGTTTTTCTAATCTATTCAATAGGGCTTTAGAGAAAATTTTGTAGAGACTGATGCTAAGGAAATCCCTCTGTAATTGTTTACATCCTCTTGTGGAGTGGGTGAATTAGTGCACATTTCCAGTCTTCTGGAATTCTCTCAGTATTCCAAATGTTCTTGAATTGCGTAAGCCATTTTCTCACCACCTGTTTTCAGCAATTATCCCATCTTCTCCTGGTGCTGAATTATGCTTCAATTCTTGAATTATTTGCTTGATTTCTTCTAGAGTGGGAGGTTCTGAGTCTGGATATGGTGTAGGTTTCTCAAAGGTTAATTCGTTTTGTGGACTTTTGTAATTTAAATAGACTTTTAAAATAGTCTGAAAAAAGTTTGCAGTTTTCTTTGTAATTTGTTTCTAATGATCCATCTGGATGTTAGAAGCAAAGACTGGGCGCTTGGTAATTTTGGAGTTGTTCTTTAAATTCTTGTACTAGTTTCTAGAGTTGTTTTTCTGGAAGTCTTGGTCTATTTCGTTCAATCGGGTTTAGTCTTGTTTTCGTTTTTCTGCTCTAATAATTTTAGAGGTTCGTTCTGTACTTTAAGGAATTCTTGCAATTTGATTTCAGATTTATGAGAGTTCCATATTTGCCATGTTCGATTGCTTTGTCACATGTGTCATTCCATCATCTGTGTTTCCACTGTCTAGGCAGTGTGCCAATTTTCTGGGACGCCTTGCATACTATATTTTTTAGATTATTCCAGTCTAAGGGGCCATCTGATGGTAAATTTGCAAGGAAAATTTTGGAATTTAATTTTGTCACGGTGACAAGACAGCTGTGTTTCGCTGTATTTTGAAAGATGTTGTGTACCATTTAATTTAGTTTAGGAAGCCTCAAGAAAAGACATTAAGAATGTAGTGTATCATGTTATTTAGTTTAGGAAGCCTCAAGAAAAGAAATGGACATTAAAATTTAAATCCTTGTTATGTATATTTTTTTAATCTAGCTAAATTTGGAAATGTGGAAAAAAAGAGACATTATAAATTATTGCTGTAACTTGAAGAAATTATGCATATAAGATATTTGGTGTTATTTAATTATTCTGGAACTCTACAAGATTATTTTTTTTATTGTGTAGAGTTCTGTAATTTAAATAACAGAGTAACTAGCATTTGTAGACTTTCAAGGTAATGACTTTTGTGGCACGGTGTAGCTACACGTGCATGTTTCCAGTTATTTCCGGCTTCATCAGAAAGAAAAGTTCTGGAAGTTGTAAAGATCTTACCTCAGCAAAAATTAGAAGCACTTATTGGTCTAAATAACCATATTTTTAATTGGCAGATGTGGGTGTCGAGAGTAATGCGATTGGTTATCTGTGATTGCACGGATTTCCGGCTTCAGCTTCCTGATGAGAGCGAAGCAAAGAGTCCGCGTCTTTTTCTGCTGATCGGCTTCGGGACTAGATGCACTCATTGTCTACCCCTTGATGGGGATTCCAACCTCTGGGTAAAGCTCCATTTCTGTTTTTGAACTTTCACTTTAATTGTAAAATCTACTTAGTGCACCGGAGCCTACCCTCGGTACCCATATTCGCCAATTTGTTCGTCTAAATTAGCTGCTAACTAGTCATTCAACCTTTTGTTAGGCAATTCCCCTTTTCTTTGGTTTTATGAACTGTGTAATTAATATGCAAATTTTAATTTCCTCCGGGATTGCCTCCCGTTTCATCTTAATGTACACCCGTTTAAGGTACGCACCTTATTCAGAAGTGTTTTTGAAAAGGCAGCTACTTGATCGGCCTCTGCGTTAAGACTTTTATAATTACCACTCTTTCCTTGCTAATGTCTTAACCTGGATGTGGTGTTATGTTAACGTGTAGCTTTTCTTTAATTTCTTTTGTTATAAGGGCATAGCCCTTCGTAAATTATATCATGTCAGTCCTTACTTTTCTTAAATGTAATTCTAAGACCTTACAAAACTACCTTGTGAGATTTTAGATTATGGCTGTTAATAATTTCTTTACATTATTTTAAAGTCATTGGTGTGAACCCTGTACTATTGGCACAATTCATATGTTAAAATTGTTTATTTGCTATGTTAACCTCATTTCACTGTTGACTTCGTTTTGTAACGTTATATTCCAATTATTAATTTAGTAAATGTAGTGTTTACAAAGGGATCACCGTTGATTTTGTTTTCCTGGGAACGCACTAACTTCTCACGGACCTTGTAGGGCTTCCAGCCCGCTTCTCATTTCCTGTCTTGTAGCTGTCATGTTGGTTAAACTGTTATTTATATGTCTGCGCTGTTTTTGGAGTATTAATATGGTGTGTGTTTTTCATTTATTTTATGCATTTGAAAATCATGAAGTTTAATTTTTTTTTAAATGATCAGCCTTGTTCTTTGTTGTGTAATCTGTAGTGGTTACATAATGGTATACTTATTAATTATTAATTGTTTATTAATCAACCACCTATTCATTACATGAAATTCTTAAAATTAGGATTTTATCCTTGTTACATTAGTTGGTATGGGACATGTTTCGCTTTTTTGCAGGCATCTTCAGCCATCGTATCACCTCAAGAATTAAATCAGGATAAAACATGTATTAGAATTTGATATTTATACAGTTAAAACTTGTTAAGCAAGTCCTTATGAAACAGTTGAAAACATGGTTCTGATATTGTATTAAAATATTAGAAGAACAGCCTAAGCTACACCCATATTTAACTATATCAAGGATACATAGTATAATAGCGTATGGTGATGATATTACGTAATCTATGAAACTATTATAATTTCATTGTGTTGAACTGTAGAAAATACATTTCAACAGGAAATACCTGCTAATTATGTCACCTGTGCGTCGTCAACAAAATACAGCAGAATTTCACTTTTATTCTGGAAAATGAAGAAATGTTGGCTCTGGACTCTGCAGGAATTATTTTTATGTAACTAGAAGAAAATATTAATTTGAATATGTTCGTAATATTAATTTTAAGCAATTTAGGGAAACCTCAAGAATATGAACATTTGAATATTTTTAACATTGCAAGAGCAATTAAGTGACTTTTGTATTTATATTTTATTCAGTTGTGTTGTATGTATCAGTTAAATTAATTTCAAGAAGCATAAAAAAAACTTTCTGGACTGAAGGAAGAAATTTGTTTTAATGTAACTTGAGGAATTTAGTGGAAGTTATTTTTTTAATTATTATGTGAAAAGCTAAACAGTATTATCATTTTATATTCTGTATTTCAAGAATTGAAATACTGTGCTTTGGCGAAACGTGTGCAGTACATAACTTTTGGAACAATAGGTATTGCACGTGGAGAGATTAGGTGATGCAATTCCTCTTGTATCAGCAGGTTAGGAAATGACCATATGTGGTCATGTAATTGGATTGGTCAGAATAACGACCTTTCCAATTGGCGAAAAACGGGAATCTACAAAAATTCAGTGTCCTATAGGCTCTGTGCGCTGCTGGGAAAAATGCACAGCTGCGCTGCGAGTGGCAAACATTGTTTAGTTAATATGATCACTCCGCACATATATCTGTCGTTTCACAGCGTGTTGCTATGGCCGACTAAATAATAACAGTGGGATTTCAGAGTGTTTTATGCAACAACAATCGGCCAAATCATTCCAAACTTCAAGAAAGTGATCATGTATTAAATTTACAAGAAGAACTGTTCGCAGGAAATAGCAAAGGAGCGAATAACTGCAAATATGATAAGAGAAAAACGTTGGTTCACTAGAGAGACTACCATTTCACGATAGAGGCAACATAGTAATTTATGTATTATTTGTGGTGATAACGACATTGATTTTCATGTACACATTCAACAATGCTGTCTTCAGAAAAATATACAGGGTGAAGCGTAATTCGCGCACTCGGGCGTCGCAGCGCTACTCCTCACATGCCAGCAATAAAAAAATGTCTCTTACAAAATTTCGTCTTGCGAGTATATCCGGCAGAAAAACGACGTTGAAGAGTAGCAATCTGGCAACACTGTAACCACATGTAGGGTAACTACCTCTGTCAGCAGAAGTTAGTCGTACTGTACAGTTGGTGCAGTGGGTAGGGTTTTTGGTTGGCATGCAGGAGGTCGATAGTTCGATCCTGGG
The DNA here is from genome assembly GCF_040414725.1 of Anabrus simplex. Lineage (NCBI taxonomy): Eukaryota > Metazoa > Arthropoda > Insecta > Orthoptera > Tettigoniidae > Anabrus > Anabrus simplex. The sequence continues at coordinate 1,495,046 of NC_090275.1, forward strand.
TTGAGGCAGATTTTTTATTTGCTAATTTCCATCTGACATTACCTACTGTAATACAGTAAGACACCGTTTCTGAGGTCACATGTATCCTACATTTACCACATTCTGTAACGCTAAAACAACGTAACGTAAGACCCTAACGAAATGTAATGGACCTGAACGAGGCAAGAATAATAGTTGGTACTAATCTATGGGACCGTTGGAGGAGGGTACAAAGAATGGTACAAAGAAAACAGGTTTCACATCTAGTAGATGAAGTGGTGCGAATAAATTCACGCCCACGACGTGGAAAGGGCGCCTTTCATATCTGACCAATGAAAACGATTGTTCGTCCATTTCTAGGATCGTAGTATGTAAGGGCAAATGGTTTCTAGAGGACCCACTGCAATCGCTGTTGACGATTAAGATGCCAGAAACCATACCACCTGGACTACATTTACGAAATAAAAAACATACGCCTCAACCCAGGATCGACCACGCGACCTCCTGCATGCTAACCCAAAACTCTACCCACTGCACCAACCGTACAGTACGACTAACTTCTGCTGACAGAGATAGTTACCCTACATGTGGTTACAGTGTTGCCAGATTGCTACTCATCAACGTCGTTTTCTGCCGGATATACTCGCAAGACGAAATTCTGTAAGAGACATTTTTTTATTGCTGGCATGTGAGGAGTCGCGCTGCGACGCCCGAGTGCGCGAATTACGCTTCACCCTGTATATGGCCTATCTCTAATACGATATCATGTTAGCGTAGGTTAATGTTGTGAGTGAGGCCTTGGTAAAATAATAAAAATATTTCCATGAAATGTAAACATATTTCTGCTGTTATTTATACAGTTTACTCAGAACATGTCACCTCGTGTACCGATCAACCCTGTGAATTGTCTGGACCTCGCATCTAAAAAGCGCGGAAAGAGAAATACAACAAGGAGAAGAGCTTATAGAGGAACTTTTTCCGATAAAAAGGCACAGGTTTGATGTTGGACCAGTTGAAAATATCAGAATATCTTAATCTTGCCAATAAATTATTGTGTCTGTATTTATAATATGATCGCGACCACCTCTGTAATATAACGGTCGGCGATACTAGTTTCCTTCGTCGGGGCCTCGGGCTTGATTTCCGATAGAGACAGAAATTTAAGATTGACATGAGGGTACATGCAGCTCATGTTCATTAGGGGTTGCTTGAAAAGAGCTGCACTACCTCGGGGCGAGAACAGAACTTTACGCATGTAAAATGCGGTATTTCTGTGAGCTATTGATATTGTGTAATGGAGGCTAATTTCTATAATTACAGTATATTTGTCCACTGCCTTTTTAAATCCATTTCGTGAGGTTGTGACAGAATACTCTAAAATTTCACATTGTGGTCTGTAGTGCGGTATGTTATTATTATTATTTATTTATTTATTTATTTTGCACACTTTCGTGGTAATGATGCTCAAGCAATTATACAGATTTTAGGAAATCAAAGCAGAATAAACCTTAATGTAAACCAAAGTTTTACGTAGAATTTGAACCCATAAATTTCCGTACAATTCCAATCGTGGCAATGACCACCGTCTTCTGCATGGTCTTGTAGATGTTGGTGTTGACATCCAACTTCTTCAATAATTTGTTTGTAATTGTTAACCTTTGCGTTATGTTAAGAGTAATGTGTATTAAATACTGTAAATGTACAAATCCGGAATCATTTCCTGCAATTTACTGCTAAGATCCACCGTCTTTTCGAATTCATTTCGTAAGGTCGTGAATGAAAGCTCTGTATTATTGTATCTATTAATGCAGCCAAGAACAAGCACATCATTCTGTCGGAACCTTGCGACATTAAAAAATTATCATCTGAAGACGGCACTGTAAAATAATTGAATAAATGCATGTAAACGTCACACACATTCCAGCTTCTTATGGCGAGCTGTTAATGAAGATGACTAAGTAGTTCTCGTAGTATCCACCCACAGCAGCACAGTGCTGTAGGCACGGAGCCTATAGGTTGTTAGTGATCGGGCCATTTCCGGCCTTCTGCTGGCTTTGTGCGTGTGATGTGATTCGGCCGTGTCTTTTCCATCTCACCGTCCTCGCGAGCGTACGCTCTCGAGGGTTCCCCTCGAGGAACTCCTCTCTTTCTTGGCAAGTGCTATTTCTATGTTTTTCTATCGTGCTGATTTTACTTAAATCCTTCTAGTGTTTCGATATTTTCTCATTTAATGTAACATTCATTGTTTTAAATTCAACGCGTCATAGTTTGCCCTAGATTCCTGTCGTCACTAATTTCAATTTTCTGAATGACTGTTTACGACAGACAGTCACCTGCATTTTGTTATTGACAATATGTTATAATTCTGCATAATCTTACGATGACCGGGCGAGTTGGCCGTGCGGTTAGGAGTGCGCAGCTGTGAGCTCACATCCGGGAGATAGTGGGTTTGAACCCCACTGTCGGCAGCCCTGAAGATGGTTTTCCGTGGTGTCCCATTTTCACACCAGGCAAATGCTGGGGCTGGACCTTAATTAAGGCCACGGCCGCTTCCTTCCCATTCCTAGGCCTTTCCTGTCCCATCATCGCCATAAGACCTATCTGTGTCGGTGCGACGTAAAGCAATTAGCAATTTGCAAAAAAAAATATTTTAAAAAATCTTACGATGTTAAATCTTGTGTTTTACAAATTTACTTAAGTATCCTCATTATGTCTTCATTTTGGTTTAGTGGATCTCTATCTTTTGTTAAAGTTTATTTAAACATCCTTGGTCTGTGAGTTAAGTATCAGCTGCTCTGGCATTTATTAAATTTGTTCTTGTATTTTTCATTTGTTAATTTTAATAATATTTGAGTTGAGGTCGATTGTTGCAAACCTTTTCTTCCCCATAACGGCATTCCTTCCCATGGACCTCAATAGGGCTCCAACACGTTCCACAATCCTGTCCGTAGTTGTCATTATTAGGCCTATAAGTTATTTCTGTTGCGTATGGTTCAATTTTGCGTATTGTTAAGTTAACCGTCCTGTTTGTTCAATGTAAGAAGAATCACAGGTATTGCATTTAAAACGGTATATGCCAGACCTTGAAAATATATTAGTTCTGTTTAAGGATTTGGAGTTATAAATCACTTCCATGTTTCTATTGTTCGTTCAAAAGGAAATTTTGGAATTATGTTTTTTGAAGATATTGGCAATGCGGTAGACATCTTCATTGAAAGTGAAAGTAGAGTAAATTGTTTAATACACCTTGATCAATTTTTTAATCCTAACCATAACCTTAATGATTTGTCTGAAAAACCGAACATCCTTTTTGTCTTCCTTATGTTAGTTTTCAAAAGCTTCATGTTGACAAGTGGGCAATCAATCTTCCATGTTATACACAACACCTTCTCGCGCTACTTACCCCTACCAAAACACCCCCACCACCCACCCCCGCCCGATCCACCTTAAACCACTCCCCTTACTCTCTAACCCCCCCTACTATCCCCTATCTGTGTTCAATTTCTGTTCTTACTTCCTCTTATACTTCATGGCAAGCTAAACAAGGTGAGCCTCATAGTATTACTTTTTTTACAGTTACTGTTTAATGTTTTTTTTTTTTTTTTTTTTGTGTGTGCTGACTTCTTGCCATGTTCTTTCTATAGGCTGATGATGACATAGATGTGTGTCAAAACCTGTCCCAAACCATATTAAACATGTTGTGACATTAATTTGTGCAACAGTTTATTATTGTACTGAATAGGGGGAACATCTCTCTTTTTAGAATTGTGATTCTCAGTTCAATATGGATCAATTATGAAGTTTTTAACTTTAAATAATTGGGAGACTCTCGAAAAACGGCCTTTAAGACGGAAGAATGATGACCACTGAGATAACAGAGTTGTTAGAATGTCTGTAAACAAAATTGTAAAAGATATCTTAGAGAAAATTTGTGTCATTGATCACATGAAGCGCTAAGTTATCGGGCTTTACCTCCTTGTGTTTTATGTGGCAAGATCGTATCGCTCGTATCGCCAGCTGGACTGTTGTTACCGCTCTCGCACTTCGCGTGTTTTAGCAATGTGACGTCTTAAGTGGAGGGAGAGAAGGGGAAGGAGGGATGGGCGGAGTGTTACGAATGCGATTGGCCAGTGGAGGCGTGTTAGTAGAGGGTGACTGCGGGGAAGTTATGTTATTGGAAATTGTTAGGAGTATTTGAGGTGGGAAGTTTAAAGATATTCTTAACTCATTGGGCGCGAGCCACGGAACCGTTCCGTGCTTCGTCTTGGTAGACCAAACGCCAGACCACGGAACTGTTCCGTTGTCTCATTTTACTACGTAATTCAAGTTTTCCTCAAGAGATGGCAGAGTGAGTTGCATTTGTGATTTGTGTAGGGACTCTTTCTTTGCAATGTTATATGCTCTTTGCTAATATATATCGATAGTGTGTTTGGTAATATTAGTTTGAAGTGGGCTATCTCTGGCTTTGAGATTCGCTTGTAAACGAGATGGCTGCCAGTATAGAACTGATATTTACCGATATATAACCCCTTTTAGGATGTAATGATGATTAGGAATGTAATTTTTTCAGTGAAATTAGTAGTAATATTAGTACTAGGGTGAGCAACGCTCCTGAAGAACAAATAAATACGGAAATCGAAGAGGAAGTGCAAAGAGATGACTGTGTTACAGCTCAGCAAGTAGACTGAGTATGGTCCCGTGATGCTAATAAAATAAAATGTTTTACAGTACTCCTTGTTCCGCAGTTTGTGGTATGAAAGCCTTTTGTTTCCACGTATATTTAAAACTTTAATGGTCTTGTAAGTAAGAAATTTCTCATGATATGAAGAGGCACTATATTTCCTCCAAAATAATCCCAGCGCCAATACAGTTTCAATCCAACAAATATGCAGGGCTCAATGGGTTAGGCATGCTACGCTTTATATTTAATAATTGCAGTAATTTAGGTAAAGCTTCTGAAATGTTGTTTAAATTACGGTCTCTATTGAAGTACTGATCTAAAAAATACAACTATCCTCATATTCATTCATTAACCTTCCTTTGTTCAACTTCTTGAGTATCGTAAGATCTTGATTTATGGTTGTAAACTGATGGCCCGTATCTCTCATAAGGATGCTCATCACAGAAAACTTATTATGTTTACTCGCGTTATAATGCTCCTGGTATTTAGTGTGGGAGCCAAGGCCCGTTTGACCTAAATATCAACAAAAACATTGTGCGCATGTTAGTCTGTAAATAGAAGAATCGAAGATTCATTAAGTACTAACAAATAATTATTTCACTTTTAATGGCAAAATATATACATCAGAAAGGCGTGGCAATGGGTGACAGAATTTTTCTTATAGTCTCTTAATTTACCGGTAACTATTCCTGCGTTACCGGTCTAGAAACCCAAAAATAACGGCCGAGAGGAATCGTCGTGCTGACCACACGACACCTCATAATCTGCAGGCCCTAGGGCTGTGCAGCGGTCGCTTGGTAGGCCAAGGCCCTTCAAGGGCTGTAGTGCCATGGGATTATTCCTGTGTTAACTACAGACGAAATGCGCGAGTCTTTGGCAGTAGTTAGAGATAAATGATAAATCATCGGAATTGAATGCAATTCTCGTGTCTTTTTGTTCTTCTGAGCCCTCACATGGCCAATTAGTACGTGTCAAAGGGCAAGTACAACACTATCTGGATCGGATTTGGGATTTATTGTCTCTCAATTTGCCAGCAGATGAGCGGCAGGAGTGTGAATCTTTATTAACAAAATTTTCTAGGGTATTAGACAAAATCGTAAGCTTGCTTGAAGGGAATGAGTTGCCTAATTCAAGTTCTGATGTTTAAGTGTCTACCTCTTCTGAATCATGAGAAAGTGTTACTCCCATTTCTATATCTACAGCTTCTCAAGTTTGTACAGTGGTTACTAGCGCTAATGTTATTCAGAAATCTAATGTGGGTAATGTTCCCCATGATCTTCTTCTGCTCTCTTTTCAAGTGCTTTGGTGCCTGTAAGTAGTTCATGTTGGTATGTCTTAATTTTCCTATGGCAATGGTAACTCTACCATGTCTCAGTGTCAGCCTACTGTTGCTATGCAACCTGTTTCTCATACGATCGTGCAAAAAATCCCCCTGTCCAAGTGTCACCTGTATCAAGTGTTCCTTTAGGTTGTTTAACCCCTAAAAATGTGGTCAATGCTCTTGTGGTTTCTCAAATTTGTGAGAATGTTTCGCAGATGAGAATATCTGCACCTGTTTCATTGCAGTCTAACATTAATCCTAACCTTACTTTCAATACTCCATCCTTTTCTCAAGGGCATTTGAATCATGGTTTCTATGCTGCTGGAATTCCTTCACAGGATCACTCTAGTCCTTCCCAGGTACTTCCTGCACCTGCCTTCTCCCAGATTTTTCCCAATTTACCTCACCCATTGACTGCTGTATTTAAGGGAGTGTCAAAGTTTACTGCTAACTCTATTGACGAAGTTATTTCTTTTGTTTGATTTTTAATCAAATTTAAGGATCAGGCTATTGTGTACAATTTAAGTAGCGATTACATTTTCCAAGTCTTATATCCACATGTATCTGGAGCTCTGTCTGAGCATGTCATTAGAGCCATTTCTGAAAGATGGACTGTGGATCAGTTTCATGCACATGTACTGGAATTCTTTATTCCTTCTCGTGAGTTTTGTGACTGGCTTTTTGTGATTTATAGAGCTATTTTGCAACATGGATAGTAAGAGAGTCGGTGAGGAAGAGATTACTTCATTTTTGGACTCCACAGATGTAGATGAAAGTGATTTATCATTTGAAGAGTCCAAAGACGTAAATTTAAGTAGATATTTTTTTTTTTTTTTTTTTTTGGCTAGTTGCTTTACGTCGCACCGACACAGATAGGTTTTATGGCGACGATGGGACAGGAAAGAGCTAGGAGTGGGAAGGAAGCGGCCGTGGCCTTGATTAAGGTACAGCCCCAAGCATTTGCCTGGTGTGAAAATGGGAAACCACGGAAAACCATTTTCAGGGCTGCCGACAGTGGGGTTCGAACCTACTATCTCCCAAATACTGGATACTGGCCGCACTTAAGCGACTGCAGCTATCGAGCTCGGTAATTCAAGTAGAGAGTCTTCTCAGTGGAAGAGCAACTTAAGTTCAACGGAGAATGAAACTACTTTGATACCAAAATTTTGACAAATTCACCAAAAATGGTAATTGAGGGAAACAAATTAAAATGGGCAGCATTTCCGAGTAGAAGATGTAGAATCAAAGACTGTTCATCTCCAACACTATTTGATATAAAGGCTTTGTTTGATTGGTGTAACTTATTTGTAGAATGACTTATGCGCTAACGTGCTGCCGCGAATAAATTTGATATTATTGTACGCACCTCTGCAATGGAGTAAATCCAGTTTTCAAGGCATGTTTATAGCTGGTGTCGATAATTCTTGGTGAGATTTAATTTGCCATATTTCTGGTCCACTTAGACATAAAACCCCTCTGCCCGCATACGGCTAATGAAGACAAAATTAAAATCCAGGAATTGGACTGGCATCCGCATGTTTTAGTAGTGGTGCGTATTTTGAAAGTTACACCTTCGAGTTTCGACTTGAGTCTATTGAAATTCAAGGTGGTGGCTAAAATCATTCTCGCACATGGCCGACGTTGACCTCCAAATATTTCATGGTCGAAGAGTGTGACCAGAAAACCCACTCATCCGAAATATAAGGCTTTAGCTAAGATTTGTTTTAGGAAAAGTGTTATCTGCAATAATACATGCATACATTACAAAAATCTAGGAAGATATGGATGAACTACAAATTACAGTGGAAGACCTAAGAAACAAAACCAACAAAATCAGGAAACTGACAGACAAGCAAACCAGAATCAAGAAACAGACAATAGGAAGGGTGATTTCCGATGAAGAAAGAAGGATAAGATCAGAGAGATTGAAGAAGTACTGGGCTGACAGGAAACTGAAAAATTCTTTGTATAAAGTTGGCTAGAGTGGTCCAATGAAGGCCATAAAATGTAAATAATAATAATAATAATAATAATAATAATAATAATAATAATAATAATACATGCATACTTTTCGCAAGCCAGTCCAAATTTTTTTTCTCATTTGTCTGGTGTTTTACACATCCATTAATACACTGTTATTTAACCCAATCTCATAATTTGACGACCCTAGCTCATCATAGTTATTCGTGGCACATGAATTAAATGATGAGCTCTGCTCGCAGCAATGCGCAGCTGTACATCAATCCATGTAGTTCAGTCACAAACCCACAGACGCCACTTGTATGCATTCTGAGCTGAAGTTTATACATGTGGCTTTGGTTTTTCCTCTTTCACCAGGTTCTCGCACACCTCCGGAACAAGCGATAAGAGAATCTTTTTTTATATAATTTCGCTCTTGTCAGTTGCCATCATGGCGTCAAGCAGATGTACTGGTGTTGATGAAGAAGGAATACGGAAGCTAATAGATAGTGTTTTAGAGAGTGATATTGAAGGCAGTGATGTTTGTAACGACGAAATAGACGCTGAAGTCCTCAGTTCGAGTACTAGCGATGAGTATAATAGTTCTGATGACACAGAAAGTGATGCAAATAAGGACGGTGTGCCGAATCTTTCGAAACGAGCTCATACCTCGGCACAGACTAACTTGACTGACTGGAACTGGACAAAAAGTGACAATAAACGTGTTGTACATAAGTTTAGTAAATACAGTGGGGTTAGTGAAAACTTATTGAAAATTTTGATACATAGCCACTATCTGAACTCTCAGTTTTCTGTGAATACATGAACCCTTTGTTTGACAAAATATCTGTCGAGACAAATTCATATGCAGCAAAACAGTTGAGCAATCCTGACAGAAAAAAGTTGAAAGACAATGACAAATGGTTTGAGACTACACCCGACGAAATTAGGGCGTATTTTGCGTTAGTTATACTAATGTCACAAGGATGCTAAAGGGTTTATTGTGTCACCTATTCAATACATGCAAATTTTATAAACATTTTGCCTTCATTGAGGGCATCATCAATCAAATTACCTCCTCAAGGCAAAAATCAGGTACCTGATTAGTAATTAAATTGTAAACAATAAGATACATTACAATGGGAAAATTAAGCAACCAAGAAAAACTTGTTCACTGGTGATACAATTAAATAATATAAGTTTATAGACATAGTAGTCGGCACCAAAGCGTAAAATCACTGGGTATTTAGCAGAGTCCAGCAGTGGTGTTCCGAAGAATAATTGACGCACTCAACAGAAAATCTTGGAAGTTATAAAATTTATACAATATTTACATTAAAACAGTCAGGGGAGAAAGGGTATCAAGTATCTGGCGTCAATGTTCGCATCATTAATTACTACCGTTGGTTGAACGATTACACGTTAACAGGGTAACTATACAGAAAATGTACAATACCAATTGAACAGTAGAGAAATTACAGCTTATATACATACTAGCTGAAGTACCCGTACTTCGCTACGGGTTTCTCAGAAAGACTGACCTTGTGGTTTTCCTAGTGAAGTCAACATAGGTCGTTACAAAAATGTCAGTAGGAAAGTAGCAATTAAAAGCAATATTATCATATAAAATATCCGAACAAATGAAAAACCGGACATTTTCTCACTTTTAACGAACTACGCTGCCGATCTAACAGTATAAAGTTCCAGAACAGGAATGACCACGACGCAGAGAGCCATTAATACTTCTCTGCCATTATTCCGTTAAATATGCACACTGCTCATTCCAATCAGTGCCTTAGAGTAGGGATTCAATGACTCGAATGCTATGACGAACCAGTGTGTTACGTACCAGTAGTATCAGAAACTTTATGAACCAGATGAATGGCATGCTAAAGAAGGAAGTTATCTAACTCCCCAGCTACTTCCCGCCAATATTCAGGCAGGCTGTTACACTCGGTACGACCGGGCGAGTTGGCCGTGTGGTTAGGGGTGCGCAGCTGTGAGCTTGCATCCGGGAGAAAGTGGTTTCGAACCCCACTGTCGGCAGCACTGAATATGGTATTCCGTGGTTTCTCATTTACACACCAGGCAAGTGCTGGGGCTGTACCTTAATTGAGGCCAAGGCCACTTCCTTCACACTCCTAACCCTTTTCCTGTCCCGTCGTCACCATAAAACCTATCTGTGTCTGTGCGTCGTAAGGCAAATTAAAGAAATACTCGCTACACAGCAGTAATCCTATCTGTCGGAGCTGAGTGGCAACAGAAGACACAAAGCACATCATAAGAAACAATGGTCAACGTAATGTTATTGTTGATCAGATTTATGAGCTTTCTATATTGTAGGCCTTCATATTTAGTTTCCTTTCGACTCTGTGATATTAGGGCATCTTATAAAATTAGTTATAGCATGGACTGTAGTTCCTTATTCTCCGAATTTACCTACCGATTTTCATTAAATTCTGTTCACCCGTTTTCTCGCGACTCGGCGCTTTTATGGACTTGGTAACAAAAATCCAAATTTGTGAATATATCTGTGATCATAGCTGGTATGGTAACAATGCATCAGACATAAATGATCAGAAATGTAATACTATATAACTTTAGTTATGTGGTATTTATCGATACGACCACTAATTACATAAATATATGAGAATAAAATTTTAGGCCTTCCCCTAAACTACCATTTTTCTCAGCGTGAATACAATTATTTATGGCCTACATTGTAGCAATTTATTCCCCGACTTCGCCTACTGATTTTCGTTAAGATACAACCACTAATAACAAATACTTGAGAATTAATTTTTAGGCCTTCTCCTAAACTACCATTTTACTCAGCATGAATAAAATTATTTATAGCCTACATTATTGCGAGTTATTCTCCAACTTTGCAAACCAACTTTCATTAAGATGCGACCACTACCAACATAAATATTTGAGAATAAAATTTTAGGCCTTCCCCTAAACTACCATTTCACTCAGTGTGAATAAAATTATTTATGGCCTAGATTATAGCTACTTGTTCCCCGACTTTACATACCGATTTTCATTAAATTCTCTTCAGCCATTTTCTCGTGATGCATGTACCTACATACAGACAGACAGACAGGCAGGCAGACAGACATTACGGAAAATTAAAAAGTGCATTTCCTTGTTACTGTGGACACTGCTGATACAGAAATACCATCCTTTTTAAATTCTGAGCAATGTACAGACAAAACTCTTATTTTATATATATAGATTTACAAGAGAGCAGCTTGGTGATAAAGGATATAAAGATGTCTAGCATCAAGTGCGTCCCGTTGTTTTAGTCGTTGGACGACGATTGTAGCATTAACACATCAGTAATATGCAGAGTGGTCCAACCTTAGTTTATAATCACAGGGGGCAGGGAAAAATATTCTATAGTTTTATTTTTAGAATGTCAAATGGGTTCTATAGGCGTAGTCAATATTACTGATGTGTTAGTGCTACAATCGTCATCCAACGACTAAAACAATGGGACGCACTTGATGCTAGACATCTTTATATCTTTTCTCACCAAGCTGCTCTCTTGTAAATATGTATATAAGCTGTAATTTCTCTACTGTTCAATTGGTATTGTACATTTTCTGTATAGTTATCCTGTCAACGTGTAATCGAACAACGGCAGTAATTAATGATATGAACATTGACGCCAGATACTTTATACCCTTTCTCCCCTGATTGTTTTAATGTAAATATTGTATAAATTTTATAACTTCCAAGATTTTCCATTGAGTGCGTCAATTATTCCTCGGAACACCACTGCTGGACTCTGCTAAAATACCCAGTGATTTTACGCTTTGGTGCCGACTACTTTGTCTATAAACTTATATTGTTTAATTGTATCACCAGTGAACAAGTTTTTCTTGGTTGCTTAATTTCCCCGTTGTAATGTATCTTATTGTTTACAATTTAATTACTAATCAGGTACCTGATTTTTGCCTTGAGGAGGTAATTAGACTGATGATGCCCTCAATGAAGGGCGAAACATGTTTCAAATGGAATTAATAATAAATTCCTAAATGTTTATAAAAATTTTATGTATTGAATAGGTGACACAATAAACCCTTTAGCATCCTTCATTCAATATCTTCAATATGGATTAACAATGATTTTTATCACTTGTAATGTCACAAGTGCGAAAGTCAAGAATACAGTTATACTGGAGTAAAAACAGGTGTATAAACACTCCTACTTTTCGTGAAACCATGAGCAGGGGAAGATTTATTATAATTTCACAATTTTTACATTTTGTTGACATGAACAAGTCGATAGTAGTGACAAACTAAGAAAGATTAGGCCTATAATACAACATTTCTGCTCCAAATTTTCAGAATTATATTTACCTTCACAAGACATTGCTCTAGATGAAAGTCTAATGAAATTCAGAGGCCGCCTTTCATATGTCCAGTGTAATAGGTCTAAACGTTCTGGGTTTGGAATAAAAATTTACAAAATTTGTGAATCAATTTCTGGCTACTGTCTGTCTTTCAAAATTTATGTAGGTAATGATGTAACTGATCCAAGTCTGCCAGCAAGTACAAACGTTGCGCTCAACATGTGTGGACCCTTGTTAGGCCGAGGACATACATTATTTTTAGATAACTGGTATTCTTCCTCAGATTTATTCAAAAGGCTACACGACAAGCAGATGAATGTAATTGGAACTGTTAGACAGAACTGAAAAGACATGCCTCGCGATATCAGTAAGACTAAACTAAAACGTGGAGAGTATGAGACGTGGGCTGCCAACAGTATGTTGTGTGTGAAGTGGAAAGATAAGAAGGATGTTTGCTTTCTCACCACTAAACACAAAGCAGCTGACATGACAGGGACAGGCAAACTTAGACGAAAGAGAGGACTAAACCTGAGGGAAGAAGTGATAAAGCCCAAGTGTGGCCTTGAATACCAGAAGGGGATGGGTGGTGTTGACCTTCAGGATCAGGTTACAGCTCTGTTCCCAGTCATGCGACGCACAGTGAAAGGGTATAGGAAAATATTCTTTTACCTCCTAGATATGTGCATTTTCAATTCCTTCACTGTGTATCACAAGATCGCTGCTAACAGAAAGACGAGGTACACGGACTTCCGAACTAGCATTGCACAGCAGCTACTAGAGACTGTTCAGTTGCCGGAGTACTCGGTTCGAGGTCGACCTTCAGCGAGCACCACCCCAACCAGATTACAAGCTAAATCATGGGCCCACTTTCCCATGTGTATTACCCCTACAGAGAAGAAATCATAAGTCACAAGAAGGTGTGTTGTGTGCTACAGCCGGGTAAAAGAAGGCAAAGTTGCTGGCAGTGCAAAAAGTGTGGCGTAGCTCTTCACTTAGAAGAATGTTTTGAGGTGTACCACACCCAGCAGACATACTAAAATAGCGGCATTGGTAAGTTTATTACTTCATTATCATGCATGCAAATTTTCAGAAAGGAATATTTACTGGTTGGTTTGTATGATTTTCTAAATAATAGTGTGATGACGACGGCCGTAGAGCGGTATTTAAATGTGATTTCTTAGTGAACTCCTATGGTATTTAAATGTGAGGCGAATGGAAAATGTTTTCATACTTGTTCTCTTGTCTTTTTATGCCTTTTAATACTCTTGTCTCATCTTTAGAAATAGTAGATAGCATTTCACAGCTTGTAAAAAAAGCTGGTAGGAAAATAACTATTCGAGGATTCCCCTTTCAGCCAGACTTAAAAGTGTCATTTACTGCCATCTGTTGAGTTTTTTCAGGATCTCTTATCATTTAATATATTAAATTCCGCTTGCAGGGAATCTGTTATGGGATTTAATGTATTAAATTCTGCCCTCTAAGAGTTAGATTTCATAACTTTTTCAGTATCCATAACTCAGCTACGAAAAGACATAATGTGCACCATGATAGTCAACTTCACGGGATTAAGTACGCTATCACTGTACCCTCTCCTGTATCACTCAACACAGAATTAATTTTCAACTTCTGAACAGAATACGAAATACAAGCATAAACAGGGTTATTCAGCAATATTGATGCAAACCGGCAAGTGAAACTGAACTTTCCTGAGACTAATTGCTTGCTCTCCTAAGGTGTAATTTACCTGTAACGTTCAGGAATTCAAGGAATTTTCCCATTTTTACGCAACTGTCCCTGACCTGCATCCCATGGCAAGGGCTCTATCTGTGTTGGAAATCACGATCCTTTCACAGGGGATGACAAAAACATTTTCAGGACTAGGAAAATTTGTTTCTCACATCTTTTATTACTCTGTTACTTCAAACTCTTAACCGGGCGTGACAAGTTACCAATAGTTGTTACTGGAATGGAACTCATCTAGAGCTGGGCGGGATGTGTGCTGCACCACAGTCCATGCCAACGTGTCGTTTTATTTCTTCCGTACATAATGACTAAGCGCGCTTGTTTGGACGATGAAACTATACTTCGTCTCATTGATTCAGATCACGAATTGGGTAGCATAAGTGGTGAAAGTGACAGTGAACTTGCTTCTGAAAATGAAGATATTAGCTTGCCTACAACAAGTGATACAGCCACTTTGAACCGGCATAGCCAAGGTAATCCTCGAGCTCCTTTTTATGTTTGTATGGGATAGTAAAATAAATATTGAAGCAGTTGCAAGAAGTCGAATCAAATATAATTTAAATTAACAAATGCATTCAAAGGAAACCACTTTTCCCTCTCCAAAAATCAAAGGATCATAAATATGTCTCTTGGTCATGGCCGTCCATCAATGGCTTCTAATTTCAGGTGAGCACCAGCCATAAGACATGTCAAAACGGACAGGCTAGATAACTCATCTTCCGCCAAGGCATGCACACATAGTGGGCGGGATGAGTTCCTCCGTATTTCGTGGAAGCATAACGGGCAACTCGTCACCCGCATCATGATAATGGGAGCGACGAAATATATTTCCTGCTGTGAATGTGGAAACTCCCTGGTTAAGAGGTTAACAGTTTTCATCTTTGTTCTCTCGAGTTCTTGACACCTCATAATGCCCTCCTCTCCTTTTCTATCCAGAAGCTGTGTGTCCATAACATGAAACGCATGCGTGTGTAAAGTGGCTCAATATCCATGCTGAGTAGGTTTTAATTGGATATTCAACAGTATGTTTCTCAGTTTAACAAGTTCTCTTACATTGTCCCCCTGTAGAAATGCATTAAAGAGGTTTTAATGTGCCCTATATACAGTAGTTCCCAGTTTATTAAACATTTTATCTTGTGTATGTTTACATGGGGTCCACAAAAGTCTTTACCTCTGCTTTAAATCCCATGCTCATAGTTCACATCAAAGACATTACTCACGGTTGGCAGTTGAGGTGGTATGGGAACTGCTGTAGTCGACACGTTTGTAGGACAATTCTCTTCATCTGAATTGTCGCGGCAGTCATCATCCCCATCACATTTCCATGCCGGAAATATGCAGCGGTGATTTTTGCACTAGAAGAGAAGAGAAAAACCCACCAATAAGAACATACAGAAAATTTAGTTTTACCTGAAGAGAGAGGATTTTCTACAAAGCATTCGTGAGTTCAGATTTACAATTGTCCTTCAATAAATCAACAAAATTCTCACATTTTGAGATAACTTTCATACTTGATTAATACATCTTAAGCCTAACAAGATGCCGATGTAACGCCTCTCAGTACACCTTGCTCATAATTCAGACGAGAACTATTACAATTTCATTCGTTTATGTGGTAAAAGACTAAGAACCATCTACATTTTAATGTCTTTGTCTCGTCCTTCGTGTGTTTATCCAGCCTTTTTCCTTGTTCTACACCTTCCACATTATTGTCTTGATGTATAGTACCTCACTACAACATTACAACAATATGGTAATGACATTACAACATCATGGAAATATATCATAAGTTAATTAGCCCATTTGAGAAGTTTCAGCAGCATAACCGAAAGATTGTTGATCATGATGTGGTGGTATAATTGAAAGGGGATTAATATAATAACTGCCAAGTATGGGCATATTGCAGAAACGGTATTTAGATAATGTCTACGGTTAAACAATGCCTAAGTATGGCTGCCGCATTGCAGAGACGTTATTAATCACTTAGACACTGTCTAGAACAGATGTTCAACCGGTCATGTTTAAACACTGCCGAGAGCACTGTTTAACCTCAAAATGAGAGGAGTGAATCACAATCAGAGGTTATGTACTATGAAACGTGTAATTTGTATTATGCCGAGACGAGTCTGTGGGTCGCCCACTGCTAAATCGCAATTCGTTTGACATATACAGGGAGATAGATCTTAAAATAAGGTTATGCTTTTCGACAGATTTGTTTCTTGAGACTGACAAAGGGACAGGCCGGTAATTGTCAACTCTAATACAATTCTTGGCAACCGATACCATATATTTTATTATATACATGGGGTAATTTCCATGGAATTATACGTCACTTCGACTACATACATATCAGAATTACGTGTCCCGGTCGTCAGAGGGCTGTTACATACATCAACCAGGAGGGTTTCACTTATACAGTTGAACCTGACTTATACGTATATCAAGGGGAAGAGAAGAAACTACTTTTAACTCAGAATTACTTAGAAATCAGACTTACACAATACATCACATATTTACTGAAAAACCAATGGAATAGACCTACATGTGTAAATCCTTGCAAATAATAAATAAATTAAGACAGAAAATATGATTTTGAACTTGGTCCAGCCTTAAAGAAATCAGATAGTTTGGCTTGTTTCACTTTTCTTGCATTAAGAGTATAAATCTCCTTTAGCAAACTTAGTAATGAATTCAAAGCATTTTCACAACAACTCTTCGCACTGATGTTACGCCTACACACTTCGATTGCACTCAGCACTTCACTCAGTTTACGTGTCAAGATTCAAGCGCCGCGTTCTTGGCATAGATCAGCAATAATCTCTTCATCCGGTAGTTCTCCACGTACAGCCAGATTATCATCGAAAAGCACAAAAGTATCTAATTCTATACCCTCCGGTAGCGTTAGCTCATTGTTAGACAAAACTTCGTCCCCATAATCATCATTAGAGGCAGCCTCTTCCGGTAAGACACCAGGTTTGCGGAAACAGTTGCTGGTTGTGGAGGATGAGACCTGCTTCCAGGCAGCCGAAATAAAATCCATGGCTTGTAGCAAATTAATGGAGAGTGGATCATTTCCTGCATCACTCAATGTTATTAAATGTTGAACCAGCATTTTTCTATAATGCGCTTTGAATTTTATTTTGCAAGTTGCTTTACGTCGCACCGACAATGATAGGTCTTATGGCGACGATACTTTGAAATTTACTGTTGTTCCCACGAAAGAAATTCTCATACTCAAACAAATTTTTCTGTATTTTATGTTATCATTTATGTCAATCTTTGGCGGCGTGTCAAAAACGGCGAAGGTAGTGGGGGAGCGAATGGGACTCGCCTTTGTTAAGCCGCCAGTAAGTAAGGGTCAACAATGTCACACGGCGAAACTCTGTGTTCTGTTTCAGCACCAAAACCCGATCGCTCTACTTCCACCTACGCCAGCAAAGAGGAAACTTCGTAAGTACAGTAGTTTCTTTTTAAGAAGTGCATTCTCATTGCAATTACGCAAAACTCAGTTATATTTCACTGACACTTAATACGTATAACAGCGAATTACGTATAAACGGATTACGCATAAATAAGGTTTAATTAACACGCTTTTATATTTTATTTTGCCAGGACCTAAAGGAAATTACGTACAAATACGAATTACGTAGAACAGAGTTACGTATAAACCAGGTTCAACTGTATTTACTGCCAAGTAAACACACATAATAGTGAAAGCTAAAACTTTAAGCTACTATCAGATAGGAAAAGGCAAGTGGTGTTGATGTTGGTGACTATTGTTTAAAGAGGACTGGGGAAGAAGAGCCGTGTCCATAATAACAACCCTAATATTTGCCTGGTGTAAAAATAGGGAAACTATGGGAAACAATCTTCAGGGCTGCCGATGATGCGTTTCGAACCTACTATCTCCAGAATGCAAGCTACATCTATATGGCCCGTACAACACACTCGGTTACACATTATTATTGCTTCATCTTCCCTTCGTCGAAGCTACCGTATTTATGAGTAGATTACACTCACTGTAACAACGCTATAATCAAAGCTACACTTCCCCGTACGGTGGCGTGTCGCTTAGTGTCGATAATATTATGAGATTTCATTTCCACCGGAAGCAATACTCTTATCTGTGGGCAAGTCATGCTCATGCTTAGCCATACTTGAGTAATATGTAGCAAGACAAACAGCTGACTGCCATTCGGCGCGCGCACCGATGAATTTCATTGGTTGCAACAAGCAAAGAGTTGCATCAAAGACACTTCTATCTCCATTTTCGAGCCAATATTGAAACTTTAAGCGATGTCTAGTCCAACATCGACTGGCCATTGTTTATGCAATGGAAGATCATGCTCGTTTTAGACATTGATTAGGTAGTCGTTGTCTAAGGCTTAAAACTAGTCATCGTTTCTGCAATCAGTCCTATGACTTTTACTACCTGTGGAATTTAAAATGTATCATTTAACAATGCGCCATGAACTGCTAGACAGCAATTGGCTGTAATTTATTATCTGAGGTACATCTAATATCTTGACTGGACTTTTAAATGTATATATTGTCTACGAAATTTGCAATTGGTTGAATTCATTGCTTGATCTTCAACTGTTCTGCACGGCAGTCCATAGCGGCCGTAATTCAAATCCTGACGTCTGTTCCAAGCAGCCGATCGAGGAGGAGGCAGGATGTAATTGCTGTCTCAGATAAAAATGACAGTTAAACGCCTCACGGCCGTGAGCCATTGGCTCATTTATGACAGGGGATAATTTCATTATGGATTAAATCTTCTAATATTTGTGTCAGCGCAGTTTCGGCAAAGGAATATTCATTTTCCACCAAGGAACATGATATAGATGTTGATTCCCATAGGGAATCTGAAATATTGGTCCCGAATTAGTAAATTTGTAATGCCAATATAAATAGTCTGTTATTGGACATTATAAATTTTCCAGCTAACTCATTCCTGGTTGCCAGCGTTTCATCCTCGTGTGCTAGGTTGGGCTCATCAGTTGGTACCTAAGACATGAGGGCGAAACGCTGGCAACCAGGAATGAGTTAGCTGGAAAATTTATAATGTCCAATAACGGACCATTTATATTGGTATCACCAAGGAACATGTAATCTTTTGAAACCTCCCAGCAACTGATGTAAGTTGTGTCTGTTGGAAACTCATCTGAACTTTAGTAAGTACTCACCAAATGGTATTTGGTATTCAACAAAAACGTGAAGAGATGCAGATATTGTTATCAAGTCCAACTGTGCAACATCTCGGAATGTATTTTAATTCCTGCCAGTGTGATTGAGGTGCAAATTATGGTCATGAAATTAGGCCTAAACATTTTCATTTTAGCGACTGTTTTAAATCAAACATTCAGGTATTGCAAACTTTGGAATGTAATTCACGTGTCATCTAAGCAATTCTACAGACTGTTTGGCTGGTAACACAATTGTAAAAGAAAATACCATCGTGAATTTCATTTTAATGTTTCTCTTGCAGTGTGTGTGTGTAGCGTGTATATTACTCTAGGAAAATTCATCCGTAACTGTATTTATTTATTGTAAATTTCATTTTCTGGTGGTGCCTTGTTTGTGAGTTATAACATATTACGAAGATATTATTAGCATTAGGGAAAGTTTGTTCTACATTTATTCCACATAGGTTTTAAATAATATGTAAGGTGATGATAATTGTGATGACTTAATTATGTCTCCTTATCTCTCCGTGTTTTGTAACTGGTTGACATCAAATAACTTGTAGTCAGTCTGCGTTGAATAAGACGTGTTTGCTCTGCCTTATGAAAGATTATTCAGAACATTATTTCTGACAGGTGCGGAACTATCTTTTTTATGCTTCATTAATGTAAAATTTATTTATTTTTCTTGTGTGTATATGCAGTGTTTAAGCATGTCACAGACTTGGTAAATTTTCAAGTTTCCCCTTTCGCCTTCTGCCATTCATGGTGTTTTGAATTTGTTTGTTGGAATGTTTGACCTTCCTTTCTGGTTAATTTTCTTTATTTTATTTTTAAGTGACCTTTAAATGGAGTTGTTGTTATTATTATGTACTTCAATCCTCTAGTACAAAATTTAGTCTACTAAAAGGGGTAGCCCACTCTTTTTTTAAATCGTAGTTATTGAGAGGTCTCAAATTGGCATAGTCATGTGACCATCGATTAAAAGTTAAAAAAACGGAACTGCAGTTAGTGTGTAAACATTTTTTTTAAAGGTATTAAATGATTTGTGATTAAGTCATTAAGTACCACATTTGGTACCCAAGATGTATGTTTTAACTATTATTATTGAAGATTCCTTCTTTTAAAATTGTTTTAGTGAAAGAATTGATTTCTTCTTAATCTTTATTTAGTTTAATTTCGTGTGAGACCAACAAGAGGGGTACGAGAGAGATACAGGCTGTATTACAGTGGAGGAACTGAGGCAAAAAATGGAGTGGTCATCATACTTAGAAAAGAAATACAAGAATATGTGAAATATAGAAAATGCATCAGCGATAGGATGATGGTGAAGATGAGACTCCAGTTTGAAAGTGGCATGAAAGGTTGCAGAGATGAACATCTAAAGGACATTATAGAGGAAGTGGAGAGACAGATAGAAGATAAGTAAGTGCTATTGATGGGAGATCTAAGTGCACAAGTTGGAATGGAAAGACAAGGAAAGGAAGATGCTATAGGGTCCTTTGGATATGGAAATGTAAATCCAGAAGGCAAGTTGTTAGTGGATTTTTGCATGGGGAACCAAATAATTGTTGGAAACACCTGGTTTATGAAGAATAACAGTCAGAAGATTACAAGGTATGGTTGGGGAGTAGGAAAATTGAAAGTGGGAAAGATTGAAAAAAACCCATTAAGGTTATTTTTGGCTATTTTGCTTTACGTCACACCGATACAGATAGGTCTTATGGCGATGATGGGACAGGAAAGGCCTAGGAATGGGAAGAAAGCAGCCGTGGCCTTAAGGTACAGCTCCAGCATTTGCCTGGTGTGAAAATGGGAAACCACGGAAAACCATCTTCAAGGCTGCCGACAGTGGGGTTTGAACCCACTATCTCCCGGATGCAAGCTCACAGCTGCGTGGCCGTAAACACATGACCAACTTGTCTGGTCCATTAAGAAAGAGAGAAAAGAATTAACCCATTCACACACCATTTAACTGAACTTATTTATGCCTTGGTATACCATTTATTTTCATTCCTTTACATGATATCACCGACATTGAAAAAGCCTGCTTTCCAACAACCTAATGAGAGGAAATATCCAAACTACTGTAAGATGTACTTTGTAAAGTCTTTATGCGTTTATGCCATCTACGTGCAGCACCGGTGGCATTCAAATGAAGATTCCTTCCTCAGACCCTATGTCACACAGACTTTGCATCTCCATGATGGGTTGGTTGGAAGGTGTTCCCAGTGCTGTCTCAGTGATGTGATGTCGTTTTGGATAGTTAGACGAGGTCACACTTGCCAACAGCTGTTCGGCCAAATTGATCCAGAAGCTGGTAAAGCCTACTAGCTTCTTGTCAGGGTTGAGGCGGCAATGAATGATGTTGGAATTCAGAAGTGTCATATCTAGGATGTAGAAGTATATATTTTTACATAGTTCCTCATCAAGGGGAATGATGCGAGTCTCTGGTCAAGATTGGGTCTGAACTACTTCCTGCCATCATACTTTACCACTTCATTTCATCCACAGATACAGGAAGCCAGTGTTCATTACCCTATTTATATCTTCGGCAGCTGATACAAGACATTTACTTGCGTCTCTTTGGTTAGATGTTCCCAGTAGTTTGCTGTTCGTTCGGGAATTGTCCTAGGTGCCTTTGAACAACACCCCACCAGTTGCGATGCATGAATTACGTGCTCCCAGTTCCATTCCCTATTGTGTAAAATATGATTAGAAGCCGTTGGTATGGCATCAGATGTAGGCCTAAAATTCAGCGACACATTTGATGGCAAAACAGTGCTTTGTTCACCCTTACCAGTTCTCATGTCACTGTAACATGAACTACTTTCACTTCCACTAAATTCTTCGTGGCTTATATCTATATCAAATTTACTCTCTTGTAAAAATTCCCTTATAATCGCTTCGTCACTCAACTTGGAGACAGCCATGATTTCGCTTACGACAAGGTTGCTAAGATACAGGTTACTCTTTCCACAGAATAACTGCACAGAACTGTTTATCGAGTACATCAATGGAATAAAATAGTGCTTCCATCTGTCAAGAGGTTACCTTACTAATATCAGATCCTTCACAAAGGAAACCAGCTTTGTACCGGAGTGCAGTCGAGAGCCCAGACGGAGAGATCCGTCAAAGTACGTCAAGTGGTTAAAGTATGGAAGTTGAAGGAGAAAAGCATACAAGAAGAATTTCAAAGGGAAATACATCCTTGGTACCCAGGACGGAGATGGGGAATGTTGAAGATGAATGGAAAAGATTTAAGGAAGCACTGGTTGGATGTGCAGAAAAGGTATGTGGTAGAATGTCAGGAAATATGAAAGACAAGGAGACACACTGATGGAATGATAGGGTAAAGAGTAAAGTGAAGGAAAAGAAAATGGCATGGAAAGCATGGAAAACATCTAAGACAGAAGAAAGTAGAAGAAAATATGTGGAGGCAAAGAATTTAGCCAGGAAAGTAGTGGAGGAAGAAAAGAGGAAAAGCTGGACCTTATTCACACTAAGTCAAGATGACGGCTAGAGTAGACACGTGCAAGATTAGTGCTGCTGCAGCTTTTGTTGTTTATGTGGTAATAATCAGAGTTGTTGTGCTTTATGGTTCTCTGCACGGTTCTAATTGAGTTAAGGAATCGGTGTGTGCAAGTGAAAAAGTGAGTTCTCCTTTCGCATGGCTACTAGCAGAGAGAAACTGCTACATTCCGGCATTCTCTCTGACTGGATGCGCCATTTTCCAGACTTATAGGGGCCTTCCTACTAGCTCTGAGCCGAATGAGCCTAGGCTTGGTTGCTCAGCGATTAGGTGCGTGCTTTGCCTCCTACTACTGGCTGGAGATGTCCACTTAAACCCCGGTCCCACCACTTGTTGAAAGAAAACAGACATAAACATCTACTGTCAAAATGTGCTAAGCCTAACCAATAAGCTGTCTGATTGTGAACTATCCCTGCCAGACTTAAGAGAAGTTGACATGATCGGACTTACTGAAACATGGCTCTCGTGGGCTAGTGACAATGAACAACCACTCAGTGATAATTCCAGCATATTTCATCATGATCGCACTACTCTCGGTGGTGGAGTGATGCTAGCAGTGAACAGCGCGTTACCATGTAAACAGAGGACAGATCTCGAACGGAACTGTGAGTTAGTGTGGGTGGAGCTACTCTTTCCTCGACGCCCTGTACTTGTGGGATGTTACTACAGACCACCAAACAGCCCATTCTGTGACCTTGAACAGTGCCTGGACTCAGTCATTGCAGCTCCCCCTCATGGTGAAGTAATTTTAATGGGCAACTTTAACTTGTCTATAAAGTGGTCTTCTCCAACTACCGGACTGTCAGCTAACAACTATTAATGGCCTCGGACTGAAACAGTTTAATATATACCCAACCCATGGACCCAACACCCTGGACCTCATACTCTCCTCATTAGAACTTAAAACAATAACCCCAGGCAGAAACATTTTCCTATGCGACCACCAGTCTCTCGATGCTACATTCCTCCTTCCCCACCCCACCTCAAAGCCTCACAGCAGGACATCCTACTGCCCTACCTACATCTGGCGCCGTGCCGACTGGCCTGCAATGTGTCGTGCCCTGGAATGCCTTCCCTGGAGTCTGCTCGACATAGATGATATCGAATCGGCGCTTGACCTGCTGTACGACTGGCTGCAAGCTGCAAAACGGGCTACTACCAGCAAGTATCAACACTGGATACCACAAGAGACCAGACTGATACTATTTAATAAGAAGAGAGCTTGGTGCCAGTGGAACAACTTCCCCAACCCACACACTCACAATACCTTCGTTAAAATCTGCCGCCACTCAAGATTTATGGTCAGAAGGGACTACAAAACATACGTAGACACTGTCACTGAAAAGGTCCGCAGCAATCCCAAGCACTACTGGAGTCTCAACAACACACGGAGAAGGACGGAGCGGATTCCTGTCAGCGGGAACCAAAACGATGCAACAGCAGACAGCGGCGATCGCAATGAACTGTTCAACAGGCATTTCTTCTCCAACTTCTCCCCTCCCTTACGAAACCAACTGCTCCCTTCCGTAGGTACAGCTTCAAACAGAACCCTATCAAGCATAACTACCACACCAAGTGAAGTTCATAACCTTCTTCAAACTCTTCGTACCAACAAAGCTACCGATGCCTCTTTTCCTAAAAAATACTGCCAACACTCTTTGCGTCCCTCTCTCTCAATTATTTAACAATGTTTTGCTGCGGGCTATTTTCCTATCATGTGGAAACAGGCAAATATTGTTCCACTTCTCAAATCAGGCAACAAATTTAATGTTTCATCTTACCGACCAATTTCCATTCTCCCCACACTATCCTTTATCTTTGAAAAAATTATACACCAGCGTCTCCTCGCATTCACCTTGCCGTATATCTCAACCAAGCAGCATGGTTTTCTAACAGGTGTCTCTTGTCTAACAAACCTGGCTACTCTGCATAGCTTTGCATCACATGCCATTGCAGCTAAATCACAGCTGGATATCTGCTAAGTAGACATTTCGAAAGCTTTCGATTCTGTAGACCATACTCTGTTGCTCCATAAACTCTCCGAACGATTTAATATACAAGTAAACACTAGATTTGTGAAGGATGAAGATGACATAATATTAACAAAGCCAAAAGAAATAAGGAGTAGATGGAGAGAGTATTTTCAGAAGTTGCTGAACATAAGAACTGATGACAGTCATTCAATGGACGACCAGGAAAGGCAATTAGTTGATGAAGAAATAGATAAAGAAATTACAATGAATGAAATTGAAATGGCAGTAAGAAAGATGAAGAATGGAAAAACTGCTGGAATAGATGAAATTTCAGTGGAGATGATAAAGGCAATTGTGTTACGTTCTCTGATTTGCTTTTATTGTCTTAACTTGTTACAATTCAACTTTTAACATTAGTCCTTGTATTTGCTGTCATGTGCTTTATATTTTAACTAGTCATAGTTTAACGTTTGTCCTGTAGGTGCTATCATGTGTTATTTATTGCTATTTGATAAGCTGTATTTTGCACAATTGTTTCGTTGGTTGATGATGACGCGCAATGAGCGTCGAAACTGGTACCAATCTTCTTTGAATGTTATGTGACATATACTCACATCAATAAATATTCATTGTATTGAAAAGTTGGACCTTTAACCATTTTCATTTTACTGTAATCCCAGTTCAATACGGAACAGAATGAAGTTTCTAACTTTCAATAAATCGGGGAAGTTGGCAGGTATGCATTATGATATAAGCATAGGCATTGCAAATGTATAGTATTGAATAGGTGGAATAAAACATTTTGTAACTAATTATATTTGTTCCCTTAAATGATTGCAAAGAAATTGGAAATTTACCAAACATATCCCTTGGAAAGTTGTTCCAATCCCTAACTCCCCTTCCTACAAACGAATATTCACCCCAATTTGTCCTCTTCAATTCCAACTTAATCTTCATATTGTGATCTTTCCTACTCACTTGAACAGCACTTTTGTGATGTGTATGTTTTAAATTAGGTTAGAGCATTCCCTTCTCATTTCACCGTCCCACTCAGCCCTCCTCACACATTTTAATTAATTTTATCTTTTCAAAATTAATATTGTTTTTAACCATAACACGGCATTTTTAAAATGTTTTTCACCTAAGCAACGTAATGTAGCTGAAGATGTTCCCAAGGAATGAAACATGTACTACAAATAATTAATTGCTTAAAGCTAATATTTAGTATCAAACAGATGGAAATTTACTTTTACTGATTCAATGTAGATAAGATTTGATACGTTCATCTCCTTGCTCCCAAGTCTTCCCAGCCCAAACTTTTGCAACATTTTTGTAATGCTACTCTGTAGGTGAATATCTGCAGCAGACAGGTTTCTTGCCGACAAAAACCGTATCACTGACCGAACCTCGCATGGGGCGGGCGAGTCTAGAATCTTGAACATTTGAGCAAGCACAGAACAGATCCGTATAGGATTTTAGAATCATTCCGTATTGATGGTTTTCACTTTAGAAAGGTAAAAATTTGAGTGTATCCTCCTATTTCAATACATCATATAATTCCATCATTAGATGGGATACACTCAATTTTTTACCTTTGTAAAGTGAGAACCGTACAGGTTAGCAACATAGCACCGTTGTTCACGAGGCATGGCGGCACACGACGCACATGCGCGCGCTACTACTAGTGTCTACAACAAAACGGGCCTTACTTAAAAACACATCTCGTACAAGGTACTCAGAACACGTTAATGCCCTGAAATACAATCGATTTTGAGCTGTGGGTCAGCATATGCACGACTATCATCACAAATTCAGACATAAAACAAGATATGGAAATTCTCAGTCATGAACACAGGACCCCTCCTTAACATTACAGAAAGCTGCTTCATACATATAGATCAATATTTTAATCCAAATTATAATCTTAATGACATTTTTGAAAAGCTAAATATCCTGTTTGATCCTTTAACCCGTAGAAAGCCAGACAACGATATATCGTTGTTTCGTACATACGCGCAAAGTGCCAATCATGATATAGCACGCAATTCTATACAAGATTGTACAATTTGGGCCGTCACATTGCAACATCTTATGTATCAAGTCTACAGAGAATTGTCATTAGATTTTAACTACACCGCTAAATAGTGCGTAAATTCATTCATTATCGTGGACTGAATTTCTAAAGTCCGTGTTCATCTATGACATATGATCTCCATACCGTGCGAGTAAAATGGCGACTAGTGGAAGAAGTTATTTTGTTAACGACGAACGGGCTGTATATCTTAATAATTTTTAGTGAAGAAAAGGGTGAAGAAGACTCGGATGAGGAATTCATTCCTTCAACAAGTGAGGAAGGGGAAAGTGAAAGTGTTATTGGGAGTGATAACGGCGAGTTTTCTGTAAACACTCAACCACGTGCTCATTGTCCGAGTGTAAACAATGAAAGTGGTAATGACCGTGAAATTCAATTAGGTCAAGATGCAAAATACAAACCCTCACCTGATTATTATGATATTCCTGGCCCGAGACATGCCCCTTCGCCTATAGCGTATTTTTATTTTATATTTCATGGCTCAATTAAGGAACCTCATCACTACAGAGACAAACAGATGCCAGAGCACAGCCGTGGCACCCGGTTACATTGACTGAAATGAAGGCTTTCATTGCTGTTTTGTTGGAAATGGGTATAACTAGATGGACAAGCATATTTTCTTATTGGGTCAAAAACTCCCGTTATAATCCATGGTTTGGAAATTTGTTCTCAAGAAACAGATTCCAACTGATCCTGAGATTCTTTCAACTCGTGAACAATTATAATCTATCACCATCTGGTCAGCTTGACTACAACCCATGTGCTAGGTTCGATCCCATTGTGGAACATGTCAATTGTGTATTCCGATACCATTGTACATAACTCTTAAAATACTGAAGATAAAAATGTGAAACTTTATTGATCTGAAATAGGACATTTCAAAGAAGTCATCAATACTTATAGTCGAGTTGAATTTTCTGGGTTTTTTTTTCCCTCTGTTTGGTTTCAAATTTTTAATTTTTAATTTTTGGTGTTTTAAAATTGTTTGGATTTTTTTTCTTCAAAATACCAAAGAGCATTTCAGTGTTGTAATTTAGTTCAGCAGTAAGAGTGTCTTCTTGTTAACATTTAATAAAAATTTCAAGTCATACTTATAATATTTGTGAACTATATAGTCCAGAGAGCGAGAACCTGCAAAATTCTCTAAATCTGTCTCGCACTCTTGGCATACTGCGAGCACCCGGGCCTGGCACGAGGAAGGTTAACTCCTAGTTTTAGAAACGTCAAACCAAAAAGCCACAATGAAATTTTTCATTCTATTCACAGCACCTTTCCTCAACAGCCCCCTTTTTTCCCCACATCCTTCGGCCCCCCTTAAAGCACTCTCTCTCCTTTTAGTTCATTAATTTTGACTGTCATTTATTTAGGTTCACTTCATGGACACCGCATTGAATTGCAAATTTCTACCAGCTGCATTCTATGAACTGCCAGCTATTTATCACATCTTTGTGTGCTGTTTTTTACAATCTCCATCAGCATTTTTCATGATATTTTAACAAGAAGCACTAACATTTTAACAAGGACTTGAGAGCCTTATTTAATTTCATATTTTACATGTTGTGCACATAGTTCATCCTTTGTGTTTGTGCATTTGTTTTAGTCATTAGATGTATTTGTACAGTTTTATATCATGGGTGATGATGGCCAGCCAAGGCCAAAACTAGTTCCAAGATTAAAAAATGTAATGTAAACATTGCATAGTATAGTATTGAAATGGTGCACCATTAAAACAAGTTTGTGGTGCACGACACGGCCAGCGCGTGCCAACCTGTCAAAGAAATAAAAAATAAGAATGTTATATTCTCTTTGTCAGAGAGAAAATGGTATTTACTTGTACTTAGATATGAAATGGATCAGCCCACATGCATACACGAGTCATCTGTTGTGTTAAACCTGCACAAACGGTATTTGAAATCCGGCCTTTACGGCATCGTATCTCATCGGATCGTGGCAGTTTTACGATTCACATCAGATCTTGGCAGCCATTCGGTTAAATATGAATGTCCACCATGTCAACACTAATATGAAATTTATTACAATTTCAATATGTTACAAGTGAAATATGTAATGCGAGTGGAATGTATTTTTTTTTAAGTCTTTGTTTTATTTTTATTGACCTAACCTGTACTGTATAATGTTGTAACATAGGCATTTGTAAATAGTAGAATTCTGTCTTTAGTTCCTGGAAAGATCTAGAGAGTTACATAACTTTTGTACTGGGTGTGTTACTTTGTTGGTATGTGTTCTAGAAAGCGTGTTCTGTCTATTCTGGAAAAATACGGCTTTCGCGATCATGCGTATTCTAGAATGTTAGTCAAAATTCTCGATCGAAAGTAAGGTTGTGATTGGTGAGTCTAGGTGGCGATAGGGAACACATGCACGCTGATTGGTTGCCTCCAAGGCCAGTAATTCCTATATATAGTGAGCGAGGCAGTGTTCGAATTAATTCTGTATCCTGAATTCTGTTGGTCTCGGTTCATCTGTCTGCGAGCAGCCTATCTGGATGACGTCCCTCCGGTTTTCGGGATGGCGAACTCCTCGGGTAAGCACTCTTGAATTCCGTTCCTGCTAAAATTTCCAAAATGAATCACCATTTACAAGATAATTCTACATATACATTCCAAGTTATGAGCTATAAGTTCAGTGATATACATAGGTTATTCGTAGCAGTGTAAATTCAAATTATAAATGAACTGTACATCTAGTTACCAATGCAGTAGTACAATGCAATTTACAGGTTATCCAAAATCTAGCGTACCTCAAGTGATACAGAACTACCAGAGGCAAACCCCAAGGGAAATACTATTAAACTACAATATACATATTTTAGTGAAACAAAACGGGAATGCCTCGGAAACGAACAGGTAAGTCTAGCTGAAAAACTAAGGCGTCATATCAAGGATATTGCCAAACATCAAGAGGATGATCCTGAGTTAAAAGCCATTGTCGACAGGATTAAATCCGGTGAGCATGTTAAGCCCTATATTCTTAAGAATGGTGTCTTGTATTGTCCTGCTCGTGGTCGGAGAGACCCCAAAATTGTAGTCCCAACTAACCTGGTCCCGGCTCTCTTCAAATACTTTCATGAATCCCCAGTGGGCGGTCATCTGGGCGTTTTCAAAACAAGAGAAAAAATCCGTAACCACTTTATTTGGAAATCCATGGATAGTGAGATCCGTACCCTTGTCAAGTCCTGTAAGATTTGCAACATCAGTAAACCTGCCCCGAATACTCGTCTAGGTCTCTTGTCTTCTGAGCAAGCTTCTCGCCCCATGGAAAGACTGTTCATAGACTATATTGGGCCTTTCCCGAGATCTCGGAATGGTCATCGTTTCATACTCGTGTGTGTTGACGCCTTTTCACGTTTCACGTGGCTGTTCCCCACTCGGATGGCTAACGTCAACACTACCATCTCGTGCTTGAAACAGATATTCGCCTCGTTTGGACCCTGTCAATTCTTGGTAAGTGATAACGCAAGAGCCTTTACTTCGGCCCAGTTCCGGAATTTCTGTTTTGATCTATCCATTGCTCATGTAACCACTACCCCGTATTACCCGAAGCCCAATTATGCTGAGAGTGAATCGTAACCTGCGATCTGCCCTAATCGCTTATCACTCCTCAGATCACTCCAAGTGGGATTCTTCATTGAATTGGTTGTCATTTGCATTTAACACTGCTGTCCATGAAAGCCACAAGCAAACCCCTGCTTCGTTGATGTTGGCTTTTACTCCAAATTCTCCTCTATCTAACCTACGGTCAATTAATGATCTTCTGCCCGACGATGCCAGCCCAGAAAAGATCCGAGCTAATTGGCACCGTGCACGAAAGAACATGAAGGTTTATTACGCTAAGGTCCAGCGTAATTACAACCACGGGCGAAGACCGCACGATCTCTCGGTGGGTGACCAGGTGTTTATTAAAACACATCCCGTCAGTAGTGCTGCGGACCATGTTATCAGCAAGTTGGCCCCCAGATATCGAGGTCCCTGCACCATCTTGAAGTTCCTCACCCCGGTGACATTATTGGTGAGCGATCCCGAAAGGAAAAGGATCAGCAGAGTACATCTCTCCCAGATCAAGGTACCTTAAGTCTGGTAGGGAAGGGCAAATACCATTGTTGGTGACCTTGTAGATTTAGTTGTAAGTTATTTGTAAGAATTTACTTATAACATAATTTTATGGTGAGGTTATTTATAAGGTTTTAGTTGTAAGATAATAAGTTTCATTGTAAGTTAGTTGTAAGTAATTGTGTAAGTGAATACTTTAGGTATCCTCTAGTGTAATCGATTTAGTATTATAAGTTAGATAAGTTTTAGTTTAGGGTCACTACTTGGAATTTTCTTCCTTTTACGGTCAGGTTTAGGGCACCCTCCTGTAGTTTCTTTTCACCCCCACCATAATCTTGTCATGTGAATTGTAGATAGCAGTGTTTGCCCCGGGGCTAGTGCCCTAATATCCCTGTGTGCAAGGGAGAATCCCTCCTGCATATTCATTAAGCCACCCATGGGGTGACCACGAGATATTGAGCCTAGCAGCATACTTTTACCGCAAGTATTCCCCTGTCTGCTGCGGTTTGTGTGTGTTACAGCGGCTGCAGTGACCAGATTCTTCAGGCAGCAACCTGAAGTGCCAAATTGGGAGGCACACTGTGTGCCTTGGGCGTCACCATCCGGCACCACTATCCTGCGGGGAACGTCCTATTGGTGGCAGGCGGACTGGACGGTGTCTCACCCCGGCTTATTTGGTGCAAGAGACCACTGAACTGCATCTCGTCTAGGTGTCGGGTTTGGACTGACATCGAATGAAGGCTGGCGGCAAACGACCGCGTCGGCAGCCGCATCATCAGCAAGAACCTGTGGCCTAGCTGTGCTGTGACCGTTGTGGGAAAGTAGTGCAAAAGTGTTAGCAACAAGTGAGGAGTTTTGGTATTTCTAGAATTTGGAAGAAAGTATGGTCTACATGATTTGGTGGACAGACTACAAATTGTCTAATCATCGGCGAAAGAAGGCATTTTGTAGTGCAATGTGACAATCCATGTGGATTTTGTGATATTTATTCAAGAGGTGGATCTATATTATTTTTGAAAATTATATGACAGTTTGTGTTGGTTGGTTATCGCAAAGGTTACTTCAAGAAATCGTGTGTGTTAAAGTAATGTACCTTTACTATTGGTACTGTGTGAAAACGTTCTATCGCTTGTTCCCCAGTGATGTTATATTATTGGTCGAGCAGGGCTCGACTTTCGGGGGGAGGAAGATGTTACAAGTGAAATATGTAATGCGAGTGGAATGTATTTTTTTTTGAAGTCTTTGTTTTATTTTTATTGACCTAACCTGTACTGTATAATGTTGTAACATAGGCATTTGTAAATAGTAGAATTCTGTCTATAGTTCCTGGAAAGATCTAGAGAGTTACATAACTTTTGTACTGGGTGTGTTACTTTGTTGGTATGTGTTCTAGAAAGCGTGTTCTGTCTATTCTGGAAAAATACGGCTTTCGCGATCATGCGTATTCTAGAATGTTAGTCAAAATTCTCGATCGAAAGTAAGGTTGTGATTGGTGAGTCTAGGTGGCGATAGGGAACACGTGCACGCTGATTGGTTGCCTCCAAGGCCAGTAATTCCTATATATAGTGAGCGAGGCAGTGTTCGAATTAATTCTGTATCCTGAATTCTGTTGGTCTCGGTTCATCTGTCTGCGAGCAGCCTATCTGGATGACGTCCCTCCGGTTTTCGGGATGGCGCACTCCTCGGGTAAGCACTCTTGAATTCCGTTCCTGCTAAAATTTCCGTAATGTTCCGATTTGCTTTTCATACAGGACTCTGCCCTAACCTCGCCTAGGTTCACCAAATTAGCTAGTTATGACGCCTTAGTTTTTCAGCTAGACTTACCCGTTCGTTTCCGAGGCATTCCCGTTTTGTTTCACTAAAATATATATATTGTAGTTTAATAGTATTTCCCTTGGGGTTTGCCTCTGGTAGTTCTGTATCACTTTAGGTACGCTAGATTTTGGATAACCTGTAAATTGCATTGTACTACTGCATTGGTAACTAGATGTACAGTTCATTTATAATTTGAATTTACACTGCTACGAATAACCTATGTATATCACTGAACTTATAGCTCATAACTTGGAATGTATATGTAGAATTATCTTGTAAATAATATTTTAAAAACTAAGGATCACGGTGATTCATTTTGGAATCCGCTATCTAAGCCATGTCCATGCCTTTGGTAGGTTCCCAGCCCTTCCATCTTCCTGTTTTGACGTTCACTAGTTGGCCCTATTGATAGTTACGTACTTGTTTTGTTGGAGATCCGCGTAAAGGCTAGTTACTGTTTTTCCAAGTGTGTAGTGTTTTCTTATATTGTGTATTGTACTCTTACCTTCCCCTTTTAACTGTGTTTGTGCCTTGTTTGGTGTTACCACTGTAGTAGAGGTAACACAATACACCGAACATGTTTCAAGAATCAAAGTTTTCTTCTTCGGTGGGTTAAACTACCATTACAAATCTCAGTCCGCAGAGGGCAGCATTGGACGTGATGTTCAATCGTCTGTTCTTCTAAACTGCATTTGCACACTGGTGAGCTGATCCAACCCCATTTGTACAGAAAGTAGTTACAGCAGCCATGTTCAGTCCTTAGTCCATCGAGACGACACCACAGGTACCTGCATAGGCCGAAACCTTTTGACTTCGTAGTGGGATCAAGAAGGTAGGCATTCGTTCCTCATGACAACTCCTTCCAACTATCATTTAAATTAAATCTGTCTGCGAGAAGTTTCCCTGCAATGACACCTGCTGTGGCAGATGGCGGAATTCCTAATGCAGTGGTAAAGAAGGCGACGTAGTCTCCTTCAGAAGAGCTTAGGTGATCCCAGTCCCAGTGCCAGTGATGCAACGCATTATGTCTACTTTCTAACCAAACAGATGCACAGTACTCAGCAGCCGAGTAGTGCCAGCCAGCGGAGCTTGTGCAGTACCTTGTTTCTTGCTGCAGCTTCATAGTTCAGGGTTCTGTTGAAAGTGACTCCAAGATATTTTGGGTAAGGACTGTTAAACAAAATTCTTGGTTTATAGTTCGCAACACGATGTGCTAGGTGGAAACAAAAGACTTTGGGTTTTTTTTGTGCATGGGATTAATCTCCAGGTCTTGAAAAATGCTGACAACTTCTCCAGATCTTCTGTCAGAATGCATTCACTGTCTTCGAAGTTGTTACTTTGTACAACCAGTGCAATATAATCAGCATAGATGTACTAGATTCATTTTGTGGTAGGCAGGTTATGGATGTATAAATTGAAGAGGAGTGGAACTAAAACAGATCCCTGTGGTAGGCCATTATTTAATTTTCTTTTACGACTTTTAGAATCGTCCAGGAACACTTTAAATTGCCTTTCACTTAACATATTGGACATCAGGCCCACAGTTTCACAGCTCGGTATAACTTGCAGTAGTTTGTAGTTCAGCCCGTCACCAAACAGTGTCATACGCAGCTGTGAGGTTGTAAAGATGGCTGTAGATTTCAGATGACCCTGAAAGCCTGCTTCAGTATGTGTAGTCAGGGAAAGAACTTAATTGGTGCAACTGCGTCCATGTCTGAAGCCAGCTTGTTCAGAGGGGCGACAGCTTCGATATATGGAGTTAGTCTGATTGCGAGGAATTGTTCCAGATGTTTGAATATACAACTCAACAATGCTATTGGGTGATAGCTTTCAGGAATATGGGATTGGAATAAATTATCAAGGGAAATGTTCTAGTTCTTTGAAAACATTTAAGAAAAAGCTAGGTAAACAACTGATAGGGAATCTGCCACCTGGGCGACAGCTCTAAATGCATATCATTGATGACTTGATGAAACATATCTTATATGCTTTAATTTATTTATTGCAACACTGTGGCATAATTTTATTCAAGTGTTCAATATAGTCGCGGGTAATGAAGGAAGGGCCATTCTTTCGAGTATTCCTCCCTAAATTTTTGAACAATTTTTGGTTTATTACTAGCTTCACTAATAACGGTAACGTCACCACACGTCTTTTCCTGCACAAGAAATCCCTTCATTATTTCAAACATTTTGCATTTCGTAACAGTAAAAATATGGAGCCACCAATCACATGGCTGGAGGTAGAGAAGAGCTTTAAAAGTATGAAGAAAGGGAAAGCTGCAGGAATAGATGAGTTAAGTGTGGACATGTTAAGAGCAGGAGGAACCCCAGCAGTCCAATGGCTATATAGACTCCTAAATGTAGTATGGCAGAAAAATACCATCCCAGAAGACTGGAAGAAAGGTATAATTGTACCTGTATTCAAGAAAGGCAGCAGACGGAAATGTACCAACTACCGTGGCATCACTCTACTCTCTCATGGACTAAAAATTCTGGAAAAAATTATAGAGAATAGACTACGAGAAATTGTAGAACCACTTTTCGAAGAGGAACAATATGGCTTTAGGCCTGGAAGATCAACAACAGATCTTATATTTGCTGCCAGGATGCTGATGGAAAAACATTGGGAAAAAGAGAAGTCTTTATATCTACTGTTCCTTGACAACGAAAAGGCGTATGACAGCATACCAAGGGAGCTTATTTGGGAGTGCCTGAGAAAGCTTGAAGTTCGAGACAGCCTAATTTCAAAAGTTAAGGTGCTTTACGAGAAAACCACAAGCTGTGTACAAGTCGGTTCTGGACTGTCAGACTGGTTTGAGACAAAAAGGGGAGTACAACAAGGTAGTGCTTTGTCACCCCTATTATTTATCATTGTAATGGATACCATATTAAAGGCGCTAAAAGAAAACGGGCAACAAGACTTAAAAGCATTTGCATTTGCAGATGATGATGTAATTTGGGGTAACTCAGAGAAAGATGTAGAAGAGAGACAGCAGGGGTGGAGTCAGGAGTTTGAGAGATATGGATTAAACATCAACAAGGCTAAAACGGTGGTGTTGAAGGTACAGAAGGGTGACAATCAGCCAGAAATTGTGCTAAATGGCACTATGCTGGACAGTGTCACAGAATTTAAGTACTTGGGTAGTATAATGTCCAAGGATAACTTAGCTAAACATGAAGTAAATAGTTGAATCAGCAAAGCAATACATTTTTACCTCCAAGTAAGACAGCTACTATGGGATAAACAAGTACCACTCAAAACCAAGATGACACTGTATAAATCATACTACACCCGTATCCTCGCATAGAACCTGGAAACCAGTACATTAACAAGAAAGGACAAATCGAAACTCCAAGCAGCAGAAATGAAGTTCCTATGCACAATAATCCAGAAGACCAGGAGAGATAAAATCAGGAATGAAAAAGTCAGAGAAGACGTAGGACTAGAAGACTCCTTACTCCAGAAGATCCAAAAGGCAAGACTGAAGTGGTTTGGTCATATGAAAAGAACGAGTGCCAACAGGTCTGCAAGAAAGGAGTATGAAAGAGAAATCAGGGGAAAGGGACCAGTGGGCAGACCTAAAGAAAAAAGGACAGACTTAGTGAAGAAGGATGTAGAGGAGAGACATCAGGAATGGGAGCGGATTGTGAACGAAGAATGGTTCATGGACAGAACAAAATGGAAGGGGCTCGTATACCACACCCGGGAAACTTGAGTTGGTCAACGATGATGATGATAATGATGATTAGCATATATCCTAGAGAGCAACAGATATTGCAATACATACTTCAACCGTCATGCACACAGTATCCACAATAAAACTGAGTTTGTAACCACTTCGCCGCCAAAACAATGAAAAAAGAACTCGCATACTTTCATGGAAGTGTGGTCATGTGACAAACAAAGGGAACTACTCTGCAAGATATACCACTTCACGGGTGCCTATTTTTCGGTACTGGAGCACGCACTGGGTTCAGCGCGTGAAAACTAACTATTCTTGAATGAGGGACAGGAAAGGGGTATAAATTATTACTGAGAAATCTGAAAATAATATTCTGAGAATTCAAGCTGTAATGGCATTCCTTGTGTATCCTTTTGAACACTTCTTACACTTAGATTTCAAAATCAACAAAAAATCGTAATTTGTGGTGTGTGATTCGTAAAGGCGTAACTGTGACGGATAATTCGTAATTTTTACGATTGATCATAATAGTTGGCATCTATGCATTATGTTGCAGTAGAGTTTTAATAACGCGAGTTTTCCACACCATACCGTACGCTTTATGAATATCTAGGCAGACTGCAAGGAAATGTCCATAATGAGAGGCATCCAGGATTTCTGACTAATTATACTAAAGTGTCAGCTGTTGAGTGAAACTGTCTGAAGCAACACTGTTCTGCAGTGAAGAAATTCTCTTGTTCTAGAACCCATTTTAGTCTTTTATTTATAATTTTTTCCATTAGTTTGCACATAGTGCAGGTTAGAGCTATTAGTCGATAGTTATCTGGTAACATGTGGTCGCAGTCAGGCTTACGTATTGGAATTACCATAGCTTTTCTCCAAGCGAATGGAAAGACTTTCTGTGACCAAATGAAATGAAATATTTCCGTGAGGCATGCTAGGCCTCAAGGAGGAAGTTCATTCAAGAAATCATCATGAGGACCTGGGCTTATACTCTGACAGCTACTGAGTTCAAGTAGTACTTCAGGAATACTGATATTACCTTTGTAGCATTCATCATCATCATTCAGTGTTCGGTCAGCATTTCCAACTCCGATGGCCTCAATCAGGTCCTGTGAAGTGCAGGGTTGTTCTAGCAGAGGACAGATGAGCAGGTGGTTCCGATCTTGTGTTACATCACACTCCATCAGCTGGAAGTATGCCCCAGTTTTGCATGTTGGTCTTGCAAAGAGGGACGCCAACCCTAAGGCGATTAAATGATCTCCAAATAGGGTAGGACAGGTCATTTCCTGGAGCTAACTCTTCCTTTGCAGGGGTATCGGATGGCAGCATGCTCTTCCACCTGGTGATGCGGTTAGACTCCGATGTTCCTCCCAGTGGTAGAGTCCTGGTGATGAAGCTCTTTCTCGACTTCAGTCAACAGACTACAGCCTGGTGATCATGCAGTGGATGGCGAGAATCATTAGTCTGCTTCGACCTCTCTGCATCAGCAGCAACAGCCCTTCTGATAGTGGGGGAAGCTATTACAACAATCGGGTAGAGTTTGTCAATTGGAGTTGGCTTCAGACATCCCAACAAGATTCGTACGTTCTTGTTGATTGCAATGTCAACCTGCTTGGTGCGAGTGGATGCACTCCACACTGCAGCGGACATACACAAAGCAAGAGCAGAGGTTCTCAGGACGCGAGGGCTTGCTCCCCAGTTGCTGGCTGTGAGCTGTCTCAAAATATTGTTTCGTGAACTAACTTTCAGCCTGGTAGCACTGATCAGCACTTAGATGGATGTGCGACTGTAAATCAGGACAATCTTCACGAGAGGATAAAAATTCTTGTTCATAGTTGGAATCACTTAAAACTAAGTTTTCTGCTAAAGTATTTGCAATATCGTGATGTGTAGTTGTTAACTGATCCAGTCGTTTTATTGTGGGCTATGATATGTGAGGGTTTTTTAAGCCCTCTTATTTTTTGTAGGTGTTTCCAAATTGTTTTTTGTGGGGTCTGATGAGAAAGAGATGACACATACATCAGTCAAGATGCTCGTTTACTCTCTTTTATGACTTTTCGGGCTGTTGCGCGACTTTTTTCGAACAGTAATTTGTTTTGTAAAGTGGAATGGCGTTGATACTTGTGGAATACTTGGTTTTTCTTGTTAATTGCATCTTTACAGGAATCATTCCACCAAGGAACTGATTTTCTCTAAGTTGTATTGTTGGTCCTTGGAACATAATTTTCTGCGGCTTTAAGTATGACGTTGGTGAATTCTCTTACGATATAGTCAATGTAATTTTTGAAATCGGTAGGTGGTGGTTATCTGTATAACTCTGCCTTAATATTTTCATGGTATTCTTGCCAATTGGCATGTTTAGTATTCCATTTATTTAGGCGTACATTTGGGTGGTGCTGATTGTTTCCATTTATTATGATACGAAAATGATCACTTCCGAAAAGGGTTTTGCAAGCTGATGATGTATATATCGTTGCTGCGTCTGGAGTGCTCAGACACAGATCTATAGTACTAAAAGTTCCATGTTGGATATCGTAGTAAGTAGGACCATTTGAGTCTATTTTCAGAATCTAGCAACAATTCAATTATTCTTCCTCTTGTGTTAGTGTAAAGACAGTTCCAAAGGATGTTATGGGAGTTAAAATCTCCTAAGAAGAGGAATGGTTTAGGAAGTTGATTTATCACATCTACTAATTCATTTAAATCCATGTTTTGGCTACTGGACAAATAAACATTACAGATACATAGGGAAAATGTTAGAAAGACTAACTACTACTGCTTCCAAATTGGTTTTCAGTGGTATTTCTCTTTGAGGAACTGTCACGTATGTAAGTAGCAACCCCTCCACTTGCATGAATGGGATTGTTGCGTTTTTGTGGTATGCTGTGAAATGTCTCATATTAGCTACGTAGTTATTTCGAAAATTAGTTTCTTGTAAGCAAATTATTTCGCGTTGATGTTCATTAATAAGTTGCTGTAGATATTCATATTGACAGTAATATCCGTTAATATTCCACTGCAGTATCCAAGAATTCATGATGGCTTTTAAGAGATGTATTGATCCTTATCAGTTACTGGGATTGTCTGATCTGGGGCAGACCTACTGCCTTCACCGTTTATAGCAGTGAGTAGTTTCTTTACAAGTCTGGTACTCTGGTTTTGTCTGGATAGTAGGGGTATAGTTTATGCAGGGTCTCGATGAGATCTTGAACATGGGAAGTATAAGATAATGCAATAGGCAAGATATTTGTTGTTGATGTTCCTTTAGTATTTTCAAATAAACTTTTGAGTTGTATGGAATTAAGAATAAAATTTGAGGGATTAGCTTTTATTACTTCCTTAACAGGAAGAAGTTTTTCTTCAAGACTGAGGGTATTTAATACCATTTGTTTCTTCTTAGGCTGTTTAATGTCTTGGGTTTTATGTAATCCTAGAACAGGAAATTCATCATCCGTTTTTAATCTCCCGAGATAGAAAAATTATCTAAGAAGGAATTATCAGCCTTGGAAGTGTTATTTGAAGAGTCACTTGAAGTCAAGGGTCATTTTATTCCTTGAGGTTTAGTTATGAGCGATTCTTTATTTGCTTCATATATTGAGACTGAAGTGTTCAAGTTCAAGGAGACTTCCTGTTCAGGGGGGTTTCGAGATAAAGATGATGTGTCATTAGAATGTTCAATAATTTGCTGAGAGTCAGTAGTTGGCTGAGGATTCACAGCTGCGTTTGCTGGGTTGGAGGTGTTCTCCTTGGAGGAAACTGAATGCTGATTAGGTGACTGGTTCTTTTCTTCTAGAGTCTCAGGTAGTGAGGGACATACTCGGGCCAGGTGGCCTTCTTCTTTGCAAAAAACAGGTGGGAATATCTGAGGAAGTGTAGATCCAATACTTGGTTCCTTCAAAAGATATTTGCAATGCATTCAGTAGTTTATTGAAATCATCAGGTTTAACATATAGTTGTCGACGGAAGCTAAGAATGTGTGTGAATCCCAGAATATTAATTCCAGCCTAAGGCTGGATATAGATGACATTGGTTTGATACCCAGTTGTTGCAAGTGTTCTTCAATGACTGTGTTGGGTAAAATAGGACATACATTGGATACTATCACTCTCTTGTTTGCGACAATTAACGGTCTGAGAGTGAGATCAATATTACAGATTCTAATTACAGGGTGATTGAGTGACATTTCCTGAACAATTTTTGTGTTCGATAGAAATATGCAAATTCTTGAGTTTGAAATACGAGATATATAACGTATGTTAGCTGGATCTATTATTTTTCCTACAACAAAGACGTAGTCACTTATTGGGATTCCGTCGTGAGCAACAATAATTATAGCCTGATCTTTTCTTTGGTGTTAACTGCATTACAGAGGCATAACTTATCTGAGACTGCTTAGGTACATTATGCGTAGAACTGTCGGTAAGGTTATGCACGGACTAATTTCTTTGGTAAGACGCCATTCCTTTGAGTGTGGAAGGCTTTGAAGCCTCCCTGAATTACGATGTTCAACTGTTAGCTATTGATATCCTAACGGTTTTCTACATGTAGAACAGACAATAATGAAGTTCACACTACGTAAATAAAATTATGTCAACTCCAATCTTCGAAATTTACACTGAGTCGTAATACTCACATTTAGACCAGTATTTGTGTTGAAAAAGGACTTGAAGTGTGTTTATTTAGATAAAAACAAGCACACATCAATAACACGTCTGTATTCATTCACTGCCACCTTGATTCCTCTTTTTCCTAGATTTCTCAACACTAGCTGTAAAGTTCTGTTTTCTGGTAATCGTAAGATGTGAAAGAAATGTGAGGTTCGCTTCTTCTTCGTGATGGTAACCGAGTCAATCTCTCGATAGACAATTGGATCTTAGTGTCTATTGACAGGCATTTTTTGTTATAAGTTGACCAAGTTAGAAATGGTGCTTTTTTTTTTTTTCATTTTGTTGGTTCTATTTATCCATGTTGCTTTCTCGCTTAAGTTGTGCATAATGATTTCTCCAAGGTATCTAAATTGCAGGACTATGTTAATTTTTTGATCATTAATGATGACTTCGTTTTTTTTAGCCCGCCTGGTCGCCATGATCGTTAAGGCACTGAAGTCTAAACGGTCTGACACCGAGGTTAGCCAGTTTGAGTCCCGTTGGTCGAAAAAAATTTCACCATCAGAATGTTGGCCAGCAGGGTAGGGGAGGTAGTGGTATACAATTTCTAATCACTAGATTGCATGCCAAAAGCCTGGATTAAATTCCAAACCTCTCCGCAGTGCTCGTATGGAGTGAGGGCATATGACGCTGTTGATGGTGATTCGTCCGTCGGATGGGGACGTTAAGCCTTGAGCAGACCCCTTGGTGCTATTCGACAGGAGTAGGCTATGTGCCGGCACCAGGTTTCACCCTCTCCCTACTATCATATCATGTCATTCATTTCATCTCATCTCATTAACTCCTCTGATGAGGTTGACGTCAGGAAAGGCATCCGGTCATAAAAACCCGCCACCTCATACCCCACCCCGTAGGGAAATGGAACAAGGGTTGGACAAACAACAACGATGACTTCGTTTATGTCAAGGGGATTCAGTGGCATGATCTCAAGTTTTCTCAGAGGATATCTGTAATCCTATTTTTAATGCAATATTCTGGAGACTGGTGATCTGAGGACGGACATCTTCCATGTCAAGGGCTAAAAGAGCTCCAATTTTGATTTTAGGTGGGTTTTCCTTTTGCCGAATTTTCATGATGTAATCTAGAGCCGCACTGAAAAACAGTGGGGATAATCCGTCACCTTGTTTGAGGCCTGTATTTATTGTAAAAGCATTTGTCATTTCTGCCCTGAACTTTACTTTTGAAATTGTGTTGGTTTAAGTTAGTTCAATAATTTTTGTTAATTTAGGATGAAGGCCATATGATCTGAGGATTTTTAAAACAGTGGATCTGTGTATACTATCATAAGCTTTTTTTTTTTTAATGTCAAGGGCTAAAAGAGCTAAATCATCTGAAAACCCTGGCAGTATGTCCTTTTCTTAACCTTTGGAGTTTATTTTATTTTGATCTTAACAAGATAGTGATCTGACCCTGAGTCTTCCCCCTGACATTGTAAATTTCATGATGGTGAAATTTATCCACGCAAACGAGGTCTAGTTGTCAGTCACCCGTTCGGAAATCAGGATGTTTCCAAGTTTTTAATTTGTAAGGTTTCCTTTTAAAGTATGTTGATTTTGAGATTAGATTGTGGTTTTTGCATAATTCAACCAATCTTTGACCGTTTTTATTCGTCCTCTTGACTTATGTGCCAGCCATTTTCCAATTATATCTCTGTACCATCTTTCTTGTGCGAGTTGTGTGATGAAATCGCCAAGGAGAATTTTAATGTGTGATGGAGTATGTTGATTAAAGCTTGATCCAGAATTTTTGTGCTTCTTCTTTATCCTTTAGGGTGTTATT
The DNA here is from genome assembly GCF_040414725.1 of Anabrus simplex. Classification (NCBI taxonomy): domain Eukaryota; kingdom Metazoa; phylum Arthropoda; class Insecta; order Orthoptera; family Tettigoniidae; genus Anabrus; species Anabrus simplex. The sequence continues at coordinate 1,537,885 of NC_090275.1, forward strand.
TTTCTGATTAGTGGGAGCATGTTAATTGATAATTGTGTAGATTTTATTTACAGATTTCAGAGTTAGCGTTGCAGGCCTGGGGGATTGAGATTTAAATTCCATCCTTGAGTTACAATTCTAAATGTTATTTAGAAAGGCGAAGATGAGAGATGAAAGACAATTTTGCGAAATTGTGAAGACGGCTTTCTGTCTTATTTTATCTTAGTTGTTCAGGACTGGCAGAAGGCATTTCCTCCATACCCCGCAAACGTTATTGATTTCCCACCAATACTCGGGTAGCTGATTGCAGTGGTTTCCCACTAGGCGATGGGGTCGCCACATCCCTACGCCTATACCTTGGTCTACTTAACAAGTTAGATTTTTTTTTAAAATTGCTGTTGACCCAGTTTGGATGCACCACGTGCTTCTACCCCTGAGCTAGACCAAGATTAGGACAGGATATGGTACATTACATCAGGACGAAGATGGAGTGTCGAAGCCTATCCTCCTGATGAAGCTGGAAGGCAGAAACGTGCTTGTTGCGGAATGTACGACTGGGATTGTTGAGGAGAAATCCAATGTATCTGAAAGGTGTGGGGACTGATCTATCAACAAATGTATCCTATAGTGCATTCCTTTTTATGTTCCAATCTTTCTATACATGACTTGTGCCTTTCCATTACTTTCGATTCTACATTCCTGTATTCATTTTTCTCTTATTTCTTCTTGTCTTACAATTCCCAAACCAGGCCTGAAGAGTTGACAAGAATGAAGCCTGCTCTCCTGAAGAAGCTGGGGCCAGAAAATATTGGTTTGATGAGAAGAGAGTTAATTTCTATTGCTTCCTCTTGTGATGCTGATCAGCCCATGACCTCACAAGTGTGCGTATGAAGACCACACGGCAAATAAAAAGTAAACACATATTTTGTATGCAGTGATGAAGTTTGCAAGGACCCAGAGAAGTGGACATTAAAACACACTCACCTGAAACTGCCACGATTCACAGGTCGAGTTGCTGCAGTTCGCTTCATCAGAGCTATCGTTACAATCTCTCTCTCCATCACAGCGCCATGAGTTGGGAATACACTGGGAGTTGTTGTCGCATCTAAACTCGCCCGCTGCCACAAACAAATTATATCATCATGATCATACAATGTACTTCAAAATGGCCAGAGAATCGAAAGATACAGGGAACAGAATGTGAAGGAACTGAAACAAGTAATGGAAGAATTTTACGAGAATGATTAAGTGGTAAAACATAAGGAAGGAAGTGTAATAAAGAGTGACAGAAAAACAAATTACACAAATGATTTCTGCACTCCAATTTTAGGAAGGGAAACTATGAAGGAAAAAAAAAAAAAAAAAAATTTGTAATTGTATAGCTTTGTTAAATATTTTTATTGAAAAGTATGTGCAGAACAAATACATATCCTAAAATCACTAATCAAAGTGCAATCAATGAGAGACCAGAAGAGGACAATCTTACCCTTTAAGACATGATACCGTATAAGCTTCTGGGCTTAGGCCATGTCAAGAAAATTAGGTGAAATTCTTAACGTTTTGCAGAGAACTGTGCTCTGCATCTTCAGAAGAAATCTTGACTGTCGACGAGAAAGGTTTCTTAAACAATGACACCGGGCCGTGAAAGCATTAATGACAAATCTTACCTTTTGTAGATCTCAAGAAGGCATATGATTCTGTAGATCCTGGAGTGCTCATGAACGTTCTCTGCGAGTTAGGACCTGATGAAAAATCCTTGGCTATAATTAGGCAAACCCCCAGGGACACCTTTTCCCAAGTTAAATTTATGGGCGACTCTAAATCATTTAAGATAAAATCTGGCGTAAGGCAAGGAGGTAGCCTTTTCCACTCCTCTTGAACTGCATCCTAGAAAGGGTCATTAGGAAATGGATATCAGGAATAACTGGAAATGAAACTCAGAATCGTGTAAAAATTGGTTGTGGAAAGAATGCCTTCATGTTGGACTGTCTAAACTTTGCAGAAAAACTACAAAATGTTGCTGCCAAAACTGGACTAAGAATTTCCTTCATAGAAACAGCATTCACAGAAAAGCAGATGACAGATAGAATTGTAACTCTGTCTGGTGACATCCTCCACGTTGATAAATTTAAATACGTGGGAGAAATTCTGACTCCCAGTGGTAATGAAAAGGAGGCATCAAAAGAGAGGTGCCATGACACCTGCAAGTCGTGGTCCATCTCCATTCAAGCCAAATGAAAACATCACTGCACAGTGACATTTATGGAGCAGCATGGCATACTCTGAGAAGAATGTTCCTTTGAATAATCTTGGGTTCAAGGAAGTCAGTAAATGACCAAAACACTTTAGATCAAACCAGGAACTCTATAAAACCATTGAAAAACATAACGACGACTATGAGTAAAAGAAGGCTGACCTTTTATGGATACAGTAAAAGAATTAATCAAGCGAGGTCGGCCAACAAAATAATCCTACAAGAAAAGTGGAAAAAACTGCCGGGGTGCCTTACACGGGTGCACAAAGACGTAGCAGAAGTGGATGTCGAGGAGAACACAACAACATTTAGGAGAAGATTACACGAGTGAGGGATACACCTGAAAAGGCGCAGAACATCTCTGCGGAAGAGCGAGAAAGGAGAACCAAAGACTTGAGGATCTTTGGCGAGAGTGCAAAGAGAAGAGCCTTAGTCTGCATTACACAAAGGCAGTTAGACTGTATAAACATACCCGATTGGTTGATTGTCTATCAATGATCAACAGTGTGACCGTGGTCAGGGTTTACAATTACAGATGTTATCTGGAAAGGTGATAAATGAAATACGTGACAAAAATTGAGATTGTGAAATGTGTTTGCCTCAAGATGTTCTCTGGCTGTTATTTTACGGCACTGAGCCAATCTCGAGTTACAATTCTAAATATTATTTACAAAGGTGAAGATGAGAGATGAAGGATGATTTTATGAAATTGTGAAGAAGGCTTTCTGCCTTATTTCATCCTAGTTGTTCAGGACTGGGAGTACGCATTTCCTCTATACCCCGCAAACGTTATGGTTTTCCCGCCAATACTCAGGTAGCAATTATACACCCAAACCACAAAAAAGTGATATATCAGATCCTAGTAACTATCGGGGAATTTCTTTGCTAGATATCACCAATAAAATTTTCTCTAAGATCCCCTATTCCAGAATCCATGACCAGCTTGATCGGGAATGGGTGAATATCAGGGTGGTTTTCGTCCAGGACGATGTTGTCCAGATCAAATTATCAGTCTCAAATGGATCATAAAACATAAACGCATTAGGAGCAAAAATTTAGTTATCACTTTTGATGATTTTCAAAAGGCTTATGATACTATGCATCATGACCATTACTACATAATCCTTCCTGAATTTGGTCTACATCGGAAACTTGTTATCCTTATTGAGGTCACTCTGAGAAACACAAATTCTCAAGTTGGGTTCAGAAATGAAATCTCTGAACCATTTGAAATTCATACTGGCCTTCGACAAGATGGATTATCCCCGTTGATGTTTGTGTGCTGGAATGGAGCACGGTATATCCTCCGACTGTTAAGATTGGAAGAAATATTAGACTAAATTGTCTTGCATTTGCTGATGATCTGGTGCTATTAGCAAATAGTATAGAAGAAGTAAAGTAGAGGAACTAGGAAGATTAGGTTGGGTTGAAAATATCTTTTGAGAAAACTGAAATGATGCCATCCTTTAACCCTCAAATGGTTTAAACGACAATGCATCGCTCTTTTTGTACACGTTGCTGTGGTCAACAGTCGTTCATTAGACACGCTCTCGTTATGTGTAGTAACACACAAATGTGCTCTATGTAGTATCATTTTAAACAACAGATTACAGCCTCTTTTTACTCTAGTTGCTAGGCGGTCTAAATGAATGGCGCAGTCTTAAAATTCAGTCGCTAGGCTCGCTACCTTAACTGCGCAGTACAGTATGGTGCCTTGCCATGTGATGGTGTAGTTCTGTTGAACCTACACATTGTTTTTATCAGTTATTTTGCAGAAATGGCGAGTAATTTAGGTTCAAGCCCCATTTGGAAGATGTTGGATGAAACAATGAGTGACGCGAGTGATATGAGTGATAATGACAGTGACAATGACAAACTTCCTGGAAAGCTGGAAAGTTTACGCATAATCTGTCGATCAACAAAAAGGGGAAGGACCTGGTATTAGTGCCCGGGTTGTAACTGTGCATTTCACAGGGAGTGTTACCACAATTTACAGCATTTTTGGAGGCCTAAAAGGAGAGGAAGAAAAACAAGAGAGCAGTCTAGTTCTGGTAGCTCCTCTGAGGCGTTCTAGTGCTTGTGTAGGGGCCTATATATCAACTAAAGTATTTTTTTTTTTTTTTTGAAGTGCATAAAATTGTGAACAACACTGAGATTTGACTTTCTTGGGTAACTCGAATATTTTAGTGCCTGGTATGGGTGCAAACATTTTGATAAGTACATTTTGGAACACTTTTTTGGAAACTCAGGATGGCGGTAAATATATAATGAAAGGTACAAAACAAAAATATTTTTATTTCAATAGCCTATGATATTATGATTTAATAAAACGTATTACACTGCATGGTTTTCTTTTAAAACCTATTTTTAATAATTTCTTACTGAAATTATACAAATATCCTGAAAATCTTGTGACCATAACAGTCGTAAAGTTGACACTCCACATTATATTAAATAACACTCAGAAAATAAAATTTGTAAATAAATTTAAATATCTTGGTGAAAATGTCACTTGGAATGCTGATGAAGAAACATCCATAGATAACAGAACTCTAAAATTGAGACGAGCACGACAAATTACATGGCCGAGTTACAAAAAACAGTTTCTTTCAATTAATGCTCTGTCATCAAACCAGAAGCAACGTATGCAAGTGAAACATTATTCAAACTAAATATCCAAGAACAAAAGACAAACTGCATAGAACAATACTCCAGACAATTATTAATTTAAGAAAAATCAGGTTGATGGACAGTGGAAGCTTTTACCCAATTCAGTAATTTACACGGAAAGTGAATCAATAATTGACACGATAAGAAAACGGAGGATTGCATTTTTTGACACACATACAGTTTACCAAATTATAGACTCCTAAAACAGCTTTTTGATTTCTTTTGGAACACTTATAACTGTTTTTCTGGACATCGAGAAAGCAAATGACCATGTACCACGCAGGCTTATATGGGAATGTTTGAGACACAAGAAAGTGCCCGATGACATGATAGCACGAGTACAACGATTATATGATGAAACCAAGTGTTGTGTCCAGGTCCAGGATGGAAGGTCAGGTTGGTTTGAAACGAAGAGTTGAGTCCAGCAAGGAAGTTGCCTTTCACCACTTCTCTTCATAATCATAATGGATGAAGTTTTAAAAGCGGTTAAGAGAAAGGATCCAACAGCTAATGCCCTGGTTTTTTCTGATGATGTAATGGTATGGGGTGAGACAGAAGCAGAAGTACAAACTAGACTAGATCTCTGGCATGAAGCTTTTACAACCTTAGGTCTCAAAATCAGCAAAACGAAGACAGTTGGCTTGGTGATGAGTAGAAACTCTCAAACTGTTCATCTAAGAATTGGAGGTGAGGAGATGGATATTGTAGACAACTTCCAGTATTTAGGTAGTGTTCTGTCATCAGTAGGGCTTGGATATTTTTAAAATGCATATGCGCATATGCAGATGCATATTTGGAACGGTAATGCATATTTTGAACATTAGTGCATATACATATTGTACCGTTTCATTGCCCTGGTCATGAGAAAAAAAAAAAAAAAAAAAAAACACGAGGTATTACAGAATCTATATTTGCCATGCACGGTAGTAAGATTAGAGAGATCATATAGTTGAGCATTATATCTGAAGAATGCATGGACATATCGAATTAAATAGGCCGTGATTTCATAATGATAAAATATGGACGCATAAAATCAAAGAAACCATAAATATGTCGAAAAGAATGTTAATTTGGCAAATCAAATAAGCCATGGTCACGAAGTTAGACATACAGACCCTGTAGGGTCCATGCGGCCGTGATAAAAAAAAAAGTAGAAGGCTTTAAATTGTTAAAATGGCTAGTGAAAAATAAAAAAAATACACTGAGCATCGGAACAAGATTTTTCCATGAAATAGAAGTCGTCGCGTGAAGAAGAAAGAAGTTGTCTGCAGAGCTAGAGCTGAAAAATTTGTACATCAAGTGATGTTAAAGATTACGCCGATATCCAACTCAATATTGAAGCAAATAAGCAAGAGAAACTAAAGAAAAGAGAAGATTAAATATTTGATCGGTAGCCGAAGCTCGAACTGTAAGTTGACGAGAGACATTAAATGAAATAAGACATCGCATATACAGAATATATTGACGAAAAACTAAGAACTAACTAGATTATCCTTTTAGAGCTTGTTACTGAGAGCTAACGTTGAATTTCTGGTAGAATAACTTGTTATAGAACTATAATTTAGATACTGAATAATATTTTTGGAAGATTATGTTTATGATACTAATGACTATGTTGGATATGTTTATGTCGCATGTAATCAATGGCCTCAACATCGATAACTAATTCGAACATGGGACTGTCAACCGACGGAAGCCGCTCAGCTGATTCTACTAGCCCGTATCTGGATGCTACTGCTTATCTATGATGCAGCAGATGCCTGAAGCCAGCCAGCAAACCATGGATGACCGCATCGAAATCTAACCCAGTCCAGTAACATCAGCAGATGAAAATTAAGTTCCAAGATATGTTATTTATTTACAGTAATTATAAATGTTAGATGTAGTGCATATATATTAGCAATGAAATTGTTGTGTGAAGGTTGTTACTTATGTCTTCGAGATATAATTCCAATTGGCAGTATCTTCGCAAAGAGATTATTACAATTGATTTATAACTAAGGTAATCTTCAATTATGTAAATCAATGCCATTACGTAGGAATGCTAATAGTTAAATACGGAGAGATTTAAGATGATGTTTCGACGATTATCAAAGAAAAGAGACGTTCTTAACATGATATAATTCAGCTGTAATGCAGAAAGAAGATAGTTGTTTTGTAAGTTATTAAGACTTGGTTATCGCTACACTACGACTTCATGTGAGTAAATGTGAACTTATTTTGTTCGTACATGTATTTCTTTTTTAGAATAATGTGATTATATGTATTATGATTGAAATTTAACCCATAAATGCAACGTTGTAGTTTGATAATGAAATGTTGAGATGATATGCTGCGTAGGAGGAAGTGAATGATATTTGTATGGGAAAATAAGGACATGAACGACGTGTTGATGAGATTATATGTATAAATATTCGTTGGGATATATTTGTGGTTATGAACGACGCAATGTTACAATGTTTACGATTGGAATATGGAGAGAGAGATATACTTATGAGTTATTGGTAGTAATTACGATGTGATACTAACCATTAATATAATTTGACGTGTGCGGCATGATTTTAAATAGCAATATAAGACACTTTTGGGTTAATTATATATTCATACAATGAAATGCGTCACAGAATTCGTAGATTGGTAACCATAAACAGTCTTCAGAACAAAATCTCCGAAAAATAAATAATTAAGGGTAAACTTGATGTCTTCTTGGAGAATTTCAAACGTTGCAATGAGTGTTGCTTGGTATTTGTTGATGAAACCATATCTTGACAGGGAGAAGCGTCTTCTTAATTTAAATCTCTGCCGTAAATAAATAAAATAGTGTCAGCAACTATATTGCTAAGAATTCTATGATATAATAATCGGACATAGATGCGATCGTGAATCACGATAGATATAATTCCTCACAGAAATATGATAATAGCTTGTTATTAGACGATACTTACATTTAATTTTGGGATGTAATATGGTCATATTTATCAAATGACATGATGAAACTGATTGACTGTTTTTATTGAAAAAAATTTAAAATAGCCGATAAGGGCTATAGCATTTGGAACTTTGCTTACACTGCTGACGTTACAATTTTAGAATATCATCAAAGAAAGATTATTGACAAGAATATTGTGAATTCGGTATAAAGGAAAATAAGCATTATAAAAAAAAAAAATTTCAAGAGCTTAGGGACTTTAAATAAGCATATTTTTATTTTATTTCCTAAAGCTTAGGGACTTTCATTTTAACCAATGCCAATTTACTTATTTATGGATTTATTTACATTTCAACTTTCGAGATACTTCAATTTCAATGAATATCCAAGAAGATTGTTACCTACTGTAATGTGATTGATATTTATGTCTTATGAAGTTATGCAAACTTTTCTTTGTTCATATGATGCGGGTAACGTAATTATTTAGCAAGAAGACTGATTGAGTTCAATCATAACAATTTTGATTTATATTTCGGAAAAGGAAAGACGATTGATGTTAATGAATGTTATTTTTCTATAATAATTCATGATCATGAATAAATCAGGGATTTATAAAATTAAGTTAGTATTATCACAAATTTATTTACATAATTATAGCAGATAAGTTTACATTGAACCTTTACGAAAATATTTCCTGAATGATCGGATTTGGACGATGACTTTGCACTGATATTTACGAATGAATGAATGCTGGTAAATAATACGAAAAGAAATGCGGGTTTCCCAGTTGACCTCACGTTAAAATACACTTTACTGATGGATGTTAATTATCCCTGAGTGGTGTCGCGTGACAATTCGCAAAGAATTTCGACGGTTAGAGTGAAACATGGAATGGAGATATCTGCGTTAGTCGAAACTTGGCGAGTTATTTATTCTCAGGTTTGTGGAAACAAATATAACTACCGACACTTAGCATCATTTTCTTTAATGCGTTGATTCATTCAATTGATCCGAAGACGAGATATAGACCGAGGAGGGGAGACGGCCGGAGCATTTGATTGGTCGCCCAACATGGCGCAAGAAAATGATTTCCCCGACGGATGGTGCAATATATATGTTTCTCTTATGTGTGATCGATTATCTAAGATTTCTGAACCACGTCTGTGTGTCGCCTAGTGAATCGGAGAGCGACTGTTACAACGTGCGCCTTTTAGTCACAGATCCAGCTTCGTATATGTTGGAAGCTGGTCAGTTTCTTCGAGTATTTTTTTCCAAATCTCATCCATGTCACATGTTTGGCCCATGGATTTCATTGTATTGCAGAGAGGTACGTACCCCCTTTCCATCTGTCAATAAAGTCGTTTCAAGTGGGGAAAGAACTGTTTCTGAAAGCATGGTTCGTGTACAGTTCTACAAAACTCATCTGCCTCAGGTTTCTCTTCTGCCGGAACCTGTTCTCACAAAATGGGGAACTTGGTTATCTCCGCAGTATCGTTCTACAAGGAGAACTTTAATCAAGTAAAAAATGAAATGTGTAGTTAAAAGTATTGGTGATAGTAATACTGCGTGTGTTAGTGAAGCAAAGTGCGCATTTGAATCTGAAACTCTATATAAAGGTATCAGTTTCATTCATGTGCATTACTCGTCACTTTCAAAGGCGATTAAGGGCCTAGAAACTCGCAGTGCACCCGTACAGTTAATTCAAAACACCAATATTTTTTTGAATGGTGTACTTGGTGAAACTGGAGAAGAGGTTAAAAGGAAACTCAGTGCGGTGTTGGAGTCAAACCCATGATTAAAGAAGATTCAATCCTTAAGAAAATACATAAGTGAAATCAGGCAGTCCTTGCCAGAAGAATGCTCCGAGCACTTAGTGCCAGTGAACAAGTCTTACCCGGTTACGTCCGTCGAGGGAGAACGATCATTTTCAGCGTATAAATTAATTCTGTCCGACAAGAGAAAGTCATTGACCCCTGAAAACATTGAAAACTTGTTGATAACCTACTGCCACGCGTCATTTTGCAAGGAATGAAACATGTTTAATAATTTAACACGGAGTTAAAATTAAATAATGCGTTTGGTTTCTGAAATTTTTAGTGCATATTTTTAGTGCATATTTTCAACATTTTTAGTGCATATGTGCATGCATATTTTTGGAGTTTTCAGTGCATATGAATCCGGGCCCAAGTCATCAGACAATACCATACATCAAGAGATTAGCAACAGAATACAGAAAGCTTCCAAATTATATCACGCTGTACGTTAAATATTTTGGGATGAAACATTTCCGTCAGTTTCCAAGATCAGCTTGTACAAAATATATCTAGTACCTATACTGACGTATGGCCTGGAAGCAGCAACACTTACTGGACCAACAAAGAGTCGTCTTCAGGCAACAGAAATGAAGCTTCTTCGTTCTTGTCTACAAAAAACAAAAATGGATAAAATAAGGAATGTGGATATCCGACAACAGCTTGGATTGGAAAGAAGCTTGCTGGAGACTCTAGAAGTGAAGAGATTGCAATGGTATGGTCACATGAAAACAATGAACCCTCACAGGATTCCTCGAACATACAGGATATATGTGATTATTTCACCTAAATATTAAAATTTTTCTACAATTTTTATTTCTTGGTCTGCCAGCTTAATTTTGTTTGCAAGCAGAAGTTGAGTTAGCATAATTTCTGTTTTTTCAAATGAAATTTTCAAACCAATATATTCAGCTATTTCCTGTAAACATTTTGTTTTGTTTCCTGAATATCAGTGGCCAGAAGAGCCAGATCATCAGCAAATTCTAGACAGTTCAGATGTGTGTTATCCTTCTGGGTTCCTATTTTTATACTTTTCGAGTTGTTCTTGTACCATTCCCTCATAACGTACTCTAGTGCACAGTTAAAAAGAAGAGGTGAGAACCCGTCACCCTGTCTTAAACCAGTTGTTACCAAGAAGGTTCAGAAAGTTCTCCTCTGAACTTAATTTTTGAAATTATATTAGTTAGAGTAAGTTCAGTCAAGTCTGAAATGTCTTAAAATATTTAATAATGATGATCTGTGGATGGAGTCTTAAGCTTTCTAGAAATCTAGAAATGTTATTGAAAGGGGCCTGTTTTGTTTTCTGTAATATGCCATGACTAGCTTCAAAGTTATTATTTCTTCAGAACAGCTTCTCCAAGGTCTGAAGCATCCCTGATATTCACCTAACTCTTGATCAAGTTGTTCTTTAATCCGATTATATAGTACCTTAGAGAAAATGTTATACGTGCAGTCAAGGATGGAAATACCTCTATAGTTGTCTGGATTACTTCTTTAACCTTTCTTATGAATTGGATTAATTATAGATGTTGTCCATAGTTCTGGGAATTTTCCTAATATCCAAATCTTCCATAATATCATATGGAGGGATGTCTGAGTAGCACAGCCGGCGTAATTCCACTGCAAAATTGGTATACGGAATCTCCATTAAATGTCCAGGGAAAGTCCCTGTTGGCTCGCCTTGGTCTAGTGGCCACTGACATGGCGCTGTCTATGGCTACAGTAGGGTGCAAGTCCTGTAACTCTAGTGCAGTAATGTCCAGGGAAGGTCCCTGTTGACTCGCCTTGGTCTAGTGGCCACTGACATGGCTACAGTACTGTACAAGTCCTGTAACTCCTAGGGCAGTAGTGTCCAGGGAAAGTCCCTGTTGGCTCGCCTTGGTCTTGTGACCACTGACATGGCGCTGTCTATGGGTACAGCAGGGTGCAAGTCCTGTAACTCTAGTGCAGTAATGTCCAGGGAAAGTTCCTGTTGACTCGCCTTGGTCTAGTGGCCACTGACATGACTACAGTACTGTACAAGTCCTGTAACTCCTAGGGCAGTAATGTCCAGGGAAAGTGCCTGTTGGCTCGCCTTGGTCTTGTGACCAGTGACATTGCGCTGTCTATGGCTACAGCAGGGTACAAGTCCTGTAACTCTAGTGCAGCAATGTCCAGGGAAGGTCCCTCTTGCCTCGCTTTGGTCTAGTGGCCACTGACATTGCGCTGTCTATGGCTACAGCAGCGTACAAGTCATCTAACTCCTAGTGCAGTAATGTCCAGGGAAAGTGCCTGTTGGCTCGCCTTGGTCTTGTGACCACTGACATGGCGCTGTCTATGGCTACAGCAGGGTACAAGTCCTGTAACTCTAGTGCAGTAATGTCAAGGGAAAGTGCCTGTTGCCTCGCCTTGGTCTAGGGGCCAGTGACATTGCGCTATCTATGGCTACAGTAGGGTACAAGTCCCTAACTCCTAGTGCAGTAATGCCCAGGGGAAGTGCCTGTTGGCTCGCCTTGGTCTAGTAGCCAGTGATATGGCGCTGTCTATGGCTACAGCAGCGTACAAGTCCCTAACTCCTAGTGCAGTAATGTCCAGGGAAAGTGCCTATTGGCTCGTCTTGGTCTAGTGGCCAGTGACATGGCGCTGTCTATGGCTACAGTAGGGTACAAGTCCCCTAACTCCTAGTGCAGTAATGTCCAGGGAAAGTGCCTAATGGCTCGCCTTGGTCTAGTGGCCAGTGACATGGCGCTGTCTATGGCTACAGTAGGGTACAAGTCCCCTAACTCCCAGTGCAGTAATGTCCAGGGAAAGTCCCTGTTGGCTCGCCCTGGTCTAGTGGCCAGTGACATGGTGCTGTCTATGGCTACAGTAGGGTGCAAGTTCTGTAACTCCTAGTGCAGTAATGTCCAAGTAAAGTCCCTGTTGGCTCGCCTGCCATGGCGCTGTCTATGGCTACAGCAGGGTACAAGTCATCTAACTCCTAGTGCAGTAATGTCCAGGGAAAGTCCCTGTTGGCTCGCTTTGGTCTAGTGACCACTGGCATTGCGCTGTCTATGGCTACAGCAGCGTACAAGTCATCTAACTCCTAGTGCAGTAATGCCCAGGGAAAGTCCCTATTGGCTTGCCTTGGTCTTGTGGCCACTGGCATGGCTAGAGCAGGGTACAAGTCCTGTTACTCCTAGTGCAGTAATGTCCAGGGAAAGTTCCTGTTGGCTCGCCTGCCATGGCTCTGTCTATGACTACAGCAGCATACAAGTCATCTAACTCCTAGTGCAGTAATGTCCAGGGAAAGTCCCTGTTGGCTCGCCTTGGTCTTGTGGCCAGTGACATGGCTAGAGCAGGGTACTAGTCCCCTAACTCCTAGTGCAGTAATGTCCAGGGAAAGTCCCTGTTGGCTCGCCTTGGTCGTGTGGCCACTGACATGGCGCAGTCTATGGCTAGAGCAGGGTACAAGTCCTGTCACTCCTAGTGCAGTAATGTCCAGGGAAAGTCCCTGTTGGCTCGCCTTGGTCTTGTGGCCACGCACATGGCGCTGTCTATGGCTAGAGCAGGGTACAAGTCCCATAACTCCTAGTGCAGTAATGTCCAGGGAAAGTCCCTGTTGGCTTGCCTTGGTCGTGTGGCCACTGACATGGCGCTGTCTATGGCGAGAGCAGGGTACAAGTCCCGTAACTCCTAGTGCAGTCCCTGCTTCCTTTTTATCCTGCTAACAATGCTGAATCCTACAATGCATAAAACTCTGTAAAACAGTTCCTTCAGCTCGTCTAAGCTAAATGTCACCACCAATAAAAAATAAGCTAATTGAATAATTTCCTCCTTGTTGTTAGGCTGTTACCTTGAGGGAGGCACAAGTGCATACTTCATTCTCAACTGTATAAACACAACACTTGAAGTACTGAAGTGTCCTTCACCTAAACTTATTACGAATTGATTGCTGATAATTTCTCTTCCTTTCTTGATCAAACGTAACTCGCAAGTGTAATTTTCGGAAAATGCTTAATATAAGTAAAAGGGAAACTTCAACTTACGTCTACATGTGGCTGAAGTGCTGTGCGTGCAGTTCACCTCGTCAGATCCATCCTTGCAGTCGTCCTCGGAGTCACACTGCCAGAGCTTCAGGATACAGCGCTCGTTCTTGCACTTGAACTGGTTCGGCTTGCAGGCTTGATAGTCTAATACAGAACAAAAGCTTCCTCTATACTGTATATCAAAGTCTCGAGGCTAGGAGTAATGCACAATACTCTCTCAGCCTTTGATGCACAGCAGAACCTCATATTATTCTGTATTGAAGAGCAATATAATGTAAAAGAAGTGGCTAAAAGGATCCATATCTCAACACTTTCCCATGAACATTATTCTGTTCACACTTCTTTCAGCTGAAGTGAGTTCAGGAATATTTGACCTGGTATTTTGAGAGGTGCATTCTTCAAATTGGAAGAAAACGTTGAGAACTTATACTAGAACAAGTGTGGTCGTGATGAGTGTTTATCATTCAATTCTTTACTTGTCTTGTAACACGCTCTTATTTTATAAATGTTATCTATTATAATTTATGCCTTGCCTTAAATTTATGATTTTCATTGATGATGGTCTCTGATACTAATTTCAAATACAGGGTGTTTATTTATGCTTGGCAGGGACTTCATTGCTCAAACTTGGTCGCCGATGACAGGTCGCTACCGTGGGGTTTCCGGCACTTCTGCAGTTGCTGAGAGCTGAGCTCCGAGATAGTAGGGTGTACAATGAAGCTACTGCGTACTGTATGTCATATTGTGATTGCTTATAGTGCTGTAATGTATGTGAAATATTTGTTATGTATCTGCACAATACTTACATTAAGTGCAGAAAATCGTGCGCTAGGACAAGACAAAAGTTTCGAATGAAATTTCCAGGGAGACCCATTCCTATCAATCTGACAATAAAATAACTGGCCAACAGATTCAAACCTACAGGTTCAGTAGACAATATAAATAGACGTAAAGGTAGTTATCTCCTTACTGAAGCGTGTTTGGTACGAGGATCACAAGTAAAAATCTGTGGCCCCCTCATAGCCCAGATTTAACAGCATGTGATTTCTATTTGTGGGGAATGTTAAAAAATGTAGTTTATGGGAACAACCCTCACACACTAGATGAACTTAAAGACAATATACAAGTTGCAATTGCATCCATCAGTGCTGAAGAACTAGTAGAGTAACCGAAAACTTCATTAGGAGATGCCGATTATTTTGGCAGCGCATGGGGAACATTTTCAGCATAAACTGTTAAAAATGGTGAGTAAAATGCATGATAATGATTTTGAGCACCGTATTCTGCCGTACATACACATGCGTGGTAGCTGGCAACTGAACCATCACTGGCGGCGAAGGTCAAGCGAGAAAGTCCCTGCCAAGAATAAATAAACACCCTGTATATGTAACTTTTTACGTTACAATAAATGAATATGGAATGGATGGAAATGTTTTAGCACTTTATATTTATCAACAGAACGTTGTCAAGACTTGAGCCAATCTAAAATAATGGACATTTCAGTAGGAACACAAAACCTTTTCGGTCTATTGAACACACAATTACAATATAACATATCTGTAAAAAAAACCACTATTAAACAATAAGGGTCTTTTTTACAAGTACATTATCATGTAAATATTTATATTGAACTTGTGCGTTCGACAGACAGAAAAGCATTTTTAGTCACATTTAACTGAGTCGCCTTCTTAGCAAATTATCTGGACTGACCGGATAATGTGGGGGAAAGTAAGTCCTACATTGGCTGGAAGGCTGGAACGTTAAACAGAAACTGCAGTTGTCCAATGCGTAACCTGGCCTTTAAAAGACTCGTTTTTGTGAAGATCTACTTGTTGTGCGCCAGAAGCCGCCGCAGGCAACATTAACACAACCATGCTTTGAGGACAATTTAGAGTAAGGTTCAAATACCAGCCTTTGTAACTAGGTGGCTCGGCACAGATACTTCATCAATGGCAGAGAATTAGAATGGATGAAGAGAGTAGAGATTGCCCTAGTCTCTTCCACACTGACCTGCCTGTGTTGCTAATCATGTTCCTGTTCCTTTCCATTACATGAGTTGAACATTCAAATTCTCAATGTGACAACAGTTGTTAATACTTACTGCAATGCTCTTCGTCACTGCCATCCACACAGTCCGTATCAAAGTCACACTGCCACATGCGAGGAATGCACTTTCCGTCTCCACACTGAAACTGGTTCACATTGCACGTGATTTCTCGACAGCCGTGTTCGTCTGAAACGTCCCCACAGTCATCATCGCCATCACACTTCCACAGGTTGGGGATGCAAGCGCCATTATTGCATTTGAAGTAATCGTGTGCGCATGTGCTGCCAACTGCAAGAGCAAAACCTTTATGTTAAAAATAACTAAGCCAAAGAATAACGGGTATAAACAAGCAAATTCCTTTGAAAAAATTTAAAATTAAATATACCACATTTTCTCAAGTCATTAACACAGTTTTTTGACGAAAAATACAGACAAAAACTATCGGATGTGTACATTATTCAAGGTATTCAGATATTTTAAAAATTATTTATAATTCATTTACATTTAAAAAGGTATACCAAATACAATATAAACACAATTTGTTCAACTCATTTCCGGCGTGAGATTTTTTTCTGAAAAGTCAAATAGTGTACCGTTCATCAGGTAAGTTGGACACGTGGGTTGGAAGTACCAACACTGGAAAATATTCTTCCTGTTACGAGCTGTAGTGATATAAACATGAATTGATAAAAGTACAATTCACGTAATGTCTTCATGACATATTGGCAAAAAAACTGTCCAACACGAGAAGGGCTGGGCATTGTAGGAGGGACCCTGCTAGATTTCCCCAAATCGTTCGTGTCCAATCTTGTAAGAGTGACGTGGCCATCCAGCCTTTTTTCTTGGATATTAACGGGGTTCCCTCGCGGAAATTTTACTTTAGGCATTCTTTTTAGTTTTAGAACAATGTAAGTTGCAAGCTTTCTGCTATCACCTGTTGGAGCAAGCACTGCAGTACATAGTCGTTTTCTTGCTTCCGATAGCGTGTACGATAACACTATATGCCCCTTTCTTATCGACTGTTCAACTTTGTGACACATGGAAACTGATTGGCGTCTAACCTGTAGTTCCCATTTGGGAGATCAAATATTTCTTCACTTTACCCTTCTCAATCACAAAGCGATGAAAATCAATTGCTTTTTCGTTGAAATCATTCAGCATTTTTTGGCATAATCTTGTTGTTCGTCGAAGAGAAAGTCCATTTCTCTTCGTAAAATTATTCACCCAGCCACGGCTAACCTTCAAATGCGAGACACTGCTCTCATGTGCAGCGGGTTTCTCCGGCATATACAAAGTTACGTAACAAAATCATATATTTAAGCAGATCCTCCTCTACATTCAGAAACCTGTCACCTTTTGGTCTGTGAAATACTTTGCGACACGTGTTGGTCACTTCAAGTGCACTTCTGTTACCGCAGTACGGTAGCACACGTTTTATTCGGACACATTACTTGTGGCCCGCTGACCTATTCCAGTGTGTTTCGGCGTAACTGATCACCGTGTGTTTATATGATGCAGTATTACTCTAATACTTGCTCACTGTGGACTAACAAACAATTTTAAGGTCACAGAAAATGCCTGTCCTATACCTGAAACACTCGTAAAATATGTTTGTGCCACACTGGAATAGAGCATCACCAGTCACATCTGAGCTGATAGCAGCACGTTGCCTGCATTTGGAATGCCCGGTTTCACAATCTGAAGACTGCTATATACTTGAGAAGTTGACATCTTTATTTCAAAACACACCCAGAGCTGTGTGATGGATGTTCGAAGAAGTGGGTGCGTCAAATACCGGAACATTTCTTTTTCTCCAAATCGGACCCAAAAATATTTGAATGCGTAAATTATGCAAGGGCGTTAATTACGCAAGAAAATACGGTAGCCTATAATAGAAAACAAACCACCTCACACAAATGACTTACGAATCCCGTACATCATACGCTTTAACGCCTTTCAGTGTCCAATCTGCACGACTCCCTGAATTAACCAAGAGCCTCCACAATCCCCTATTTGAAACTAGCCCCGTAGAGTCGTTTAGTTCCCCACCTCCCTCTACTTCTCTTACCCTCCAAGGCAGAGACCATTATTCTGCTAGGTTTTTATCCTCCTCTATTTGCCTCATGACCGCCACCATCGAGTTTATTTCAACTTAGCTCTTATCTCGTTATTCTGAGTACCATTCTATAGTTCGAGCACAGCGTATTGCTAGTTCTTCAGACAGACATTCAAAATGACTTTAGAACACCGAATTTGGGGATATTAGGTCGCGAAATACTTGTTATATACCGACTCATTTCAAACCTTCAGAGCAAATGAAAAAGATGTTAGTGGGAACTGTTACTCCATAGTAACCAGACTCAAGACAGGACCTCCAGAGGGTAGCCATGATCTACTCAGTATATAGCCGTCTTCTTTGTTAAAATTATTCGGGTGTTTAGCAATTTCTTATCACTTCACGAATTATTATAGGTATAAATTGTTTCTCTTTACAAATGACCAATGTTGCATTACAAGATGTAAGTGCCTGTGATGTTCCCTAACCCTCGTTGCTACCTTCCTACTGTACGCTAGTGGGGCGTCAGCTGCACCATTCAATCAGTATTATTTATTAAGGAATATATTTCATACTCGTTATGCCGGAATATCTTACATTATGTATTGTAGGCCTACTGGCCAGTTCGGAAGATATTGTGAAACCTACACAGACTTCTGTTTGCATTAGAGATTATAAAACACAACGGCCAGCAAAATTAGTATTTCCAGGAATTATTGCCAAGTTGGAAAGAGAACGGGTTGGTTATTTCAGAGTCAACGGAAAGTCCCGAGCCTTAGGGCGAAGTGATATTTAGAAGAAGTAAATAATGGCACGGAAGATTCTTGGAAATGACGTCTAGAAAAGTTCAGGGCTGCAGACGGGTGTGAAGCATGCAGATGGTATTTAAAGAAAAAACATGAGATTTCAAACTCCCGCTTAGCTATGGACCAATAGTAAAATTCCGCGGGGAGAAGCAGTCATGCCAACGTCATATTATAAGAGGCGCTATAAAAAGTAACTTCGCGTATAGAATTTATAAAGGAAAACTGACTACAGATTCGTAATCAGGAAAATTTTAGAAACATGAAATAATTAATGAAGATTTACTGTAATAATTCTTAGAAATCAGCGACGCTATTCGCTGACTGGTTGAAGGCAAGGGACGCCACAAATGGCGCGTATTTACCCGCCAAGAATACAGGAGCTAAATTCGCAATTATATTTATTACCAGTGATCAAAATGACATGAGATTTGACACAGAGGCATGAATCATATAACCACATCAGTGAATCCCATGTTCAAGCCACTGGCAGGTCTGCAAATAATCAAATGAGGAAGTTGGAACTGCTCACTCTAACGTGACCTCTCGTGAACTCGGAAAGGGGATGAACATTCAGTTAAATAGCAGACCAGGGCGAATGAGGGGACACTCGGAAAAAGTTTGTCAAGTAGTTACAATGTCAGTGCGCGTAAACATACTGTGAAAGTTATTAGAGCTGACGCTACATCAGTACGTGTATAGACTTGTAAAATTTTGGTCGTGCGACCACGATGTCAGTGCGTGTAACCAATACACTTTGTAACATTTGTTCAAGCTGTTATTACGTCTTTAGGGTAGTGTAACCAATCGACTCCATAAAGTTTAGGATCACTAGCAGTAACTGCCTAACGGCAAATTTATAGCAATTCATAAACATTTGTAAAGACTTGCAGATTCAGAACAGTCCTGATCAGTCTCATGGACATTAGTAGACAATGACACCAATCTTGCCGAGTGCTGAGTTCGGAAACAGAGTGCGCGACGGGCCGTTAAGGTCACTGCATTAATATCACCAGTTCCTAAGTGCCGCGAAGGAACGAAGATATGTATGTGTAAATTAGGCAGGTCAGACATAAGGCCAGAAGTGCATTATTTCATTAAAATAAGTTCCGAGTGTAAAATTGTCATATGCTGAAAAATTTTATTACTTAAAAATATGTTCAGTTCAGAAGTGCGTAGGATTACTTCTTCAAGCTGACATAACAGCTAACAGAATGCAGTGCTAGACGGAAAAGGGCCACGAGGCATTTTGTCCGGTCTAGCAGGCTGCAGGCTGAGATGGGTACCATATCAATTCAATTACGTAGATTGCTAACGTTAATGGGAAAATCATATCAATTAAAATGGTAACTTGAACGTTGAGCAATGCCACTTCACGGTTCGTCCAATTCAGATGTGGGTAGACAAAGGGTCGAGCTATGTACCAAGCTTGATAACTGCAGTCGCTTAAGTGCGGCCAGTATCCAGTATTCGGGAGATTGTGGGTTCGAACCCCAATGTCGGCAGCCCTGAAGATGGTTTTCCGTGGTTTCCCATTTTCACACCAGGCAAATGCTGGGGCTGTACCTTAATTAAGGCCACGGCCGCTTCCTTTCCATTCCTAGGCCTTTCCTGTCTCATCGTCGCCATAAGACCTATCTGTGTTGGTGCGACATAAAGCAAATAGCAAATTAATATGCAAGTAATTATATCAAACACTCATAATATTCCTGATTATTTTAGTAGAATAAATTAGAAAAGATTTTGTTTGTTCAAGTGCTTGAAGTGTTCATGAATGATTGTATAGGTGCATGTTTCACGTGAAGATAAATTGAGATTCATGTTAGAAGTGCTCCAGATGTGTTTGTCTGACTTAGGTCAGTATCTCGTAAATTTTGTAGATATTAAGGTATGTTCTACGATAATCCAGAGGTAGAGGGTTGCCAGTGAATTTTAATATTGTGGGACTGGAATGATGTCCGATTGTTTTGAATGTAAATAGCAATGATTATGTGTGCCGTGAAGTTTTGTCAGTGGACAGTAATAATAATAATAATAATAATAATAATAATAATAATAATAATAATAATCGTTAGAAGTATCAGGGTGATAAATGGATGGGTTATGTCTAAACGAGCGTTTAATAATAATGCTTTGTGAATAAGGCTCGGGCCTGGTTTTATAGAATGATCGCAAGTTAAAGTAATTTAAACATGGAGGTAACATGTGGCACGTGGAAGACTTTAATTCGGGCAGTAAATTTGATTTTAATATTTATTTGTTGATTTCATGTTTTTGGGCTCAATAATAATCAAAATAATTTGTTTAGAAGTGATAGAGGCACTTGTATATGATGGTCACGCTATGTTGAAGGCCCAGAATGGGTTAAGCCTATTTTTTATTTTTGGACGTCAAGTGGGACAAAAATCCAGCACGAGATAAAACTGAGCCGTGGCTGATGTTCATGATAAAATAGACGAATCCCGAGGCCTACATCGATATTATATGCCGATTCCGGGTGTTATGAGTGGCAGAAGAGTCCATGCACCGAGGATAAAGAAATAAAATATTTTGAAGAGTTCCAGTGGAATAAATGGACTTCCCACGAGGTGCCATGGGATAACATGGCGTCCCCATAAATTAATGACAGTACGAAATGAAGTAAGGTTGCAGTTTGAATACTGTTATTGTGTCCCGACCGATGTGAAATTGGATCTTGACTGTTCATATGGGATTTAACATACGTGACTAAATTCTAAAGATTAAAAATTAAAATTTTAAATTAATAATAACAACAACAACAACAACAATAATAATAATAATAATACAAGTAAATCATGTCTTAACCGATTGCTTAGTGCCAAACAAGACCGGAACCGTGAAGGGTTATGCATTAAATATAATAATAGTTAACTGCCGTGTAACAAGTGAAATTAATTTATCATAATAACAATTTGAAGAAGATTAAGAAGAACAACTTACAATTATTATTTCTGAGAATAATAATAATGGTGAAATATGAAAGTAAAATATTAAATCGATGAAGATTAAGTTTTATGATAATGATGATCTCCACTAATAATAATAATAATAATAATAATAATAATAATAATAATAATAATAATAATAATAATAATAATATTTTTTGTTATATTTTGGATGATGATGTGGAAGTCAGCTGGCGAAATGACGTAATAATGTCAAGTGGTTGTAAATAATAAGCTAAGTTTGTGATGGTAAATGTGATGGCAAATCCATACATCTGGATCATTAGGTTAGAGTCCCTTTGTCGTTTCCTTCAGTTAACGATAGCATGGAACCCGGGGAAGGTATTGTACTATCCCGGGTTGGTCTCATCTCAATAAAGGTGGAGGCGATGACATAATTCATGTGATCGCGCCCACCTGGCCAACAGATAATTGGTCTCGTGGTGTTGTCACGAGAATCGCGTTTCAAACTTCGGCAATCAACGTCGGTTCAACCACACAAGTGGATGGGTGGTCTACAGTGTCAAATTATTACGTAAATTTTCAGGAATGATTTGCCAAATTATGGGCAAAATAATGTTCAACAAATTTTTGTGTATTCCAGAAGATAATTTAAATAAAATGCTCCTTAAGCATTTGCAAGGAAACAGTTCCAAGTTCTTGTTCTTGTAGAAGAGTAAACCCTTGGTGACCGTTTAAAATATCCATCCGCTTTCCTAGGATGGAGCCTCCAATTTTTCCCTTTGATCTGTTTTAATGTATTTTTGTTTGTTTTTATGATGAGCCTTGAAGTTAATAATTTAAGTGCCCCGTTCAACCCTGTAGTATTGATTAGATGGCACCCAGATGTTTACTTGGAGATTCTGTATCTTCATATTTTTTGTTGTTTATTAGTTGCGTTAGCGATTCGAACCATAACAACCCTGAGATAAACGCTGGTTGGGACTCAGGCTTTAAGCGGGTGTACTACATGTTTGTCCAACAAACAATCCGCAGGAGCACAGAATCATATATATTCCAGCCCAGTTTAAACCAATAGGATCTTTAACAGATCGCAAGCAACTATCCATGATATTAGGCTTGATATTGTGCCTTCATCAACGTTTTGTAGAGTAGCAACTGATCAGGAACTGCTCTGATTCGACCCAGCAAAGTCCGTCTGAAAACTGACTGAGGTGACTTCTTTCTTACAGAATACAGCTGATCACAGTTGCAGCTTGACTTAAATTCACTTATTATACTAACAGCTTGGCAGAAAACACATCCCAAGAACCTGCTCCCTATCAGGCATTCAATCCTGCCTCTAAGGTGTCTTCCCTAACATTACTTTCTATGCGATTCGGGTCACATACCTGTGAGAACCCCTGAAGATCACACACCAGGCCAGCGTCACATTTCTACGACCCAGGAGATGCCAACCTTCAGTACAGCAGAACCTCAATTATATGTTCGCGGAATCTATGTTCAAATTACGTGGTCCCGCGAGCATCCTAATTAAATCACGTTATAAAAATCCTGCATTATCTGTTCCTCAAAGAAACTATTTACCGGATCAACAGTCCAGATATTTCAGTCCCATAAACACTAAATCCTCGATCAAGCGTTTTTAAAGAAACTGTATCTCATGAAAGGATACAGCATACTTATGGATCTTGGTGTTAACGTGCCATGATTGAGGTAACTACTAGAGCAAGTACATTACTGGAAAAGCGGCTGGCAGTGAACTTGCAGAAGGGACCGTCTTAGCATCGCATTCAGGTGGTAGTGTTTAGAAAATCCTTGGAAATCATAAAGCAGAGAGAGGCCACACCAACTGGAAGGAGATAGAGTGCATTTTGACGGTTCTACTTGAAGACTGAACAAGTTTCGTAAAATGTTCGTATTTGTAAAACTTCTACATTACCGTATGTCCAAGGTTAGAAGTTTACTTTTTTTTTTTTTTTTTTCACTTCTTTCGATTGTATTGCCGAACAGGTTTCCGACACTCATTCATTCATTAATTATTGCCCCAGAGGAGTGCAACAAGCTTTGGCTATCCTCACCGCTGGATGGGCGGGCTTCATTCATTCCATTTCCGACCCGGTCAGATGACTGGAAACAGGCTTTGGATTTTCCCCCTCAGGGTATTGTATAATCACCGAGCTTTCAGGTAACTGGTCCTACTTAACACAAATTTAGTATTTCAATATTATCATATACAGATGTTGCACCTTACATACATAAAGGCATGGGAGGATTTGGGATTGCCTATTACTGTTTCGATCCTAATATAACACTAGGAATTTTATGTTTTTGTGCTAGTGTGTTATAAAAACAGCAGTAGTAATATTTGCACACGTTACATTTAACCTCCTCAGTCCCGAGAAATAGAAAAGGGATTATTTTCGCCACAGTTACCACTAAATTCAGGATATATAGTCGTTTTTTTGCTTCCTCAAGGAGAAGTTGCCAAAAAATAATGTATCCTATAAGTGACATCAGGATTAAATGATAATGGAGTTTATTGCTAATAAAATTTTTCAAAACAGTGTTTTATTCCATTTATTCTGCACTGTTACATGTTACATACAAATTTAAATTCAAAATACTGCCAGGAAATCCACATCTGATATTTAAATACATAAAATTAAAGAAATGAGAGTTTAAGATGCATACAAAGTAATGAAACTGTAGAATGGTCGTCTATGCTAATTGTGCAAAAAGTACGATTATTGAGTATGAACATTACATTAAACCACAACGTTCAAAAGAAAACAAGCAGGATATTTAAATCTTTTAGCATCCGCTGTATCAACTTTGCAGTTCATGATATAAGATGAAACATTCTCTTCCTTCTAAGCAACAGATTCAGATTGCATGCAGAATATCTCATTTTAGTTGAATTTCTAGTGCAGCCAGGCGGGCGGCAGCGTTTTTTCTCGCAGGCATGGGAATTTCTGGCAAGTGGAGAGCTTCTTTTCTACGTCTGTGATCAGATGGATGTGGAACATTACTTCGAAACTTCTTGGTTGGTGATGCATCCTCAGCTTCAAATGCTGACAAACTTGGTTTGGTTCTCCTTTCACGCACTGCCTGCCGGGAACATGCCCCCAGAAAGGAATGATTTGTTCATGAATGGATACATTTTTGCTCCGGTTGTTTAACAGGCAAGCTGTGAGGACACTCTTGAGTGTAGGTCTCACCTTTCAAATTTGTTTTTCTCCTCCTCCACCTCAGTTACTCTGTTATCAACTAATTTCAAATTAGGTATGTCTTATTGGGAATTAACGATCTCTCGTCATGTGGTCCGCTATACTTGGAACTCTAGTTTTGGATACCCATTACATACGAATTCTGGGATATCTCGAATAAAACATGTGACTGTAATTCCCAAAAACTGTCTCAGCTCTGTTTTAGTTAGAACCTTCCCCGTATCTTTCAAATATTGGATATTAGTGAATGTTGTGAGGTCTTTTATGATATCTGCAAGTATGTATTTGCTTAAATAATCATGGGGTGATAAATAACTTGCTTGTACCTGGTTTGCTGAGGTAGGACCTGGTTTCAAAGGCTGGAATCTGTCAGAAAGTATTTGTTTCCAAAATACTCTCCGCATTGAGCTGGGAGAATTTATACAGAAGGGAGCTTCCGGGACAGTTTCTAGTATAGGCCACGGCCACAACCCCCTCAGCTTCTCACCGTAACAAATCTGAGAGACGGCGTTTCCGTCTAAGGGGATGGTCTCCCCTTTCAGGAGAGGAACGAATTCAGAAAGAAAATGGGAGTTTCACGCGGTCTATCTCCTTCAGCCTCGATTTCTGAAGAATATTGCTGATTACTTTTGGGCAGGACGTACTTTTTATTCTCATCATTATCACATCGGAACCTGAGTCTGATAAGAGCTCACAGTCGAAATCTTCACCGTCAAGGTAATCTTCGACAAACTCTGAAAAGCCAGGGGAACCTGTACAAACACACTTCAATTTAGTTCTAGGAACATGAGTTTTAACTTAGAATATTGTAACAAATACTAGAGTACACGTGAAACAGGCTAATAATAGCCATCAATATCATTTTAATATTTGTTTGTATCCTTACAGCCCGTACAGTAAGCATACACCTTCTCTTTTTACTGAATTCTTACCATTGGCGCACACACAGCAGCAAAGTTAATTTTCTTTGCAATTATTTTTGGATTAACATTTATAATGATTCAGCCTTTTTATGTAACTGCTGTTGGCATCTCTAAAATAATGCAACGGTTGAGGGAAAATGTTCCTTTCCTTTGTTCACTTCCTTTCCAAACCCTCCCCATGGCTTGGTGTTTTAAGCATATGAATACATTATTTATGTGATCAAATAGCAAGAAATAAGAAAATATTGCCATTAAATTGTGTTTTATATCAAATTCATGGACTGTTTAAAATAACATATGTATTGGTTTGGAACCCAGTGTCGCCTATAGGAAACAAACTTGGGCTCCATATTATGTACATAAATACTTCAGTAGAGCTAATGCATCCCCGAACCACTCGGGTTTACATTTCTTAGAAACAACACTTTCACATTTTATAAGAGGAAAACATGAGATGGAAAAGTAACTCACCTTGAGCAATACGCGTGTGTAGCCTCTTCTTGAGAGCCGCCATTTTGTCTGTCACATGTAAGCTGTCATGTGGTAGTTCCCTCCGATTTCTTAAATCCAGTATGCAGAGCCATCTTTTAGCCAACACATGAACTGCTTTCAAATGAATTACAACCAATACCATTTAAGTGGCAAGAATTTGAATCAATACAGTTTTATGTCTCCTATAGGAGACGCCAGGACTGAGGAGGAAAGTTTGTATCATTTCCCACTCGTACTGACTTGTACAGTGAGCGCTTTCCAGCTGAGCTCAAGGTCAAAAATAACCGTAATTTCTGAAGTTTTGATGATTTTTTCCTCCTTCCAATTTGATTGTGATTAGTGACAGGCTGAATGGAATATAATGCATTCGAGAACTTTTGAGAATCTATACTTACATGCAAAACCATGCTCTTGAGTTCAACATATCCTTTAAAAGTCAACGTAGGACTAATTTATGCCCGCGGTACAAGATTTCTAGAAACAGACTACGAACAGTATACCGGTGACCAAATTACAATAAAAGATTAAAACAGGGGATTTTGCCATCGTGCTGGGGGCTTTTGTATCTGATGTGCTTTAAGTTATTAGATTAGAGAATTAAAAACTACTTGTGGTCGACTGTTGTTTGGCTTGGCGTTACGGGTATTAGATTTATCAAAGTGTTTGGCTGATCAAAGTTACTGAACTGAGAGAAGTTTTCATGGGAAACTGACGAAGTTTGCCCGGTAAAATCAAATGTGAATTTTAAAGATTTTTAACTTGCGTACCGGTAATTAATGTTTGAAGCCAGCCGCGTGGTCTAACTTGCCTGCCTCTCACCCGGAGGGCCTGAATTCGATTCCTGGGCAGGTCAGGCATTTTTAGTTGGACATAAGAGCTGGTTCCAGGTCCACTCAGCCTACGCTTACCTTTAATTACGGAGCTATCGAATGGTGAGATGGCGACCCCAGTCTAGAGAGCCAGGAATAATGGCTGAAAGGATTCGCTACACTGACCATGTGTCACCTCATAATCTGCAGACCTTCGGGCTGAACAGCGGTTTCTTCATAGACGAAGGCCCGTTGGGGCTGTAGTTTGGTTTGGTCTGGTTTGGTTTAGGAGTGTTTGTCAGATTATAATTATACACATTTCATTTCTGTGATGTTTAGCCAAACTATTGATGGTTCACTTGTTCAGGATGTTCCTTTTTCCCCCCCGTGTTGTACATTTTTTTTTTTCGGTGGTCCCTCCAAAAACGGAGAATCGAGGTTCCATGTACTGTGAATCTTGGAATAGATTGTGGCAAAACTCTACATCTCAGGCAAATTATAATCTGAAGTTTCCAACAATAGTGAGGTTACTACTCCACAACTGCTTCACAGAGATCCTTAAAAGATTTCTTTTGATACCAGATCTGTAACATTTTTGTTTTTTCCTCCAGGAGAGTACGAAGAGTCCTTGTACTCATATTTGGATGAAAGGCAGTGGGATTCTTGGGAACAATACTTAATATTTGCTCAATGAAAGCATTGCTGTGAGGTCTCCCTGAACTGAATATTTAATGTTTCCAGAAGCATCTTTCAGCTTTGAAATTTTAGCCCATGATACATCCATTGTTTCACAGTTTCAAATGTCTTCATTCAATGGATCTGCTCGGTAGGAAGCAAATTTCACTTCCAGTTTGTATTGGCCAGAGTTCCCAATAGGTTTTGAAACAATTCAACAAAAACAAACACTGATGAAAACCTAATTGCTCGCAATGTATGTCATTTCCAAATAAAATGCCAGCCTCACTTAGTTATTGTAACTCAGTCATCATCATTCTGACAACTCCAGCTACTCCACTTACTTCCAAGTGCTTTCCAATCCATTCACATATCTAGCCAATGTCTGCAAATGGTAGCCGAGGCCATATGACGATAATTAATATTCTTCTTGATCGTTAGGGCCACTAAGGACCACAAGATCTCAACTGTTTGTCTTCTTGCAGGCCCACCATGTTGTGCATTCTTCCAAGCATCAGAATGGACATACTTCAGTCGAGTTGGGACTAAGTTTGTGTTTGAGTGGTGCTCGGGGTTGAATGTCTGTTTCTGAGATTCCATACTTTAAAAGATCCTTATCGATCTCCACCACCCAAGGAGAAATCGTTTTGAGACTTCTGAAGAAGGATAAATGTTTACAGATTCTTTCAGCTGGCAATCTGAAGACGTGAGCGTAGAAAGTTATCCATTTCTGGATAACGCTCATTATCTTTCCGGTGTGGGTGTATATTTCTAAGTTGCTCCGAATTCTGTAAACACCATCTTTGAGGTTAGGGCCAAGAATTTTTAGGATAATCCTCCTTTCCGTGAGGCTGCTTGTCCACTGGAAGTGACTACACACGACTACGAGATCAGGTGACTATGTGCGTTCAAGGTTATGAATTTCATTATTGGTTCCGTATTGAATTAATACATATAATTTTACAAAGTTTATTCCACCTACTCAATACTGTACAATAATTGCAATGTCTATAAATACATTACAATATGTGACAGGTGTGTCATCAAGAAAGAACAGCAGAATTGCATTTTTGTCATCAAGAAAGGACAGCAGGATTTCATTTTTGTTTGTAATATTTTGTATTGTGAGAAATGAAGAAATTAAGAACTCTGGACTCTGCTGGAATTATTTTTTTTAATGTAACTGGAAGGAAATATTATCTTTGTAATCATTTTTAAAAAAAGTAATTTAGGGAAACATCAAGATATATGGAACTGTAAATGAACATTGCAGGATGCAAGAATTAATTTTGAAGTGATTTTTTTTGTAAGTAAATTTTATGTAATTCATCATTTAAATTAATGTCAGCAAGTGTGAAGAAAAGACATTTGGGACGTTTTAACTTGAAGAATTTCTTGAAGAATTATTTGAAAATTTTTTTAAAATTCTGTATGTCAAAATTGTAATCTGATTGAAAATTTTTGTAAGGCGCTTTAATTTTGAGGTATCATATACCGTACGTGCGGTTAGTGATGTTGGAACACGTGATGCAATTCCTCTTACTTCAGCATGTCAGGAAATGACCATATATGGTCATACAATTGGATTGGCCAAAAGAATGGGAATCTAGTGAAATTTACATCCGATTGGTTGTTTGTGATCTGGCTATTTCTGGTCTTCTGCCAGCTTTGTGTGTATCATGCAAGTTCTTGGCATCTATACCATCTGTCCATCCTCGAGAGCAGTCGCGCTCGACCCTGATGGGTAAGTGCTTCTTCTGTGTTATTTTCAATGTTTTCTGATTCTGTTTGATTTAATTTAATTTCTTTTGCGTTTCGGTATTTTCTTGTTCAATGTAATTTTCTAAGTTTTAAATTCAACGTGTCTGAGTTTGCCCTAGATTCCTGTTTGAAATTTCTATTTTTTCACCTACATTTGTTTAAACTATACATTGTAATGCAGCAGCCTCCGTAGCGTAACGGTTAGTGTAATTAGCTGCCATCCTCGGGGGGGGGGGGGCCCGGGTTCGATTCCCGGTACTGCCAGAAATTTAAGAATGGCAGGAGGGCTGGTATGTGGTTGAAATAGTACATGCAGCTCACCTCCAATGGGGGTGTGCCTGAGAAGAGCTGCACCACCTCGGGATGAGGACACGAGTTTACTTATCACCACTCTGTTAAACCGAAAGTTACTTAAGTATGGCTTGATTTCGGTTTCGTGGAATTGTATTTTGTTAAAGTCTTTAAAACATCATTGGTTTATGAGTTAAGTATCAGTTGCGATGTCATTTAATTGTTCCTTGTAAATTTTCATTTGTTATTTTCAATATACTTAGTCAAGGGTGAGTTGTCGTAAACCTTTTCTTCCCCATAACGTCATACCTTCCCATGGACCTCAATAGGGATCCTGCACCTTCCACAATCCCTTCTTTAGTTGTCATTATTAGGCCTGTAAGTTTTCCTTCGCATCTGGTTTGATTTTCCGTATTTATTATCTACCGTCGTATTTCCAAACTTTGATATGCATCCGCCGCAACTTTGTTATTTGTTATTATTCCTGGTGTTCATATTATTATTATTATTATTATTATTATTATTATTATATATATGCGTTAGGCCCTCTAAGGAGCACGTAGAATTATTAGTTAGCATTCTTCTTCTTGTTTCTCTTATCCTCCCAAAACTACTTCATCCTCGCACTGCGAGTCTGTCGTCTTTCTTGAGTCCATGCCTCCTGGAGTTTCAAGTTTCTTGTACATTGTCTGGCTTCAAAGCTGTGCAAGTTAATTTTGTGTCTAAATGTAGCCGGTGTAGTTGTCCATTCGTGCTAGATGTCCGTAGAATTGCATACGTCTTTTCCGGGCGTTTGAGGTGAATCTTTCGGTCAGCGAGTAGAGTTCTTCCGAGCTTTTTCGCATCCATATTCCATCTTGGAACATTGGTCCAAATATTTTCCTAAGTATTTGCCTTTCCATTTTCTCGATGCCATTCATATTGATGGTCAGTGTTGATGTTTCAATCGCGTAGAGTGCTTCAGGAAGAACTACTGTATGGTAGTGACGCAGCTTGGCTTGGATGGAAAGGGATTTCTTATTGTAGATATTCCAGGTGACTGTGTAGGCTTTACGTAATTTTTCGGCACGGGTTTTGTTGGCTATCCTGTCGTTACCAGTGCTTCCGATAATTTCACCTAAGTACTTGAAATGTTTAAGTTGTGTGATATTGTCGTATTTGGTCCCAAGTGATTCCACACTGGTGTTCTTGGAGTCCATGTATTGTGTTTTCTCATATGATATTTGGAGGCCAGTCTTAATAGCAATCTCATGCAGATTCTCAAGAGCGGTTCTGGCTTCCTCGGGAGTGCGGGTGATTATTGCTAGGTCGTCAGCAAAGGCAAGACACTTAATATTGATTCGCTTATCTCTCGTTCCCATATTTATCCTGTGTACTTCTTTCTCCCATGTTCTAACGCTCTTATCTAGTACAAGATTGAACAGCAGTGGAGATAATCCATCACCCTGCCTCACGCCTGTTCTTATCTCAAATGATTCAGAGATTTCGCCCATGAATTTCACTTTAGAAGTTGTGTTAGTTATTATTATTATTATTATTATTATTATTATTATTATTATTATTATTAGTAGTATTATGTGTAGGCACGTATCTCGATAGCGGCTACAGTTAACAAGGGACTAGTTTCGGCCCTATTTGGGTCATCATCAGTCCTAAAACAAAATTACATTGTGGAAATATAAATTAAAAGAGTGAACTGTGTATGTGACGTGGTAATATACATATGAAATGGTGGAGTGGATGAAATGTTGATAGATAAAATTATGTTGTACTGATCAATGACAAATAAAATTTTCAAGTTTACATATGTTACAATTAGACTGTAAGAATAGTGTCACAACGATTTTCTACAATGATGATTAAAATATTGCCCTTTTTATTAGTGAATACTCTAAAATTGCACGTTAAAAGTATAAGATGCTGGTCTGAATACAAAGTCCAGATGCTTCTATTGAGTTCTATATTTCAAGTGCATCTTCAGGTATAAAACTGAATGTTGAACATTGGCACAGAGGGTGTCTGTCTTGCTTAAGGTCCAATATTTCTGACATAGAAATTAAATGTAGGTAAAACCATGCAACTTCTTATAATATAATGGATTCTTTCTGCGATATGAGGAGAATTCCCAATCCAAGTTGGAACCAATAGAACCTGATGATGAAAAAATTAGAATTAATGCGAAATTTTTAAGAAAGGAATGGCGAAAAACGAAGAAAAAGAAAAGGAATGAGTACTCACCTTGCACGCAATGTGAACGACTTGACCGGTAGTGTGCAACTAGAGTAATGGGAAAGTCAAGGAACAGGAGGGGTGGAAAACTGGTAAAGGGAGGAGCAACCCGGTGGAGCGGGTGGTGTGCAAAGGGAGGGGCAGGGAGTTGGAAAGCGGTTTAAGGCGGGGCCGAAGGGTGGGGGAATGATGGTGATTGTATTGACGGAGGACCTTTAATTAACTTAAAGAAAGATTTTTAATCCGCCAAATTGTTTTTCCTGAAGTAGGTAGGCTAATGAATAAATAAAATAAAATATTGGAATTGGACTTTTCCGTTATTTCATTGAGGTTATAGTTAGCATTAAAATACTGGTCCAGATGTATATAAAAATTCTCGATTATATTAAGCAGAGGGCCCTTATTAGCTATTTCGAGAATGTCAATGTCTTGTTCAATATTCGTGAATTTATGATTGTAATCAACCATATGTTGGCCGACAGCTGAAAATTTATTATACCTGACTGCACTGATGTGTTTGGAATATCTGGTTTGCCCTACATAAGAAATATTAGTGCACGAGTTACATTTGAGACTGTAAACACCTGATTTGACCTTGTTGATATGTGATGCGTTATGTAGAATGTATGTACTGTTATTATTGGTTTTGAATGCTATTTTTACGCCTTTCCTCTTGAAAATATTCGTGATGTTATGAATTTCGTTATTAAAAGTGAAAGTAGAAAAGGATTCGTATTTAGGTAGTAGTTGTTTCTTAAGTGATGTTTTGGAACGAAATTTATGTTTATTGATTATACTTTCTATGAAGTGGCTACCGAAACCATTGAATTTTGCTATACTGCGAATAGTATTCATTTCAATGGAGAGATCTTTCTTGGTCATGGGTATGTTGAATGCTCGGTGAACTAGGCTGTTATATGTTGCTCTTCTGCGACGTTGGGGGCGAGTTGAATCTTGACGAAGTCACTGCAGATTGGGTGGGTTTTCTATAAATGTTATAGGTTAAAGAAACTGGATGTCTTATGATGGTTAGATCTAGAAAGTTGATCTTTTGATCTGTTTCTGACTCCGAAGTGAATTTGATATGGGAGTCGATGCTATTTAGCCCTTGAAGAGTGGTGAGAGTGTCAGTTGATTTTTCATTCATAATTGCTAGATAATCAACATTTTAGCGGATCAAAAATCTTTCTTTAAGTTAATTAAAGGTCCTCCGTCAATACAATCACCATCATTACCCCACCCTTCGGCCCCGCCTTACACCGCTTTCCAACTCCCTGCCCCTCCCTTTGCACACCACCCGCTCCACCGGGTTGCTCCTCCCTTCACCAGTTTTCCACCCCTCCTGTTCCTTGCCTTTCCCATTACTCTAGTTGCACACTACCGGTCAAGTCGTTCACATTGCGTGCAAGGTGAGTACTCATTCCTTTTCTTTTTCTTCGTTTTTCGCCATTCCTTTCTTAAAAATTTCGCATTAATTCTAATTTTTTCATCATCAGGTTCTATTGGTTCCAACTTGGATTGGGAATTCTCCTCATATCGCAGAAAGAATCCATTATATTATAAGAAGTTGCATGGTTTTACCTACATTTAATTTCTATGTCAGAAATATTGGACCTTAAGCAAGACAGACACCCTCTGTGCCAATGTTCAACATTCAGTTTTATACCTGAAGATGCACTTGAAATATAGAACTCAATAGAAGCATCTGGACTTTGTATTCAGACCAGCATCTTATACTTTTAACGTGCAATTTTAGAGTATTCACTAATAAAAAGGACAATATTTTAATCATCATTGTAGAAAATCGTTGTGACACTATTCTTACAGTCTAATTGTAACATATGTAAACTTGAAAATTTTATTTGTCATTGATCAGTACAACATAATTTTATCTATCAACATTTCATCCACTCCACCATTTCATATGTATATTACCACATCACATACACAGTTCACTCTTTTAATTTTTATTTCCACAATGTAATTTTGCTTTAGGACATCGGCAAATCAAAAAGTGTATCTTATTTAGGCTGATGATGAGACACAGGGTCGAAACTAGTCCCTTGTTAACATATTGTAATGTATTTATAGACATTGAAATTATTGTACAGTACTGAGTAGGTGGAATAAATTTTGTTAGATTATATGACTATGTGCGTACGAGTGCGACTGATCCCAAAGCGAAGATTGTAATGGAAACGTGTCCACTGCAAGCAACCTCAAGCAGTCGACTTCACGCGACTATAGCCGACAACAGGAGACAGATCCTCTTCAAATGGGATCCGCCGCTTGTAGTCGCCTGTACTCCACGGTTCCTGCAAGGATCCGGTTGTCTGTCGTCGTCATATGCAACATTATTTTTGTTATTACTACAGTATCTATCAACATTTGTCATGGATGTAGATCAGACATCATCACGTAGTAGCTCTAGGGAGTCTGTGTTACTTGTTCTGCCTAGGACGGCTGTTTGTCACGTGATAAGAGAGCAGCGGACAGGCGAGTTGCATACCGTGGCAGTAGGTACTTGCCGCTCGGAAATGTTACCATATATAACAACAGCAATGAAATACGAGGGCAGATCAGAAAATAAGTTTCACTTCCCAGTTTTGGCCATTTATTACCCCACCTATACAAAAGCAACACGACTATAACAACATACACTATAACATCACTTTTCCACATAGTGTCCAAGAGACTTCAACATTTCTGCGAACGCACAACCAACTTGTCGATGCCGGATGCATAGAAATTTCCTTCAGCGTTCTGCAACCATTCGGAGACAGCGGCCTTCACCTCCTCATCGGTCTGGAAACGTCGACCACTGAGTTCCATTTTGAGCTTACCGAACAGATGAAAGTCACATGGCGCTAGTTTGGGACTGTAGGGTGAATGTTGCCAGACCTCCCACTTGAAACGCTGCAGCAGTTCTCTCTTTTGGCGGGCCTTGTGAGGTGTTGCGTTATCGTGCAACAAAATCACACCAGCGCTCAATTTTCCCCGGTGCTTCTCTTTAATCGCTTTACGCAACCGGTGCAACGTTTGACAATATGACGCCGCGTTGATCCTCGTTCCTTTCGGCATGAATTCCACGTGCAGCAAACCCTCCATGTCAAAGAACACTGTTGCCATAACCTCACTGGCTGAAGGTTGAACCTTGGCCTTCTTTCGTTGTGGTGATGAGGGGTGCACCCATTCCATTCATGATCGCTTCGTTTCGGGGGTGAAGTGGTGGACCCATGTTTCGTCGCCTATGACGATTCGCCGTAGAAACCCGTTGCCGTCTGTGGCATAGCGTTGCAAACATGCCAGGGAGGATTGGAAGCGTTGTCCCTTGTGCTCATCGGTGAGAAGACGTGGGACCCATCTTTGACACAGCTTACGATATCCAAGGTCCTTTTGAACAATGGCGAACACACTGTCATACGACATGTTCAGCTGCGTCGATATTTCTCTCAGTTTAATGCACCGGTTCTGTCTAATGATCACATTCACTCTGTTGACCTTTGCACGGGTCCTGGACGTTGCGGGCCTGCCTTCGCAATGGCTGTCCGTGATATCCGTGCGTCCGGCTTCAAATTGCTGACACCACTTTACGATACCTTGCCGGGAAATGGCCCGCTCCCCATACACACACTAATTTCACGATGAATGTCCGTGCAATTCTTCCTTTTGGCCCATAGGAATCGGATTGTCGCACACACCTCATATTTGGAGTGAACGTCCAGTTGACGTGCCATTGCATTTGGCCGCTATTCACACTATTCACACAATACTAGAAGAGAGACACCACAGTGACCTGCCTAACAGACGTGTGGGCTGTGTCTGTCCCTTTCTCCGCTGTGCCCACATTTGCGACACACAGCGCGCTGCTGTGGCGCGTTAGTGCAACTAACCTTTTGATCCACCTACGTACATACTGGTACATAAATAATTTCTGAGGAATTATCAAACATTATAATATAAACAGAGTTGAGTAGGGTAATATGAAATGTACTTACATCCTCAAATGTGTTTTTAAGTTTTTCTAGTAACGCTATCTTTTCCCGGCCTTCAAATTGATCATACTTGTTGGGGTGACACAAGCAACAACGGCGCTGCTAAATTTTTTTAATGTGATTCAATATTTTATTCCATATTAACTTTTTGTGTGTTATTTTCTTGAAGTATCAAATACTCTTCTACCCAAGAAAGTTTGAAACTTGTTGACGTCAATGGCCTACACAGTGCTGAACTCTCTTCCATAGTAAATGCAACATTAACCAACTAAACTTGAACGTCGTGTGGTGTGAGGATATGAGCGGGAACACACTACTGTCACCTCACATGAGTTCACACGTATCGTGTCACAATCTAACCTGTCCAGAAAGACGCACTATACCTTTGTGCCATTGGCTTGCAGTACGTACTAGATGCACTTCCCCTGCTTGCTTGCTGAGCTGCTCTCATTCCTCAAGAGCGAGGAGCAAACTGGCTCCGAAGGCATTTCGCTCTCGATTGACAATGCTTATGTAGATAGTGAAAGGCTGATAAGTGCGGTTTGTGAAAGAACACTGCTGTGAAATATGAAACAAACGCTATCGTTCTCAAGATATACAACGTAAACTATGGCCAAAAGTTGCAGAGGAAGTAGGTGTTGATGATTATGAGTGCTCTTATTTATTTATTTATTTATTTATTTATTTATTTATTTATATAATATGACAGGCTGAGTAGCTCAAGCGATAAGAGCGCTGGCCTTCTGTGCCCAACTTGACAGGTTTGGTCCTAGCTCTGTCTTATGGTATCTGAAGGTGCTCAAATACGTCCGCCTCGTGTCAGTACATTTACTGGTACGTAAAAGAACTTGTGCAGGACAAAATTCCCATACCTCAGCATCTCCAGAAACCATAAAAAGGTAGTTAGCGGAATATAATACAAATAACTTCATTATTATTATTATTAATTATTATTATAATTTATTATTTCAATACAGTAACGCGTGCAGTTCCTGTTAATATAATATAAAATGAAAAGGAAATTTTAAAAAAGCGCTTTTATGTGGAAACAGTACCTAAAAATTTTCAATTATTTGGTTTGTGTTCACAGAAGTATGCTACAAATTTGTGTCCAATTGCATAAGCAGTAGTAACACTTCTGTTAATTTGGTGGGTGCACCACTGGTTTCTGATTGAGTCTGTCGATGTAATAATGCCACAGCTTGTTATTCACCTTTAATAACTTGAAACGCCTACTACAGAAACTCATACAGACCTGTATGGAGTACAGACGCCAACTGACAGTCGCCTGCAGCGGATGACCCCAGTCACGTATAGCTGCTTCCAGTGGACGAGCAGCCGTTACTGCCAGGTTTTCAAGCAGGCTGTGTGTTCAAAGTGTTAATCAATCTGCTGCATATAATGCTTCAGGTATAAGATTAGAGTCTGATAATGTTAAACTTTTGCAGTTCGAGAGATGGATTTTTTGTTATATATGTTTGGAGTGAGTCGGAAGACAGTTTCAAACTTGTTGACATGTGTTAAAATGGCAAACTTCTCTTTTGGATTCAACCCATTCACCAAGGTACTTGAATCTTTCCACTTTCAAGACTCTACCGTGGGTAGTCAGAAGATGTGGTAGAAATGTATAGTGTTCAAAATAAGCGAGTTTTGGTATGGGAGATTGAAGCCAATTTTTTCAATTTTTTTTTTCATTTTATTAATAATTGAAAGTTGTTCCTGGTTTGTTATGAGTACTATGTCAGTCAAATCAAAAATGAAAATTAGTACATTAGTATGACACGGAGGATCAACTCACTTCATTAACTACCAGAATCGAAGAAGTTCACAGCCTGTGTTAAAATTTCTCTGAAATAACTCGAGCTAACAAATATAGGGAGAGACGACAAGGAGAAGGAAACTCTTAGATTTATTTTCAAGAACCAAAGAAGTAGCTGCTTCTTGGCCAAGCAGAGCTGAACAGGAAGACTGCTCATGCGCGTTTCCCCCCTTCCACCGCCTCTGTCAGTGCTCTCACGGTTCAGGTGTCCTTCAAGTACTGCCGACTGCTTTGGCCAATCAGAATGCTTTTTTTTTTAATATACTGTACGGCAAGAAATTTTTATGCTTTTACAGACATTGCAAATGTACAGGCCAAGGGCTTTTGTCAGAATGCTTTACGATGTCAATCGCTTCAGCCGTTCTCTCAAACTCTTAACAAAAATCAGCCTAGTGTTTTAAATATATAGTCTCACTAATAAATGGTGTATAACAAGTTTACACACTGTTTATGTGCAACTAATAAACCGCGTATAAGCCTCCTGGGCATACATCTCTTATAGTTATTTACTGAATTCCTTATACAGACCAGGACCCTTGTATAAGCATCGTATAACAGCGAGTGACAAAAAAAGAACAATGAGCTATCAGTTTATTTTAGTGGTATTTACTGTCTGCAGTAATATAATCGTGTTAAAATATCTGACTTATCCATTAAGTCCACAATGAAAGAATGGAAAATGATGATGATGCTTGTTGTTTCAAGGGGCCTAACATTGAGGTCATCGGCCCCTAATGGTACAAAATGAGACGAAATGGCATGACAAAAAGTTCAAAATTCTCCACTGACCAGAATTCAAAACATGAGGACGAAGAATGAATGGATGGATATGAATTTAAAACAATCGGTGGATACCACCCGCAATACTTTACACTCATAGAAACTGACGGAAAAACAATAGGATTACTGACCAAGGGCCTGCTGCAAGAGCATAATACTGAATCGAAGATGCTTGCAGTCTAAAAAGGATCCAAAACCCAAGTTATCCGCCCCTCATAATGGTACTTATCGCTAGGAAAGTAGAACCATGGTATTTATCATGTTGCAGTACTAATCAAAAGTAGCAGAGACTCGCGGTATTCCACATGTTATGGTACTAATCACAGGTTATGAAATTCAACATACAATACAGACCTATGGTGTTTCTCACATTGCGGTGCCACTTACAGGCAACGCAACCCTATGGTGTTCATCACATAAGAGTACTAACCGCACGGACCTTCCCCTATCCCGTGGTGTTCCTCATATAGTGGGTACTAATCATAGGCAAGGCACAACCATGGTAGCTATCATCCCATGGTCCTGCTCATATGGTCGTACTAATCACAGGTACTACAAAAGCCGACCGCACGGTGCTCCTGTGTGCTACTAATCACAAACCTATTTCGTACCCAATATAGTGGTACTATGCGCAAGTAAAAGCAACCCTTGTGTTCTCCGCGTGGTGGTACTAATCACAAGTAGTTTCATGGTTCTAATACAATTATCCCTTGGTCACCCTTTTAGTCGCCTCTCATGACAGGCAGGGGAAACTGCGGGTGTATTCTACATGTGCGTCCCCCACCCACAGGGGGTTGTGTGTTTGGTCCGCAAGAGGTATTTTATTTCCCTCAAGTCCGCCGGCAAGCCGGTTAGGACCCCCTATCCGCCACCTGGGACGCGCCACGTGGGAGTATCACCTTTCCCCCTCCTATGCCTGCGTAGCAGGTTCGTGGAGAATGGAAAATAACGTAGATGATCTCCACAATATTCGTTACACAGAAGGCATAGAACATTTACAGGTTAAGG
Source organism: Anabrus simplex (assembly GCF_040414725.1). NCBI lineage: Eukaryota > Metazoa > Arthropoda > Insecta > Orthoptera > Tettigoniidae > Anabrus > Anabrus simplex. Next base: position 1,577,380 of record NC_090275.1, read on the forward strand.
AGTTTGGACATTTTCATAAAATAAAACATTTTAAGAAACAGAGTGACCCATTTCTGCTAGATGACAAAAGTTTTAAAATGAAATATATACACTGATCAGCCAGAACATGATGACCACCTACCTAATAGCCGGTATGTCCTCCTCTGATATACATAAAAGTGTCGACGTGTCTTGGCATGGAAGCAATGAGGCTTTGGTAGGTCGCTGGAGGGAGTTGGCACCATCTGAACACACAAGTCACCTAATTCCCGTAAATTCCGGAGAGGGAGCGACTAGCTCTGGCGCCACGTTCAATCCCATCCCAGATGTGTTCGATCGAGTTAAGATCTGGGGAGTTGGGGGGCAGCACATCAATTGCAACTCGCCACTGTTTCTTGAACCACTCCATCACACTCCTGGCCTTGTGACATGATGCATTACCTTCTTGAAAATTGACACTGCCATTCGGAAACATTACCGTCATGAAGGGGTGCAAGTGGTCTGCAACCAGCATACGATACTTCTCGGCCGTCATGGTGCCTTGCACGAGCTCCACTGGACCCACGGATGCCTACATGAATGTTCTCCAGAGCATAATAGATCCGCCGCACAGCTTGTCTCAGTCCCGCAGTACAGGCGTCAAAGAGCCGTACCCCTGAAAGACGACGGACTAGCATCCTCCCATCCGCATGATGAAGAAGGTAACTGGATTCATCAGACCATAAAATGCTCTACACTGCGCCAACGTCCAACGACGATGGTCACGTCCCCATTTGTCATAGTTGCCGATGTCGTGGTGTTAACATTGACACATGCACGGGTCACTGGCTGCGGAGATTCATCCTTAGGAGTGTTCGGTGCACTGTGTGTTCTGATGTTAGTTCCGCCACAGTTCGCCGCCTGTCCTGTTTACCAGTCTGCCTAGCCTACGATGTCCGATGTCCAACCCCTCGACATCTGGACGTGGTTTTACCTTTGTTTCGCCCCTTGTTGAAGACACTCGCCCCAGCACTCCTCGAACACCAGACAAGTCATGTGGTTACAATTTACAAACTTCATCATATGGATCCGTATTGATATAGTTTAAAGAACTAGTGTTAGGTTTAATGGTCCACCCAATCAATACACTTCATGCAGTATCCAAAATGCTCATGCCTAGCCTCCAGGCTATCGCAATCTGCCCTCAGTCAAACTCAAATAGACCAGCACCTTCAATGTTCTACACATGGACAGCACACTCATCAATACTAGATGCACCATGCGTGTATGACTAGCAGTCATTCCTCGTCACGTGACGCTATCGCCTGGACGGGTTTATGTCTACAGTACGTAGGTGGTCATAATGTTCCGGCTGATCAGTGTATATTTACGAAAAAGTATGCCTGAATTGTCATTACCACAGACAGAAATGAATAAATGAACGATCCGAGAGGTGACTCTATATTGTGCAAACTTCATGTTCTCACAGCTCTATGGACATGAGCGCGGAATGAGGTTAGTAATTATTAACAGTACCATATATGTGTATATGTGCAGAGTAGTAACAATGCGTATACCACAATTATTAGTAAAAAAATTTGCAACGCTTATACGAGTTTTATTACTAGTGAGAATAAGATACTGCTGTAATATGTGTACAGTGGAACCTCGATTCTGCATTTCTGGAGGGACCACGGAAAAAAAAAAAAAAAAAAGGTACAACACGGGAAAACAGAAAATCCGGGAACGAATGAACCATCACCAATTTGGCTAAACATCACAAAAATGAAATATGTATGCTTATAAGCTTACAAACGCCCCTAATCCAAACCAAACTACAGCCCCAATAGGCCTTCCGCCTACCAAGCGACCGCCCTCGGTCCGAAGGCCTGCAGATTACTAGGTGACTCATGGTCAGTGTGACGAATCCTCTCGGCCATTATTCCTGGCTCTCTAGACAGAGGTCTCCATATCATCATTAAGTAGCTCCTCAATTAAAGGTAATCATAGAATCACTGAACCTGGAACCAGCCCTCATATCCAGGAAAAAAATACCTGACCTGGCCAGTAATCGAACCTGGGCCCTCCGGGTGAGAGACAGGCAAGTTAGACCGCGGGGCTGGGTTCAAACGTTAATTACCGGTACGCAACTTAAAAATCTCAAAACTTTACATTCAGTTTTACCGGGGAAACTAAGTCAGTTTCCTCTGAAAACTTTGTCATATTACTTCGAAAACTTCCTTCAGTTCAGCAACTTTGATCAGCCAAACTCTTCAAAAAATCTAATACCCGCAATGCCAAGCCAAAGAACAATCGACCACAAGTAGTTTTTCATTCTCTAATCTAATAAAATAAAGCACATTCGATACAAAAGCGTCCAACATGATGGCAAAATCATTTTTTTAAATCTTCCATTGTAATTTGGCCACTGGTATACTGTTCCTAGTCAGTTTATGGAAATCTTGTACCACATAAATTAGGCCTACATCGACTTTTAAAGGTTATGTTGAACTCGAGAATATGGTTTTGAAAGTATCAATCCTCAAGTTCTCGAATGCATTATATTTCGTTCTGCCCGTCACTAATCACAATCAAATTGGAAAGAGAAACAATATTATCAACACTTCCGAAATTATGATTGCTCATGACCTTGAGCTCAGCTGGAAAGTGCGCTCGCTGTACAAGTGGGTATGAGTGCGAAATGACACAAAGTTTTTAAATGTAACGTGCGCAAATAAAACGACTGTGGCTTTTATAACATTTTAACACAAAAACGTGAAATTCCCAGTCTTATATCAGGACGAAAACAGTAATAGGCAATTACGAAAATTCCCATGGCTTTGTGTACAGAATGTAAGGAGCGACATCTGTTCTGATGAAATATGTAGGAAGATATTTAAGATTTATTACCACCTATTCAATACAATACAAGATGTTGACATTTAAGTCAAAACATTTTTCTAATTTTATTGAGACATGTTTTGCCTCTTACTGTGAGGCATCTTCAGTCATTAATCAAAACCTTATTAACTTTTGTCAGACAACATTTCAAACATTTTACATGTTTTGACTTAAATGTCAACATCTTGTATTGTATTGAATAGGTGGTAATAAATCTTAAATATCTTCCTACATATTTCACGAAAACTTTCAATACGGATAAAAAACTATTTTCATCACTTGTAATCTGTTCCGATCTCGATAACATAATCGTATATGATAATATTAAAATACTAAATTTGTGTTGCTTAAGAAGGAACAATTTTGATTACTGTCTGAAAGCCCAGTGACTATACAGTGCCCTGAGGGAAATGACGAAAACCTGTTCGGCGACACACTTGAAAAAAGTAAAATAATAAACATCTAACCCTGGACATAATGTAGACGTTTTGCAAGTACAAACACATTTGACAAAACTTGTTCCGCCTTCAAATAGAGCTGTCGAAATGCGCTCTGTCTCCTTCCAATTGTCGAGGGTGCCCCCTGCTTTATGATTTCCGAGGATTCTCTAAACAATACTACCAGAATAGTACGGCACAGTACTTCTTCAAATTACCACAATGGCGGGACGTCGACACCAAGATCCGTAAGTATGCCGTAGCCGTCCAGTTTCTTGCAAAAGGCGTGATCGAGGATTTAGCATTGATGGGACTGAAATTTCTGGAAGGTTGATCCAGGAAATCATTTCTTTGAGGAACGAATAATGCGGGATTTTCACGTGATTTACTTAAGATGCTCGCGGGACCACGTAATTTGAACTAATAATACGGGAACATCTAATCGAGGTTCTATTGTATTATTGTTCTATTCTTGTTTATTCAAGCATTCTATTCTATTCAATGCTACCACGCTACTTGTTGAAAGGTTTTGCTCCTAGATAACCAGCAAAAGTGATTATAAACGCAGTGAATGTGACGAAATATGCCAGTGAACTTCAGGAAGAGATTCCTATGGCTAGGAAAGAGTGTATATGTGCAGTGTAGTAATACAATGTGTATACCACATTTATTAGTAGGAAAAATATACAACGCTTATATGAGATTTATTCAAGTGTTAAATAACTGTATAAGGAATGTTTATCAGTGGTAATAATCTATCAGTCTTACTATCACTTTCTTCCCACGCCATGGAACTACTTCACCGCTATTACTTTCCAATACTAACCCAACTATCAAAATCTGCATCCGAATTAAAATCCTCTAAACAAGCAAATGGGGTGTGTTTTACGCTGGGGTACCAGAAGATAAACTTCACTGTTCCACCACAGTCTATACACGAATAAAGAAAATGAAGTCAACACTTTGCAGCAGTATACAAGCATGTATGTAAGTAAAGGATGTTTATTCAACAGAATCACGGAGAGCAATGTTACCCAGACTGTAGCATTGTCAGACCACTAATCGTTGGAGCAAAGTGGTTTAATCCCTTCAATAATCAACATCTAAAATCCCCTATAGAGGTGTGTCGGTACGCGTCACCTATTCTCCGAATGGAGCAGTGACAACCTGCTCCCGGATACTCTTCTCTACCGGTCCACTGCTACTGTGACAGTGTTGCGCTGCGACTCGCAGTTTGCTGCTACCGGGAAGTGTTGTTACTGCTATTCGCAAACGGTCCAGTGACACAGCCGTCGTCGTCCCGTACCGTTAGGGAGGTTGTGACAAGAACAGGACAAGCACATACCGGTATGGTGTTCAATATTTCATGTGAACGAAAGAAATCCACCATACTTCACCATTGAAACGTTTCTACAAATAATAATAATAATAATAATAACAACAATAATAATAATAATAATAATAATAATAATAATAATAATAATAATAATAATAATAATAATAATAATAATAATTTATTGTGATTATTATTAATGACTGTTTTTTTAACATAGTTAAAATATAGTTAAACGTCACTTTTAATACTATAACTAATTATTTAATCTGGCGAATATGATCAATGCACATTTTAAATTCACAACACTGTATACTTTTTAAAACGTCATATTTCAAAATGATCATCGGCGTTTTCTAAACAACATTATAGGTCATTCACATGTCAAAATCTTAGGGAAGAATTGCACACAAAATATTATCATTTTCCTAGTTGGGAAGTAACTGGGTAAAAGTAATCCGATTACTTTTAATGATTACATTTAAAAAATTACTTGTAATCATTACTTTTCCCAAAAAGTCTACTTGTAATTTACTTCTTGAAATAAAATTGTGCCGGGCAGAGTAGCTTGGTCGGTACAGCGCTGGCCTTCTGACCCCAACTTGGCAGGTTCGATCCTGGCTCACTCCGGTGGTATTTGAGGTGTTCAAATATGTCAGCCTCGTATCGGTAGATTTAGAGGCACGTAAAGGAACTCACGCGGGTCTAAATTTCGACATCTCGGTGTCTCCGAAAATCGTAATAGTAGTTAGTGGGACGTAAAGCAAATAACATTATTATTAGTAGATTTACTGGCAAGTTAAAGAACTCCTGTAGAACAAAATTCCAGCACCTCGGCGTCTCCGAAAACCGTAATGTACTTATTGGGACGTAAAAGAAATAACATTATTATGTGTATATTTATTAATTGAAGATAAAAAATAGTTTCGATACTTTCAACTTACCACCAGTGTGCCATTATCAAATCAGATAAGACAGGCGTGATCACGACATAATCGAACAGAGCAAATCGTGCATCCGCTGACTACGTAAGCCTACTATGCTATGTTCCCCAGCTCCATTTGTGCTTGTACCGGTTGTCACTGGACCGGCAGCGTGTCACCGCGCAACCATGCTCCATCTGTGGTTAGACTGGTTTGTCACTGGACCGGCAGCGTGTCACCGCGGAGCAATGCTGCTCAGCTCCATCTGTGGTTAGACCGGTTTGTCACTGGACCGGCAGCGTGTCACCGCGGAGCCATGCTGCTCAGCTCCATCTGTGGCTCGACCGGTTTGTCACCGCGGAGCCATGCTCCTCAGCTCCATCTGTGGTTGGACTGGTTTGTCACTGGACCGGCAACGTGTCACTGCTCCAGTCGTGTCACTGGAGCAGCTGGAGCAGTGACACATTATTTCTGGACCGTCGCACCTCTAATCCCCTATATCACTTCTCTATTTTTGCTGTACATAGTGATAAAGAGGATCTATTAAAAAAGCTCAGCTATCGTGTTCATACATTTTTCAATTTTCAGTGCTGTGACAAGGAAGGATAAGGAAGCTCCTGAGAATAGTGGAGCACTGAGTGAGCAAGTGTAGTGAAGTATGGGTCTCTTGGAGAGCAGAGTACGCCACACTACAAACATGAAAGAGACTGAAGCTTACTCTGTTTACAAGTGCCATTCACGCTAGGTTTGCTGCCGTCTGGACACACACACGCCCCGTTGACCATATTCATCTCCTCTGGACACAAACACGCTCTCTTGTTGCCTGGCATGCCCATACACAGGTAGTCGCAACCAGCAGCTGTACGGTTAGCACACAGGTTCGTGCCTTTCTGGATGCTGTGAGCAAAGATCTGGAAATAAGAGACACAGTTTAGTTGTGCTTCTCCCATTGATTTTAGTAATATAAAGCGAGACAGGCGAATGTGGGAAGAGAATACAGACACTTCAACAACTGAAAACTTTATTCTGATCAGAGAATATCGTCTCAAGGAACAGATAATACTGTCTGTTCAGTCAAGTATCACTCCTTGTGACAATTCAGCTCTATTCCCCGCAACTTCTTTCAGAATGAAACCAACATCTTGGCTTGCCACCTAACATCCCGAAGAAGACGGCCGAACACTGTACTCCCTTCTAAGGAGAATTTTGGCCGGACATGGCTTCACAATGTAGTCATAAGTGGCTATAGGGAAGACAGAGGGATACAGGTAGATAAATCCTTATTACTAATTCTGGCTGACAAGGATATTCTTAAGAGATCAAAGAACCTTCTCGAGTCAGCTTTCTTCGGGATCCATGTTTTCAGGGGTACATAAACTCAAACACTTGGGATAAAAAGATAATTGGATTTATAAATAATAAAATAATTAATTTGATTCGTAGGTTTTAAACTTGCCTTGAGATCCATCAACCCAGACAAACGGGTATGAAGAGCTGTGATGTATAAGCCACTATCCTTATCTGCCTGGAAGATGGAATTTTTCTGCCAGTCGTCCCAGTACATGGTATCTTTGAAGACAGCAACAGCAAATGGGTGGGAAACATGTTCCTGAAACAAACCCCACAAAATGTACTTCTGATTGAAGACATCACACTACAAATGTAAGCAGCTCAGTGATGTGCCACATTCAGGCTTATATGCTCCAGAACTATATGGTCCATTTGATTGGAAATGGGCCTCAGTTAAATATGTACGACTGCATATCTGCCAACTTTAGAAAATGGCTATCAGTAAAACTCATGCGCGACAAAAGATCTAACGATTTTCGACGTACCCCGGCTTGTAGGATGCTAAGAGGTTTGTTTTGTCACCTATTCAATACATATAAATTTTACAATTTAGGAATTTATTATAGATTCCACTTGAGACATGTTTCGCCCTTCATTGAGGGCATCATCAGTCAAATTATCTCCTCAAGGCAAAAATCAGGTACCTGGTTAGTAGTTGACATGCACAAATTAATACATATTATTAATACACATTACAAAAATTAAGTAAGAGAAACAGTTGTACAGTAGTGATGGTTGAACGTATAGGTTAATAGAATAAGAAGTCAGAATCCAATGACAACTGTTTCTCTTACTTAATTTTTGTAATGTGTATTAATAGTATGTATTAATTTGTGCATGTCAACTACTAACCAGGTACCTGATTTTTGCCTTGAGGAGATAATTTGACTGATGATGCCCTCAATGAAGGGCGAAACATGTCTCAAGTGGAATCAATAATAAATTCCTAAATTGTAAAATTTATATGTATTGAATAGGTGACAAAACAAACCTTTTAGCATCCTACATTCAGTTATATTCAATACGGATAACAATGATTTTTTATCACTTGTACCCCGGCTTGACGAAAATAATAATACTTCTGGGCTACAAAATACAAGAATTCATGCTTTAACAGGATACTTAAAAGAAATATCTACTTGCATCATAGGCCAATGATTTGTAGATTAATATAACAATCAAGAAGAAATCCATGTTAAACAGCAGCAGGCGTGGTAAATATTAGTTTGAAGCATGCATAACAGGACTTCCTTGATAAATTAAGCACATATGCGATAATTGAAAAAGGCTTTACACAATAAAACTCGTTTAACATCAAGAAATAATATAATACACACTGCAAATCAAATGCTAGTTCGACTTGAAAGTCATAGTTATGGCCTTTTTAGCTTCCAGCAAAAAGTCTTCAGCATTATCTATAAATTCGGTTTTACTTAAGAAGTCCATCGGCTCCACAAATTCTTCATATTTGTGCCCAACAGGAATAGCTTGCAGCTTCGTGATTTGCAACCAAAGTGTCATTAACCTGAACTCATTCACCACCTCATCTGTAGTTTAATTCTATTCCGTGCATAACATGATAGGAAACCTTTCCAAGAATAAAACAAATGGAAGAAAACTGCATTTTAAATTTTGCCTAACCTAGCAACTTGAGAATGCTTTAACACATCAACCTTGAGTGGAAACTTCTTGATGATGTAGTCACAGGCAGTGAAGAGATTTATCTGTATCCTGGAGATCATTCACTATGTTGCAAGTCTGAACGCCAATAACTAACTCACCATCACCTTTGTTGCCTCCATCACACTCACATACTGTGCAAAAGGAAAATTTTTCTCCCTTTCTTCATTTTAGTATGCACGTAAAATCAACAGAATATGATTCTTTACATGTCTGGAAGTACAGTTTCTTGCTGGTTTTATTCACGATAATCTACAATAGGAATATAGCGTATAAAAATGTCCAAGAACAAACTGAAACATCGAAAGCAACCTGGACCACTGAACGTCACATGAAATTCTTCTTCTTGCTATTTTTTTTTACGTCGCACCGACACAGATATGTCTTATGGCGACGATGGGAGAGGAAAGGCCTAGGAAGTGGAAGGAAGCGGCCGTGGCCTTTATTAAGGTACAGCCCCGGCATTTGCCTGGTGTGAAAATGGAAAACCACGGAAAACCATCTTCAGGACTGCCGACAGTGGGGCTCGAACCCACTATCTCCCGATTACTGGATACTGGCCGCATTTAAGCGACTGCAGCTATCGAGCTCGGTACATAAAATTCTAACAAACACTCAAGAAAGTAAAACATGTTACACACACGTGGAACGAATGTAATTATTATTATTATTATTATTATTATTATTATTATTATTATTATTATTATTATTTATAACTAAATATGGTTCATGTTTGTGGGTTACTGTAGTCACGTCCTAGTTCGTGAACCATGGGCAACGGCTGAGTGGCCTAGTAAGTGGTCCTGAGAGTAGGGATACCAGTTGCTATGGAATGGGAGTGGGCATCTCGGACATATTCCGAGTCCTGGTCCTCCTTGTGCTCAGGCGGCTAGGACTATACAATACACCGGTGGTCCATAACCCGTTAGAGGAGAGATCCTCACTTGGACTATGTGCAAGTAGGGTAGCATTCTGCTTCATGAATCTTCCGAGCTAAGAACATTTTAAGCAAGCCTCGGACCTATGGCAGTAACGGAGTCCCACTCCCATTTGACAGGCGAGGGACTCCTTGGAAACAACTTGGCGAACGAAATGGAATTCGATGGGGAGCTATCAATATTAATGGGGCTTATGGAAGAAAGAAAGTAGAACTGGCTGAGTAAGCAAAGAGGATGCATCTGGATGTGCTAGGAGTAAGTGATATTCGGGTAAGGGGAGATAACGAGGAAGATATAGGAGATCATAAAGTGTACTTGACGGGTGTTAGAAAGGGAAGGGCAGAGTCTGGGGTAGGGCTCTTTATTAGGAATACCATTGCACACAACATAGTTTCTGTTAGGCATGTAAATGAGCGAATGATGTTGGTAGATTTGTCATTTGGAGGAATTAGGACTAGAATTGTGTCCGTGTATTCACCATGTGAGGGTGCGGATGAGGATGAAGTTGACAAGTTTTATGAAGCATTGAGTGACATCGTGGTCAGGGTCAACAGCAAGGATAGAACAGTGCTAACGGGCGATTTCAATGCGAGAGTTGGAAATAGAACTGAAGGATACGAAAGGGTGATGGGTAAATGTGGGGAAGATATGGAAGCTAATGGGAATGGGAAGCTTTTGCTGGACTTCTGTGCTACTATGGGTTTAGCTGTTACGAATACATTCTTCAAGCATAAGGCTATACACCGCTACACATGGAAGGCTAGGGGTACCAGATCCATAATAGACTATATCTTAATAGACTTCGAATTCAGGAAATCTGTTAGGAATGTACGAGTTTTCCGCGGATTTTTCGATGATACAGACCACTATCTGATCTGTAGTGAACTAAGTATCTCTAGGCCTAGGGTAGAGAAAGTGAAATCTGTCTGGAAACGAATAAGGGTAGAAAATCTCCAGGACGAGAAAATTAGACGAAAGTACATGGATATGATTAGTGAGAAGTTTCGAACAGTAGACAGTAAGCAGGTTCAGGATATAGAAAGTGAATGGGTGGCATACAGGGATGCTGTAGTAGAAACAGCAAGGGAATGCCTAGGAACAACTGTGTGTAAAGATGGGAAGAGGCGAACATCTTGGTGGAACGATGAAGTGAGAGCAGCTTGTAAACGTAAAAAGTAGGCTTATCAGAAATGGCTCCAAACAAGGGCCGAGGCAGACATTGAGTTGTACGTAGATGAAAGAAACAGAGCAAAACAAATAGTTGTTGAATCCAAAAAGAAGTCCTGGGAAAATTTTGGTAACAACCTGGAAAGGCTAGGTCAAGCAGCGGGGAAACCTTTCTGGACAGTAATAAAGAATCTTAGGAAGGGAGGGAAAAAGGAAATGAACAGTGTTTTGAGTAATTCGGGTGAACTCATAATAGATTCCAGGGAATCACTGGAGAGGTGGAAGGAATATTTTGAACATCATCGCAATGTAAAAGGAAATCATCCTGGTGGTGTTGTGAACAGCCAAACTCATGGGGAGGAGGAAAATGATGTTGGTGAAATTATGCTTGAGGAAGTGGAAAGGATGGTAATTAAACTCCATTGTCATAAGGCAGCAAGAATAGATGAAATTAGACCTGAAATGGTGAAGTATAGTGGGAAGGCAGGGATGAAATGGCTTCATAGAGTAGTAAAATTAGCGTGGAGTGTTGGTAAGGTACCTTCAGATTGGGCAAAAGCAGTAATTGCACCTATCTATAAGCAAGGGAACAGGAAGGATTGCAACAACTATCGAGGTATCTCATTGATTAGTACACCAGGCAAAGTATTCACTGACATCTTGGAAGGGAGGGTGTGATCAGTCGTTGAGAGGAAGCTGGATGAAAACCAGTGTGGTTTCAGACCACAGAGAGGCTGTCAGGATCAGATTTTCAGTATGCGCCAGGTAATTGAAAAATGCTACGAGAGGAATAGGCAGTTGTGTTTATGTTTTGTAGATCTAGAGAAAGCATATGACAGGGTACCGAGGGAAAAGATGTTCGCCATACTGGGGGACTATGGAATTAAAGGCAGATTATTAAAAGCAATCAAAGGCATTTATGTTGACAATTGGGCTTCAGTGAGAATTGATGGTAGAATGAGTTCTTGGTTCAGGGTACTTACACGGGTTAGACAAGGCTGTAATCTTTCACCTTTGCTGTTCGTAGTTTACATGGATCATCTACTGAGAGGTATAAAATGGCAGGGAGAGATTCAGTTAGGTGGAAATGCAGTAAGCAGTCTGGCCTATGCTGACGACTTGGTCTTAATGGCAGATTGTGCCGAAAGCCTACAGTCTAATACCTTGGAACTAGAAAATAGGTGCAATGAGTATGGTATGAAAATTAGCCTCTCGAAGACTAAATTGATGTCAGTAGGTAAGAAATTCAACAGAACTGAATGTCAGATCGGTGATACAAAGCTAGAACAGGTCGATAATTTCAAGTATTTAGGTTGTGTGCTCTCCCAGGATGGTAATATAGTGAGATTGAATCAAGGTGTCGTAAAGCTAATGCAGTGAGCTCGCAGCTGCGATCAACAGTATTCTGTAAGAAGGAAGTGAGCTCCCAGACGAAACTATCTTTACATCGGTCTGTTTTCAGACCAACTTTGCTTTACGGGAGCGAAAGCTGGGTGGACTCAGGATATCTTATTCATAAGTTAGAAGTAACGGTCATGAAAGTAGCAAGAATGATTGCTGGGACAAACAGGTGGGAACAATGGCCGGAGGGTACTCGGAATGAGGAGATAAAGGATAATTTAGGAATGAACTTGATGGATGAAGCTGTACGCATAAACCAGCTTCGGTGGTGGGGTTATGTGAGGCAAATGGAGGAGGATAGGTTACCTAGGAGAATAATGGACTCTGCTATGGAGGGTAAAAGAAGTAGAGGTAGACCAAGACAACGATGGTTAGACTCGGTTTCTAACTATTTAAAGATAAGAGGTATAGAACTAAATGAGGCCACAACACTAGTTGCAAGTCGAGGATTGTGGTGACGTTTAGTAAATTCACAGAGGCTTGCAGACTGAACGCTGAAAGGCATAACAGTCTATAATGATAATGTATGTATGTATATAACTTAATGGGCTTCGCTAACAGTGGTATACCAAGTCACTGGAACAAATGTAATTAGTCCAACGAATACAGGAAACAAAAACCCGAACACTTCAAAAAAAAAAAAAATCATAACCTTAAAAGGGCAAAACATTCTAGATTTTAGTATGCACGGAAAACCAACAGAACATGACTCTTTAAATGTCTGGAGGTACTGTTCGTAAACAAAGAACAACACTCGCGTGGTCAAAGAATAAAGGTTAAATCACAACAAGCGAACAGAGCGGAACAAAGAATTTGCGAAGCAGAGCCTATCGACACCTAAGATTCACATGGAAGAACTGTTATCGCGGCTTTAAATTCAATTCCAATAACGACACAAACACCACACGGTAAAAATACCAATCATATCAAAGAATGAGTTATCGACTATCGTGTCCTTGCCTTCGACCAAGACCGAGCGTGCTTCGACCCACGCAAAAAATCGATTGTACGGAAGTGCAGCGATTATTGAATATTATTGGCACTGCTAGTGGCTTCAAGTAGCCTATGCTGTGGCCTCCACGGTATGCAATAGCCTTGCATCTTGGGTGGTGTGCTAAGTCCCAACTGACGAGCCTAACTTAGCACACGAAGGCGAAACGCAGGCAACCAGGAATGAGTTAGCTGGAAAATTTATAATGTCCAATAACGGACCATTATATTGGTATAATATTTTGTCCGCGAAGTCATAAAATGACACCGTCCATTCGTAAAACCGTAAAATGCTGCAATTTTCGTAAATTTTACAGACAAACCGTAAAAGTTGGCAGGTATGCGACTGTTTTGTGTTTTACAAATTTGTGGAGGTTGAAAATGTGAGAATTTCTTAATTTGCTACATAATTCCAACCCATGATGTGGCACATCACCGAACTTTAAACGTAGCAGTTTGAAGCCATTCTTTTTCAGTGTTGACTCAGTTCAGTCTGCTGAGAACACAAAATTCAACACTAAGTAGTTCCACACTTTTAATACATTCACGCCCGTATCCGAGTTATTCCCTATAGCGCGTGAGCATGCTGTGGACCGTATCCGAGTTAGCCTGGATAAGCGCAACCTTGAATTGCAGCCATTCCTACGCAGCTGGGATCTATTTTGGTCACAAATATGTGCGAGAGAGATGAAAGTAATACCCTTATGAATGCTTCTACTCACCAGAAACCACATGGCCACGGCGATTTTCCCTTCCAATGCACTCTTTTGGTTTTGTTTCTGAAGGTAGCCTAGTGGTGGCCCAACTAGCTGCGTAGTTGGTTCGTGATTGCACAAGCGTGTGCATAGTCGCGTTCTGAGGTATAACCATGCCGACATCCTTTTCAATGAAGACTCAGGTGATGAACTGATTCCTGAACTACAGTCGAGCCGCTGGCTGTCCGGCCCTGATGTTTCTCAGACAGTGTTGCCAATTTTGAACCATACGATATAAACAAACACACACACCTAAAATATTTCACGTATGCGTAGATCAGATTCTGTGTTAATGCGACGGAAATGCGTACGGAAATGTGCAAAAATTACCTCTAATATATTGAAAACCAACACTAGTGTAATCATAATAATAAAATGTTCCAATTAAAATTAAGTGCACTCCATAACAGTGTAAATATAACAAAACATTCCAGTCGAAGTTATGCACATTCCAAGAACAGCGTAAAGATAATAACAAAACACTGCAGTCAAAATTAAGCACGGTCAGACAATAGAATAACCGTTACTCAAAAACAGTAGGCTATAGACGTAACAACATTAAAACCGAACTGTGTGAATAGTATCACCGTAATTTTAATAAGTCAGAGTAAAAGCTCTGAAAATAGTATCAACGTGGCAATAAAAACGTCGCTTTTACAATAAAACTTCTTCATGCTCATAGAATAGTAGTGTCGAAATAATAAAATATTGCAATGAAATGAAACGAAACAAATTATGTACTCACAGGGACTAATCCAAAGGGAATATGCCACACTCTTCAAAAATATCGGTGTCTTCTTCCTTGTCACTAATGTCACTGGAGTCACAGCTATCATCCTCATCCAGGGAAATAATTTCTTCCACTCGACATTCAACAATTCCATCAGCTTTCTTTGCCTTGTGTAGATCTTCCCAGGTGTGACTCACAACACTTTTCCACTTATCCGCTGTAACAAGTTTGACTGCCTCGTGCACTAAGCGTTCAACATCAGTCAGACGGAAAGATTTGTTATTTTCGGCAACGTATCCTTTAACTTGTGCCCAAATTAACGCGATTGGATTAAAGTGGCAGTGGTAAGGAGGAAGCCTAATTACCCTATGACTGAGCTGTAGCGATGGAGTCCACTTTGTAGGTGCAAAATCTAGGCTTATAGAGTTTTACACTTTGTAGCAGCTCCGCCTTTGTCATTTCTGTAGATATCCCCGGCACATTATTTCCCACCAACCACTGAAGAATGATATCTTATCTGTCTTTCATTGTCAGTGCTTTGTTTAGTTGCACAGAGTGATAGGGGGCATTGTCCATAACAATTACAGAATTGGGACTTATGTTTGGTAGCAAAGAATTTTTAAACCACGTTGTGAAAGTTATCCCATTCATTTATTCGTGATAATCACAAGTGCTCTTTCATCTGAAAAGAAGCATAGCTCCCAGAACAAATCCATTAATGCCACCTGCAAGAAGCAAAATAAGCTTACTTCCCTTCCCAATAGGTGCTTTGAAAGTCCCTGCTACAGTTTCATCTGTCTAGGCCACCTTTTTAGAATGTACTGCATTTACCCACGTTTCATCTAAAGACACCACTCTATCAGGACTAATCTTCAGAATTTCCCTCAAAAATCTACCTCGCGATGCTACAATTTCACTTGTCTCCATCACAGCTTTTCTCCCTGAAAATTTCTTGCAACGAAAGCCAAGTTCTCTCAGTATTTTACTTAAACTGGTCTTTCCTCCACTGAATAAGCGAGATTCTTTCAAAGAGTCAAGTAATTTATCATGCATGGGAAATTCCCTCCTCTTGTAATAACTATAAATATGTTGCCTTATCGCATCCTTTTGAAATGCATCTAGTGTTGTCTTGGGACAATGTCTTGGTCTTCGTTTTTCAGGAGTACGCAGAACTTCAGAGGGTGTATTAAGATCCACTGGACACTTTTCTTTCGTAACACTTTTCACAGTTCTCCTACCTACTTTTAAAGCGTCACAAACTCAATCCACAACTTTTTTAACAGGAAGAAGAGGCCCACCGTTATCACGCTCTTTCTCAAAATATTCACGCAGCCGGTATATAAATTCACGGCTTTGGCTCTTATAACAACCTTTTTTTCTTACTTGTTTTCGATGATCCGCTGACCATGTCACAATAACGAAAACAAACTGCTTACACACACAGTGAACGCATGAACTTCATGCAGGCTAGCGAGCAACTGAGGCCACGTGTTTAGGCGACATGAACGGTGATTGGTGCTTGCTGTAAAATCTTAAATCTGGCGGCCAGTGACGTCAGGCATTGCAAACCGTGATGATTATTCTACCACTAGCAGAACTCTTAGTATTCTTTGTGGTAAAATACCTTTAATTAAAACAATAATATAAAATTGACGAGGGGTGTGGGTTTCAATGATTTAATATTAAAATCATACGGCACATTAGTGTTTTCAAGGTTATATGTATAGTTTCAAATCGCCACAGGTTGGCAATGCTCTTCTCTACTCTTAATTTTTCTTTTCATTACAATCTGTCAGGGCCGGACAGCCAGCTGAAAGTGACAGTGATGACAGTGAAGACGATTCTCCTGGACACGTGAGAGAAAAAACAGTACCAGTACCTGAATGTTCGCCTTTATATCGCCCCCCTGCGATCCCATTTACTGCTAAACCAGGTATAAATATTGAAACAGAAAACACTAACGAGATGTCATTTGTAAATCTATTTCTCACAGCTGAAATTCTCGAATACCTATGCGGGCAAACAAATCTGTATGCGAGTCATGTAATCTGTGCTGCGCCGCGCCCCTTCTCTAAACACTCTCTTGCTCTAACGTGGAGTCCGGTGACTGTTTGAGAAATGAGACAGTTCCTGGGTTTGATGCTCACTACCGGCATCATTAGTAAACCATTTCTCAGAATGTACTGGACAGAAGATCCAATTTTCTCCACTCCTATTTTCTCAAAGACAATGTCACGAAATAGCTTCGAAAGTATCCTCTCATTTCTCCAATTTAGTGACAGCAGCGAATACGAGCACAGCACTGACGGACTGTATACAATCAGACCCATTTTACAGAAACTTTCGGACAGATTTTCAGAGCTTTATACCCCCGAACAGAAAATTGGTCGGGACGAAGGAATGCTAGCCTGGAGAGGGCGCCTAAGATTCTGCATATACAACCCCGGTAAAATAATAAAATATGGCATTTTAGTGAGGATGGTTTGCGAGTCTAACACTGGGTACACCTGTAAACTCGTGATATATAATGCAAGTGGTACGAATTTACAAAGCACAGTTTTTCAGCTGCTTGAAATTTATGTTGGCCAGGGGTATACAGTCTATATGGACAATTATTACAATAGCGTTGGACTTGCGAAACAATTACGGGAACAAAACACTGCCGTATGTGGAACAATACAGTCAAATAGGGGTGTACCAAAAGGTCTAAAAGAACACCAGTCAATTCTCAAACGGGGGGAAATGACCTTCAGGAGGGACGAGGATGTATTGCTTGTTTCTTGGAGAGACAAAAAGGTTATTACGATGGTAACTACTATCCATTCGACAGAAATGGTCGAAACAAAGAAATCTGGAAAAATACAAATGAAACCAGAGTCTGTGACCGACTATAATCAACACATGCATGGTGTTGATACTGCAGACCAGTACTTGGCGCTCTATCCTTTCATGAGGAAAACTATAAAGTGGCCAAAAAGGTTTTTTTATTTACCGCTCACTTTTTAATGCATTTCGGCTCTTCCAGAACTCAAATCCTCAAAACTCAAAAACATTTTTTGAATTTCAGGCAGACAGTAGTTAGGAACTTGCTCCAGGAAACAGGTGAACCCGTCATACAAGTACAGTCACCTCTCTCCGACATCTCAGCTCCATCTACTTCATCACCTCCAAGTCAACGTCCCGCGATTTTTCCGCCAAAAAGGGCACCGGCCAAGGATCCACCATTTAGGTTAGATGGGAAGAGAAAAGAGCATATTCTCTTCAAGTTTCCACCATCAAATAAAGTCAAGTTCCCTTCAAGAAGGTGCAAAGTGAGCTTCAAAAATAAAATTATTAGTGAAACACGCTACTTTTGTGGAAAGTGTGGTGTTCCCATTCACCCAGGAAAGTGTGACATTACTTACCACACCCTACAAAGATACTAGAGGACTTCATTAAGTTATGTGGAAAATTTTGTTTCCATATCTTGTTTAGTTTAGAACTTATTGTGAAAAGAATTTGTTGTTTGCTCTGCCACTAACAGCTGGGCCAGCCCTTTAAATAGCCAGCTCAGATGATCGGCGTGAATGTGTTAACATGCATACAGATAATGTTTACAAAATTGTTAGTTGCTTTACGTCGCACCGACACAGATAGGTCTTATGGCGACGACGGGACAGGGAAGGGCTGGGAGTGGGAAGGAAGCGGCCGTGGCCTTAATTAAGGTACGGCCCCAGCATTTGCCTGGTGTGAAAATGGGAAACCACGGAAAACCATTTTCAGGGCTGCCGACAGTGGGGTTCAAACCTACTATCTCCCGAATACTGGATACTGGCCGCACGTTTACGAAATTAACATTATATAAACAGTATTTCATACCAATTGTAACATATGGACTAGAAACGCTGGTAACTAAATAAGAGACAAGATAGTAATATCCAAGCAGTAGAAATGAAATTTTTAAGAACATCAGTTAAAAGGACAAGAAGAGATAGAATTCAGAATATTAAAATCAGAGAAGAGCTAAATATAGAACATACAGAAAGCAAGACCGAGATGGTTCAGACATGTAAAAAGAATGGGAAAGGTAGGGTAGCAAGAAGGGAATTGGAAAGAGAAGCTAAGGAAAAGAGACCAGTTGGAGACCGAGAAGAAGATGGATGGATCAGATTTGCAAGGATATTAGAGAAACTGGATTGGATTTGGTGGAAGTAATAGAGCAGGAAAATTGGAAGGACAGAAAATAGTGGAGGAGGCTTGCTAACCACACCTAGGCAATTGGAGTGGGATGATGATGATGATGATGATGATGATGATTACTGTTTACATTGTGTAAACATGATAACAATAACAGGTTATGTTATAGTGTCTTCGACAGACTGGAGCCCTATAACAGTACTACTGCAGTTAGACTCAGATGTATGAAGGGTATGAGCTCAGGAGTACGAAATATTTTCACCTAGCTCACAGACGTCGCTTCATTTCACAGGAATTCGGTCCCTCACCTGTAGAGGCGGAAAACTATCGATAGTGCTATCGATAACTATCGATAGCGACCACTATCGTCTGATATCGATAGTCAGTTGCCTACTATCGATAGTCAACGATAGTTTTTTTCCCCTCATTAGCTTATTTTATACCCTAACAGAAATTGTACCGCTGTTTGCAAATAACTGGTGAGGGGTTTATTCCAATTCAAGATGTGCATTTAAGTATCTATGTGTACCTGCGACTTCAGTCCCAGCAGAAAGACTATTTAGCATTTTGGAAGGTGGGATTCTCCATTCAACCTAACCTTAGTTGAGTTGGTACCAATACGGGACGAAAAGTGAGATTTATAAGTTGTCAGAGATTGTATGTTGGCGAGAAAAGATAAGGCACATTTTAGGTCAAAGACTTAATGAAAACAACTGAAAACTCTCCTCGCAGCTGTTGAGAATGCTGTAAAACATTTTTCCCAAAGATATTACAATACCCAAGAAAAGGTCGGGCGATCGCAAAATGACTGAACAAGAATTTCTCGGGCGGCGACGTTATGGGCAAGCGCGTGCAGCCCGAGAATGTCTCGGACGTGCCACTGAAGAGATTATTTTATGAGTGATTCCGATTTGAATTTCAGAAATTACATGCCATGAAATTGTTGTGCTTTGTAATGATTTTTTGTAGATTGTGTTTAATAAATGTTCTATTTTCAGGCATAATGGTATGATTCGTTCCACTTTTTGAAAACTATTGATTTTTTAAATGCTGTTTGTTCGGGGCGTCGGCCTATAGAGATCTTTTGCCTTACTTGCACTATGTGATATGAACCTGCGTGTAATCGGAATGGAGGAGGTGTAGAGTGTTGAATGTGAGGAAAGGAACGTTAAGGACGACACAAACACCCAGTTCCCAGGCCAAGGATATTAATCATTTACAATTAAACACCCCTGACCCAGCCGGGAATCGAACCCGGGGCACCAGGTGACAGGCGGACGCGTTGTTCCCTACACCGCGAGGCCGGATAAACTATCGATTACTATCGATAGTAGAGTCATAATATCGGAAAATATCGATGGCGATTACTATCGATAGTTTGCCGCCTCTGCTCACCTGTCTTCACACATAACACCAAGGGGACACAAGAAACACTCACATCGTTGGAAATAATCTTCCTGTAGTGACGCCCATCCAGGTCGGCAGAAGCTATGTAATCCTCACGAGCATCGACCCAGTAGATACGTTCCGCAATGTGGTCGATGGTCACTCCGTTGGGCCACTGAACCATGGGACTCTTGAAGAGACGTTTAATGTTGCTGCCGTCCAGATTAGCCCTGTTCACGCAGGAGTCACCAGGGGCCCAGTCTGTCCAGTACATGTACCTTAAAACATATAAAGCATACAATATTAATACATCCCCAGAACAAATTTAAAAAAAAAGCAAAAAAACAGATCAGTCCACTTTCTCTCTTGTTATGCATATGCAAATAATCCTGACGTGCTTTTCTTTTTTTTTTTTTTTCCAGAATCGTGTGGCAACACATTCAGGTGCGAGTATTATTTCTGTCAAGATTCGGAACAGTGCTCCTGACATACAGCAAGCAAGAAGCAGTTTAATTAGTACATATGCGAGTTGTTCACAATGACAGATATCCTAGTCTTTTCAATCCCCATTTCCTCTCCCTATAAATCAATATTCGTCCCAATTTGTCCTCGAATTCCAGCTCATCTCCATACGCCAGCTCGTCTCCTTCTCTCAGTCTTACTAGATCACATTTTGGTAACACTACTCAGCACAAATCGAGTAGGCCCAATACTCTAATTAACCTTATATTAACCCCATAAACAAAGTACTGAAACTTTCCATCCTGTTTACCATCATACAGAATGAATGTCATCGTAACCTGCAATTCCAGTTCTTTACTCTGATGCATTCACCGGCTAAGCACCACATTTTGGAAATCAACTAGTGTGTACTGTCAGGAACTACAAACTACTTGTACATTGAAGTCCTTTATTACAATGTCAACATTAATATTTTAGTAAAACCTAAAGCGCCATCCCTGTTATCTCGGATAAAGAGTTTTGCGTCAATCGGCTACGAGACAAAACTACGAAGCTATTCTCACAAACGCCATAACAACATCTAAGCGACAGTTTTTTGTCCCTACACTCCCAAACTCTGTTAGTGTAATGTGATAATCGGCTATGCGCCAAAAGATCTGTTCTTTGTTGCAATCTGTAATCTCTCGGGAAAATGTTCTGGGTGTACTGAAGGAGTGGAGGAGTGGAGGATTCAGAAGCCACTTCACATGAATACAAGGTAAGTCTTGAAGATTACTTTTTATTCATAATACATGGCAACTCAACAGTGACCTTCACCTTGCAAATATTTAACGATGTTACAATTTTATTCACCATGTCTAGGTCATAAAAAATGACAGTCATATTGAACAGATTACAATGGCACATAATTTTAATTACTAGCAGAAAATCTCCGAACAAAATCACTGATTTCTTTACCAATTATTTCAAATCAAATTCTCTTTATTTGCAAATGAGGTGTCTACGTCGGTGGCAAATGGTACACTAAAATACATTCTTGTCAAGCACTAAATATTAAATTAACAAGAAGAAAATTTTCCTATAATACAATATTATACAATTTATGCTAACATTTTTTTATATTAAACACACAGCTCATCCTTAATAAATTTATATTGTTTACAAAATTCTACTTATAATATCTCCTGTACTTACAAATATAGCCAACTGATATACAGTATGTGGAATTGCTTCAAATGATTCTATACAACTGGTATAAGATTAAAATTTACATTGCATTTATTTACATTTTTTTTTTTTTAACCCATTTTGGAACCTAAGTAGCAAAATGACCTGCTGCGTCTTAACCAGAGCCCCTTTTGCCACCACTTTTCAGAGTTCCTGAAAGGCCTTCACAGCTACCGTAGCGATTCCAGGGCCCTCAAAGTCCCCACTGTACTTCACCCCTACAAGCAGTCCCCTACTTTGGCTGTCCAAACTCCTTAGACCAGGGGATGGAATTAATTTATTCACACACATTTTTTTATTTACAATAACCTGCACTGGTCGAATGCCCTCTAACACTTCATTTATTTTCTCTGTTGCTGTTTATTCTCTTCTTGAATATCTGTACAGATTTTGGAAAAGGATCAAACACTACCCCTGGTAACCTGTTCCACTTCTTCACACCCTTCCCAATGAATGAAAATTTACCCCAATCGCTTCTGCTAAAATTCCTTCTAATTTTATATTTGTGATCATTCCTGCCGATATTATTTTCCAACTCAAGCCTCTCAGGGATATCTCCCCATGCTTCTTCTCCTGTATAGGCTCTATATAATCCTATAAGTCTAGTTTTCTCCCTTCTCTTACTTGAAGTTTCCCACCCAAGTTCCTTTAACATTTCTGATACACTACTTTTTTCTCCAGAAATCCCCTGTTACAAATCTTGCTGCTTTCCTCTGCACACTATCTATTTCTTTTATTAGGTATTCTTGGTGAGGATCCCAAACAATGTTTGCATATTCCAATAATGGACGAACCATACTTAAGTAACTTTTTTCTTTTAATTCTTTGTTGCATCCTTTAAGTAGCCTCATGACATGTATGCTTTCCCAACAATGTCATCAACATGACCCTTCCAGTGCAAATTACTTTCAAATCTCACCCAAAGTATTTGCACTTGCCATCTTTTGGGATAACTACCTCATCCAAAGTATATTCAAATTCAGTTTTAAAACTCCTGTTTGTAAAAGTTGTAACAGTTGATTTGCCTCCATTTACCTTCATATTATTTTCTTCAACCCATTGTTAGATACTTTCAAGGTCCCTTTGTAATTCTGAACAATCCTCAGTATTATTTATTGCCCTATAAACAATTATGTCATCTGCATACAATCTTATTTTTGATGTTATATTGTTCCCTAAATCATTTGCGTATATTAAGAAAAGTAACAGACCGATTATACTACCCTGTGCAATTCCCTTCCAAACTTTCTCTTCCTGCGATACATTATTTCCTACTTTGACTTTCTGAACCCTTGAATTTAGAAATGTTTTTATCCAACGTGTAACCCTTACGTCCAATCCTATTCCCTCCAATTTCTTTAATAATATTCCATGTTCCACTCTATCAAAGGCTTTGGAAAGATCTATGGCTATGCAATCTAACTGACCTCCTGAATCCAACTGATCTGATATGTCCTGCTGAAATCCCATCAGTTGTGCCTCACAAGAAAATTTCTTTCTAAATCCATACTGGCTCCTCATGAACCAATTATTATCATCACATATCCCTCTGATGTACTTTGATATTAAACTCTCCAGTATTTTACAAACTATACTGGTCAGGCTGATTGGTCTGTAGTTCTCTGGTTTTCTTTTATCACCCTTTCCTTTATAAATTGGTATTGTTATAGATTCCTTCCATTCCTTTGGTATTACACTATTATTTATGACATATTCAAAGAGAAATTTTAAATAAGGCACTATGTACCATCCTATTGTCTTTAATACCTCCCCAGTAATTTGATCACATCCTGCTGCTTTTCCTTGCTGAAGCAGTTGGATTTCTCTGGAAATATCTTCATTTGTGAATGAGAAGCTTTTTGTTTCCCTCTGTCTCTCTCCCTCTCTATCTTCTGTTTTGGTTTCCAACTCCTAACAATCATCTATTGAATCTCTGAATTCCCTACTAAATAAGTTTGCTTTTTCAGTATCTGTTAAATAGTGTTATATGCAGTGTTATATGCAATAGGCAGGCACACAATTATTGTATTTACAGGGAATACACGTTAATGACACTAGCACTGTGCAGGATGACTCCAGGCAAGAAGCTAACTCCCGTACAAACTGTTTATGGCGGTAGTTCTTACGATGTACTTTATTCCAAAAATGAAAATAATACATCATCTCTACTGTTTTATGAGGTAGGTATTTTGTCATCAGTGCACATGACCGACTATTTTCAGAACTATCCAAGTACTGAAGTGCACGATTTGTCTTCTGTTTTAGTGAATTTAAGTGATCTCCGTGCTACCGCAATAGAAAATGAAAGTGGTGAATTTCATCCACGCACTAAGTTACCACATACATTACGAAGTCCGAATGCAGAATCTACCGAAATTATCGTGTCTAATACTTTAAATAAATCAAATTAACCTACTGGCTTACCTAACCATCGAATCGACGGGATGCGCGAGCCTGTGACCGTCTTACCTAACCGTTGAATCAACAGGGTAATGCAGCGTCCTGTTTTATCGATGGTAAGGGGAAAGTAGTACTTTAAAAGCTCAACAGAAGGCATTACAATCATTCTTCATATCTGAAGGAAGTCTCTACCGCTGTATTTGAGTCATGTTTAGGGGATTAACCGCATAAATTGAAGATAGCATTGAGCTGATGTCACGGGTGTTCAGTGAGTAAAGATGAGCACGCGCGAGGCTATTACCGAGCGAGAAGTCGTGGATAGTTTATTGAATCGTGATTGTGAAGAAGATCA
Organism: Anabrus simplex; assembly: GCF_040414725.1. Classification (NCBI taxonomy): domain Eukaryota; kingdom Metazoa; phylum Arthropoda; class Insecta; order Orthoptera; family Tettigoniidae; genus Anabrus; species Anabrus simplex. The sequence goes on from NC_090275.1 coordinate 1,601,946, forward strand.
TAATATATTGGACAGTTCTACCTGTGAATCTAGTAATGTGGATACGTTATCTCTGCTTAGTGAAGTTAGTGATAGTAATATGAGTCAAGAAGCAGATGTAAATATTACGAACGTAAATGTTCCGACGCACCGTAAGAATTACTAAGTGAGTGTGTAGTGCATAGTTCATATTTTTCACTGTAATGTAGCACATTCCATTGAAATGATTATTTTTGAGTATTTCTGTGAAAGTTTGGCAATGTTTGAGCCAGTAGTTCGAGTGATATTATCATTTAAGCTCACTCTTGCATCGACCTTATAAACACCAGCATTTAAATGGTAATTTAAAGATCCGGAACTGATGTTTATAAGGTAAGCAAATGGGTTAAAAGTAATAAGTGAGTTAATTCCACCTTTTCAATACAAATTAAATAGTGTTTATTAAATAAACATTTAATGGGACTAGTTTCAACCTATTTAAAGGTGATCTTCAGCCATATCGCATGTAGAACAATGTATTTGAAACACAGTGGTTTTAGAGATAGTCTTAAAACATAGAAGTTTGACACTATGAAAAATTGTTTATAGAATTTCATGAAAACACTTTTGTTGTAAGAAATTAGTTCACTTAGGTGTAGGAATATGCGAGAAGAATAAGTCTTTTTTAATATTCTTCATAGTTTTCAAGAGCCTAGGTACAACTTGAAATTCAGTTTTGATGAGATGTGGAATTGGGCTTATATGTATAAAGTTGTTGTAATACAGGCGAAGAAGTCCTTTGATATTCTTTGTATCACTGCTAAGCGTAGACTTATTTGTAACCTTGATGAGATGTACAATTGAGCATATATGCAAAGTATTGCATTAGTTAAAACGTGAGTTGAAACAAATATATTATTGCAGTGGAAAGGAAATTCTGTTTAGTTGTGTATAAAGAAAACAATGTAAAAATTATTGAAGGTATCCATGGAGATTAATGATTTTTAAAAATGAAAGTGAAAAGGCACTTGAAGATATGAATAAAGTTAAAAGAATTTTTTATTCTTTGTATTAAAATGGTGGAATGAATACTCATCCAAAGCTAATATAAAAGAAGGGAAAAATAAATTAGAAAAAAGTAGGAAATATTGACGAAATTTAAGGAATGTAAAATATTAAATGAAAAGAATGAAAGAAAGAGTTTAAAAGAAATAGGTCAAACTGTGGCTCATTTTACATAGGGATTAAAGGTGGGGCTGAAGAATGAGGGAATGAGGAGATGTGGAATGAATGGAATGGAAGATTGAATTTAGATCGGTTAAATTAAAATTTTTAAGAATAATGATAAAAAGGTCAAATACAATGTTGGCTTTTTCACAGATTTAATTTTGGTTGTAATTTTAGAGTTAAAATATTGATCTAAATGTATTAAAAAATTCTCTGTTATATCAAGTAATGGGCCTTTGTGTAATGTTTTAAGAATTATTAGATCTTGTTGAATATGGTTATAGTCATGCATATGTTGACCTTTAGCCGAAAATATTGTATTTAATGGCATTCTTATGTTCTGAGTATCTAGTGATTAAGTTTCTCCCTGTTTGTTCGACATAAGAAAAATTGCAATCATGACATTTGAATCGATAAACACCCAAATTAGAGAAACAATGAAATTTATTAATAGAGGTGGAATTGTATATAAGATGTCTGAATTCTTAGTTTTGAATGCTGTATTTTTTAAAGGTGTTAGCGATTTTGTAAATGTTCTTGTTAAAAGTGAAGGTTGAAGTTATTGAGGTATTAGGTTTATCTTTTATTACAGTAGTTGAAGGGCGATGTCTGTATTTATTAATTATTCTATCAATGAAAAAATTGTTGTATCCATTTGATTTTGCAATGAAACGAATGGTATTTAATTCACTTTTAAAATCTTGTTTGGACATTGGAATAGTGAAAGCTCTATGAACTAAACTATTGCAAGTAGCCCTCTTGTGGGTTATTGGGCGAGTTGAATCATGACGGATTGTGGAAATAGTTTGAGTAGGTTTTCTGAAGATTTTATAACCTAAAGAGGTTGGGTTTCTAGTGATGGTTAGGTCTAAATAGTTAATTTTTTGTTCTAGTTTGGATTCAAGTGTATATTTAATGTGGGGGTCAATATTATTAAGATTTAGAAAAGTAGACTTCGCACTAGAAATGTTTTCATCTAAAATAACTAGGACATCATCGACATATCTAACCCAGAAGAGGATATTTATTTATTTATTTATTTATTTATTTAAAAGTAATTAATATTAAAAACTCTTAATAATGACTAATCCTCAGGTGTGCACACATTCATACTTCAACCGTTCAGTCAGCTGTCCTCAGCAGGTAGTCTCGGCAGGTGACCTTAAATCTTTGTAAGAGCTAGTTTCTCTGACCTGAGCTGGCAGGGAATTCCATAATCTGGTGCTGGTCACTACAAACGATCATTAATATTATTTGTGCGGTGCACTGGAATAGAAAGAGAGGATCTGGAACGTTTATTTAAGTTGTGAAATGATGATAAAAATGTGAATTTAGAAGAAATATACAGTGGCTGACTTTCAGCTAACACTCTAAACACCATCGTTAGAATGTGTAGCTGCCGACGTTCATCTGGCTTCAGCCTGAGAGAGCATTATATTATGGGTACTCGATATTGTAAATAAATCGCAGGCAGGAATTCAGTGCTCGTTGAAATTTAAGTGTTTCTTCTCTCGTCATATCAACTAGAACGTCGCCACAATAATCAAGAATAGGGGGAATCAGTGTTTGTGTTAGTTTGGCCTTAAGCTCAAATGGAAATACATCCCTTTGCCGTTTAAGAAGATGAAGCACTCCAAAATTCTTTTTACATATCTTTTTTGCATGATCGGACCTATCAAGTGTTTAATTCATAACTACACCCAGATTTTTAACTGTTTTACTGTAGGGAATAATGTTACCATTCAGTAGGATAGGCGGGATTTGCAACATTGTTTGAGCAGTTCAGTAATTTTCATGATCCAGTTATGATTGCCTGAGATTTTGTGGAGTTTAGTATAAGAGAAATTCGTGGTGCATATATACTGAGTCGTCAGAGGTCACTGTTAATATCTTGTATTGTTTCATCTAAGTCTGAAGTCTTGCAGTGTCGATAAATTTGAAGATTGTCAGCATAGAGGTGGTGTGTGTTATTTCCTGTCACAGATGGTATGTTATTGATATAAAAACAGAAAAGTAAGGGCCCTAGAATACTGCCCTGTAGGGCACCACTAAGTTTAATTTTCCATTTAGAGGCCTTGTCGTTTACTGTTACACGCTGTTGACGGTTACTCAAATAAGAACTAAAAAACTTGTGCAGCCAGCTCAAAATTTAGCAGTTCCATTTTCTTTATCACAGTCTGAATGTCTATAGCGTCAAAGGCGCTACTGAAGTCAAGAAGGATAAGTATAGTGAGCAGTCATTCCGCGGGCGGATTGCAGTGTTTCCGGAAATTGAAGAACGACTCCACAAATTTGTGATAGAAAAACGTGAGTTAGGATATGGTGTTTCTAGTGAAATGTGTCAATTGAAAGCACTAGAGATCTCCAAAGAACTCAAAACACAGGGTCTCGCTGCAAGCTGCAGATAGATCCGAAACTTTTATCGGAGAAAGGGATTGTGCATTTGGAGACTTACGTCTATTCCACAACGTCTCCCTGAAGCATACGAAGAAAAATTAACGGCCTTTCAGTGTCACATTATTCATTTGAGAAAGCAAAATTCTTATCTGCTGTCGCAAATTGGGAATCCTGACCATGCTTGTGTTGGACAGTTACAGAGGACATACAACTGATGCCATAAAAGATATGATGAGGAAAGGAAAAACCGATCTTGCGATAATTCCAGGAGGACTCGCTTCTATTCTACAGCTGTTGGATGTGTGCGTGAACCGGCCTTTCAAAACTGCAATGAAACAGTTGTCCACCGAATGGATGTCTGATGGTGATCACGCGTTAACACCAACCGGACGAGTGAAGAGGCCAGAAGTGGGACTAATATGCAGCTGGATCAAGACCGCATAGGCACACATTCCCAACAATCTAGTGTCCAAAAACTAAGAAATGTGGAATTTCAAGTTCAGTGGACGGTAGTGAGGACGACTATTTGCGGAAAGATACCAGCGACGAAAGTTCCTATGGTGAAACTTCAGATGACAACGGTGAATTGTGAATGATCCGAGTATTGGACTGATTTTATGTACGATTTTTGTGGTGATTTTATTAATTATAAGCTGTTTGAATTTATATTTGTGGTATATTTGAAGAAAATTAAATAGGTATGTAAGTTATTTATTTTTTTCCGTATTTTGCCGTCTCAAATTTAGGGTGCATGTCTTATTCGGTGGCGGGTAGTATTCGGGATTGTGCGGTAACTGCAAGCTAAGTGTGAGATGTGAGTAGAAGGTTGTTCACAAGAACCCACTCCCTGGCAGGAGTACCAGTGTGTAAACAGCGACACTTAGAATATCAGGAGATCGCATTAACAACTTTGTCTTAAGAAAGCCAACTAACTGCAAGGAACAATAATTAAAGATAACGTAGGTAATAAAATATCTGATGTATAGGATAAAATTCTGAAGATAATTTACTCCAACTATTCAACACAAATTACTGGCATTTTATAAATGTTCTGTCTAAAATGCCACATAGTAGGACATGAGAAACATGTATAAAAACAGTGATAAAGTTAAACGAGATGAAATACAATCAGCAATTGCAATAAAACTCCATGTTTAGAAATGTCCATTGCTTCAATCTTGTTGTAAGATTAATCCAGTTAGAACAGGCGTGTTGATTGGCTGAAGGAATACTTTAAAATTATGAGGACTGTCACACTTCTGGAATGGAGTGAAGTTCTTCACAGAGAATAGTATAGTTTAAGTCAGGTCGGTGTGAAGGCCCAACCAGCTAGTGTACAATGACTACCGTATCTGTCTGCATATTTCTTGCAACCACACACCCCATCCCCTCTCCAATTTAGATTAGTCATCATTAGGATTTTTATTTTACGCTTATCACTCCTACTCATCATCATCATCATCATCGTCCTAAACCATCTCCAGTTTCCCGGGTGTGGTATACGAGCCTCCTCCATCTCATCCTGTCCTTCTAGCATTCATCATCCACCAACTTGTCCCAATCATGACCTCTCAGCAGTACAGCGCTCTTAACTAAATCTATCCATTTCCCACGGGTCGTCTTCCTTCTACCTTTCTGTCAAATTCCTTCCTTGCAGTTCTGTTTACTGGCATCCTCTTCATGTGACCAAACCACTTCAGTCTTGATATCTGAATCTTATTGAGGAGAGGATAATCTATTCCTACTTCTCTAATTTTCTCATTCCTAATCTTGTCTTTCCTGGTTTTCTGGATCATAGTGCGTAGGAATTTCATTTCAGCTGCCTGAAGTTTGTAATTATCTCTATTGGTCAGTGTTGTGGTTTCAAGACTGTATGTAAGAATTGGTGTATAATAGAACTTGTACAATGTCATTTTTGTTTTCATAGGTATTAGCTCATCCCACAGCAGGTGTCCTACCTGGTGGTAAAATTGTGTTGCCTTATTGATTCGATTGTTCACCTCATGTTTTGCTAGGTTGTCATTTGATAGAACGCTACCCAAGTATTTGAAAACTGGAATAATGTCCATAACATGACTTGATTCTGCTCCTTCCCCATACACTTTCATCACCACCATCTTGGTCTTGCTGATGTTTAAACCATATTTCTTAAACTCCTCATTCCAGCTTTGCATTCTCTCTCCCAATTCCTCTTCTGAGTCATTCCAGATTGCAACATCATCTGCAAATGGGAAGGCTTTGATATCTCCATGTTCTTTCCTTTTAATAGATTTCATTACTACATCCATTACAATAATAAATAGAAGTGGTGACAATGAACTGCCCTGCTGCACTCCTCCCTTTGTTTCAAACCACATCCTACTTGAATACAACTTCTATTCCGACTATACAACATTTTCACTTTGTCTATGAGGCTATCTCTCACTTGAAGTTCTTTCATGCATTGCCAAATTCTTTCCCTTGGTACACTGTCGTAGGCTTCCTCAATGTCCAAAAATTATAGAAATAAAGGCTTATTCTTCTCCCAGTATTTTTCCATTAGCATCCTAATTGCAAATATAAGGTCTGTAGTTGACCTTCCTGGTCTGAAACCATGCTGCTCTTCTTCCAAAATTGGTTCAACAGTATCTCTGATTCTGGTCGCTATTATTTTTTCCAATATTTTCAGGACATGAGACAGTAGTGTGATAACTTGGTAATTCGTACATTTTCGTCGGCTTCCTTTCTTGAACAGAGGTACAATGATGCCCATCTTCCAGTCCTCAGGAATAGCATTTTTCCTGCCATATCTTGTTGAGCAGTCTGTAGAGCCATTGGATTCCTGGAATTCCTGCTGCTTTCAGCATATCTGCACTTAGTTTGTCTATGCCCGCTGCCTTTCCTTTCTTCATGCTCTTGAGCACATTTTCAACCTCAAGCCATGTAATTGGTGGTTCAGTTGTGGTTCCTCGACTTGGCTCTCCTCTATCAGTTGTTATTTTTTCTGTATCTCCATTCAACAGCTTTTCGAAATAGATCTTGAGTTCTTGTTTAATTTCTCTCTCTTCTTCTTATGCCAGAGTTCCATCATCATGTTCTATTGCTTTTATGGTCTCTTGATCCTTTCACTTGTTTTTCACTACTCTGTATAGCAATTTCATATTTCCTCTACTGTCCTCTTCCAGTTTGTCTGCAAACTCATTCCATTTCTTCTCTTTTTCTTCCCTTACAATGTTCTTTACAGCAAGTTTCTTGTTCCTGTATACTCCTTGAAGTCTTTGTATTTCTTGTTCATTTCGTTGTTGTCCCTGTTTTTGTTCTTCCTTGTGTGCCTTCTTTATTTGGTTTCTTTCTTTCACTGCCGTTTTCACTCTAGCATTCCACCATGGTGTCTCCTTTTTTCTTTTGATAGAACTTGTAACTCCACATAGGATTTTGGCTTCTCCCACAAAGGTGTCTTTGAAGGCCTTCCATTCTTCATTAACGCTGGTTACTTCACACTTCGGCAAACTCTGTTGAATCCTTAGTTTGTATTCTTCCTTTATTTGGACTTCTTGCAACTTCCAAGTTTTAACCCTTGGTTTTTTCGTAATAAGTTTCTGCGTTTCATTTGTCTTATGTTTGAAGTCTACTACCAACAATCTGTGGTCACTGTCCATGCTTTCACTACGGATGACCTTTACATCTGTGATGTACCTGCCACCATCTTTATTTGTGATTACGTAGTCAATCAATGTTCTATACTGGCCATCCCAACTGTACCTTGTTATTCTGTGACTGTCTTTTTTTGAAGAATGTATTTTTGATTATAAGATCATTTCTTCTGCACAGATCTAACAGTTGTTCTCCTTCTGGGTTCCTTTCTCCAAATCCATGTGGACCAATGATGTTCTCGTACCCAAGTCTGTCTACCCCAACTTGCGCATTTAGATCTCCAATAATATTTTCCTCATTAACTGTTCTCCAGTTTCATGAACATTTTAATGATTCTATCACTTTTGCAGATAACTTCAGCTGTAGCATCAGACCCTTCGTTAATTAAGAATCCAACACCATTTTTCGCTACCTTCTCCTGTCCATTCCAGTATAATTGATAACCTCCACGAAGTGTCTTACTTCCAATCCCTTTCCATTTGGTCTCACTTAATCCCAATATTGATATTTTTCTTCTATCCATCATGTCTAGGAGTTCTTCTAACTTTCCAGTTAATGATAGAATGTTCATAGTTCCAATTCAGTATTTGGGTCTCTTTTTTTATTTGGGGTTTCCTTTCAGAACATTGTATATCATCAGCCTTACGGTCATCATACTTTACAATTGTCTGAGAGGACGTGTCAGGCCGGTATATAATATTCTTTCCAAGGCTCTTTTTCTTATTGAAAGCGACTGTACTCAATACTCTCCTGCTGACTTGCTAGGCCTAACGCATAAGAGGATTTTCTTTCAGGGTTTACTCCCTTAGCCTTTGAGGATGCCTTCCTCATCCTACAAGGCAGCAGGTTCCATCTGTACACCCCAGAAGGATGGGTTGCCTCTTCCACCATCTCCACCGTACCGAAGTCCATCTTCTCCACCGTAGATGCCGTTGAGGTCTTCACCCTTAACCCAGGGCAAGGGCCCTCCACATTTATGACCCCTGGAGAGAGGGTGTTCCAGTATTTTAAAACCCCCAGGAATTGGGCTACCTGTTGGTCCGTGGGTTGTATTGGTTATTTCAACCAGCCCTACATACTGTACGGGCCCCCTATCCGCCACCTGGGGACGCGCTCTGTAGGGGTCAGGTTCCCCTTGTTACTTATTGGAAGTTAACCCCACCCACAAGGAGTAAGGTTATTTGCACTTCTACTGTCACAAATAATACCATGCACCTTAGATGAGCGCTCCAGGCAATGAACATTCAATGGGCTAAGCGTGAGTCCACCTATTCAACGCACAATTCCCGTATTTCACCACATAGTAGTTGCACATTTTATAACAAAATTTTCTAAAAAATAGTAAGATGCAACCATTATGTGAAGAATGTTTTAATACCAGTCTTTTTATTACTGAAAAAAATGATTTATAACTAAACTGTATTTTATACAAGTTTAAGGTGCACGTAATAATCCCGTATATACATCAAAATAATTAAAATAGTCCAAATCAAAATTCATAATTCATTTCCAACAGTCCGGCAAATGTTTCTCCAATCTGAAAATAAAAATGAACAAATTACATTAATAGTCATTTATCGGAGCATTAAAGTTAAAATATTACACTAGCAAAAAATTATTGCATTAACGTGAAACTTCCCGGTAATAAATAAGTAGAGCTGGCTGCTTCAGCAGTGTACCGGCTCTTCTATCCCACACACTTTTAACCCAGTCCTGCACGAGTTCTACCCTTTGGTTGCTCTCCTACATGAATTCCTCAGGGAAACTATTTACTTAGGCATCGTAAGGCAGCAACAGCATTGCCATGCATCGTAATTTCTCACTACCGCTAGTCCATGGTCCTTATAATGCAATAGTGCTGTTGCGAGGCATATGGGAACCTGATCAGCATTACTGATTTGGGAAAGTAAATATACATTCTTCTGGCACAAACGCAAGGCAAATCGGTGAAAATTTGCAATCTTGTCCGTGTAATTAGCAGGCAGTCTTTAACACAGGCACTGACAGATTGTGTCGTCGCATGAACCTCATGACTGAACCACTACCCTCCTTAAGAGGCGGCTGGAGCTGGAACGGCCGGCCACCAGCTCAGTAGTTGTTGTAACATGGGTCAAAAGTTTGTAAGAGTTTTTATAAGGAAACGGAACAAGGTAAAACCATTTTGTTTTTATAGCGCATGGTAGTCTGTGATACACTTTTCATTAGTGCAAAAGCATTTCAGAAAGAAATACAAATGGTAGTTAAAATAACGAATCTCCATATGAAATTGAGCTCTGAACCGTGGTTTTCCTAAACTTGTTTTAAGTCAAGATGGTGTTCAAATTAGAAGCAAACTATACCGTAGGGAAGTTTATTTTTTTCTCTACGGGGCTACTGTAACATACTTCAAAATTAGGGATTCTTTATATATTTAATCGTGATTTTAGTCAAGCTCTGCTTATTGACTTCCGAGTGTCGGCCGAATTCTAGTGCTGTTAGTTCAGCCAGTTTCCGTCAGATGCCGCAGCGTCACAAAGCCTTGTCCTTGAAGAGGGATGATGACAGATTAGCTCTTACCCATGCAGGGATGTGGTGAGCGAGATCTTCAGCTGCTATCAGTCGCTTCCTCACACTTGCTTCATAACAAGCTGCAGTGGACACGCTGACATACTTCGTTACTCGCTAGTTGTGGTATGACCTTTCAATACCACGTTATATTTTGTCGTGTTTTATTATGCCGTATCTTTTTACCGAGTGCAGTGGAATGGCAAAATGCTTGATTTGTAATAACACATTAAACTTTTAACAATAAAAATGTCATTGTTCCGTATTGAAAAGTATCACAGTTAAATTGAAATAAAAAAATATGGTAGTTCAACCTAATCAATACAAGTTAATAAGAGATGTATAGATTACATTCTTATTTAATTAAAAGTGGAAATGGTACCGGTTTCGACCCCTGTCTGGGTCATCATCAGCCGATTATAACTCGAAAAACAATGCATAAGTAAGAAAGAAGTTAACGGTCAAGTCCACACAATATCAGTTGAAGAGGCGATATAAAATTGACAGGGGTAGGCACTGTAAAATTCAGACGAAGTGGAATGTAAGTCACTTAAAAGAATCATTTAATCATTTAACTGTTCTCTGCTTCTTGTGAACATTGTGAGACAGTGCTAAACATTGCGTGTGCCATGCTGATGCTCGGAAGATTACGCATTACTTCTTTTAAGTGACTTACATCCCACTTCGTCTGAATTTTACAGTGCCTACCCCCATCATTTTTATATCGCCTCTTCAACTGATATTGTGTGGACTTGACCATTAACTTCTTTCTTACTTATGCATTGTTTTTTGAGTTATAATCGCCTGATGATGACCCTGACTGGGGTCGAAACCGGTATCATTTCCACTATTAATTAAATAAGAATGTAATCTCTACATCTCTTATTTACTTGTATTGAATAGGTTGAACTACCATATTTATTATTTCAATTTAACATTAAACTTTATTAAACATTTTAACACTGGGCGAGTTGGTCGTGCGGTTAGAGGCGTGCGGCTGTGAGCTTCCATCCAGGAAATAGTGGGTTCGAATCCCACTGTCGGCAGCCCTGAAGATGGTTTTACGTGGTTTCCCATTTTCACACCAGGCAAATGCTGGGGCTGTACCTTAATTAAGGCCGCGGCTGCTTCCTTCCAACTCCTAGGCCTTTCCTATCCCATCGTCGCCATAAGACCTATCTGTGTCGGTGCGACGTAAAACCACTATTTAAAGTTAAAAACTTCATGATCGTTCCGTATTGAATAGAGAAATATATATATATATATATATTTGGCTGATGATGACACTTGTATTGTGTCGAAACCGGTCCCAATAAACAAGTTGTGACTTCTTTTTAGTTCAACTTACAACGAAGTATTGAAAGGTGGATCCTTCTAATATTGTACATCTTCTTGTAAAACCACTAGCAAAAAAATTAAAATTCATCGACATTATTCTTTAAAACACGCCAAAGAATATGACAAATATGTTGGTGAAAAACACTATGAAATTGCGAATGAACATAGAACAGCTGCCGTATCTGAGGTAGGTGTTATCCGACTTTATTGAATTGTCTTTGTTGTATTAGTGATGCAATGATGCTTACTATTCAAACTAAGACAATCAACTCATTTTTATTGTTAATTGTAGGTCGGAGGTGAATCGTCAGTTCGAATAAGCTACAACATATCTCACTAAAAGAATGCTAAATGGTGTAATGTTACAGAAAGAGATGCAGTAATGGTTGCGAATCCGCATACTGAATAGTAGTTGCTACAAATGTTTCTGTATTACCTCTGTGTGTATACATTTATAAAACTATTGTAAGTTTTAGTAGATTAAGAATGAATTGCTATAAATATATGTTGTTCCTCTTTCAGTTGTAGCCTATTACAATATGGGCAGTGGCGGTTCTAGATACTTAAAAACCGAGCTCGATAGCTGCAGTCGCTTAAGTGCGGCCAGTATCCAGAATTCGGGAGATAGTAGGTTCGAACCCCACTGTCGGTAGCCCTGAAGATGGTTTTCCGTGGTTTCCCATTTTCACACCAGGCAAATGGCGGGGGTGTACCTTAATTAAGGCCACGGCCGCTTCCTTCCCACTCCTAGCCCTTCCCTGTCCCATCGTCGCCATAAGACATATCTGTGTCGGTGGGACGTAAAGCAACTAGCAAAAAAAAAAAGGGGAAGGGGGGGGGGGCTGTTTGGAATTGAAAGTCTTGGTAACGGAATTCAAAAGAAAAGTAACCATGTTTATGAAAATACAATGGGCAACATTACGCACAACCAATAACATGTTTATTTCAAATGCGTTATATCTGTAAATTATCAACTTCTGTATTAATCAAGGAATTTTAAAATAATTATTTCACTAAAACTGAGACGCCCCCCGCCAGGGCTAGAATCACCTCTGGATATGGGTTTAAATCTACGTTTGTTACTAGTGTGCACAAAAACTCACCGCTGCACTGCTTCCCTTGCAGGCTGACCTCCCCTGTTTCTGCATTACAAACCTCCTTGAGGCTCCGTGCATGTGTCACTGTTTGTAATACCCATTACAGCTGGGACAGACAGAACGCAACCGTTGTTGAATGAAACAGTTAAAAGTATATAACCGTTTTTCAGTTGCAGTGCGGTGGTGGCAATTGGTTTTTTTTTTTTTTTTTTTTGTTGCTAGGGGCTTTACGTCACGATTATTGCCTTAAGAGGAAGTACAACTAGGCAACCATCCGCTATATAACTCTTATCAGAGAGAAAAGATGGAAGGGATCCGACACTTTGAAAAATGAAGGTATCGGCCAAGGGAAGACAAGGGCCACGAGGGCGTGAAAATGAAAGACTCCATAGGCCTCCTTACGTAATACCGTCGGGGTCGGAAAAGAACAAGAGTTGATCAATGTGGTCAGATAGGGTAGATGAGAGAAGAGAATATCGTCTACTGCAGCTGGTTATTCAAGGGAAGATAAAAGGCAAAAGAAGACCAGGAGAAGGCGCATTCCTTGGATTGATCATTTTGAAAACTTGGTTCAACTGCTCCACTACTGAGCAACATCCAAAGCCGATCTTCTGAAAGGAGATGAACCGAGCTCGATAGCTGCAGTCGCTTAAGTGCGGCCAGTATCCAGTATTCGGGAGACAGTAGGTTTGAACCCCACTGTCGCCCCCATGTGGGTGGGGGTGGTAGAATAACACCCACGGTATCCTCTGCCTGTCGTAAGAGGCGACTAATAGGGGGCCCAGGGGCTCTGTACTTTGGAGCGTGTGCTGGCGAGCACAGGGCCCTTAGCTGAGTCCTGGCACTGCTTCCACTTACTTGTGCCAGGCTCCCCATGTTCATCTACCCTATCCGACCTCCCTTGGTCTACTCTTATTCTCTTTTGACCCCAACGCTATTAGGTTTGCGAGGGCTAGGGAGTCTTTCATTTTCACGTCCTTCATGGCCCTTGTCTTCCTTTGACCGGTATCTTCATTTTTTGGAAGTGTCGGATCGCTTCAACTTTTTCTCTCTGATTAGTTTTAATAGAGGATGGTTGCCTACTGTAGTTGTACTTAATCACCACCACCCCACTGTCGGCAGCCGTGAAAATTGTTTTCCATGGTTTCCCATTTTCACACCAGGCAAATGCTGGGGCTGTACCTTAATTGAATCAATTATTTCAGAAACCAGTCAAGCGCCAAGTCCTGTCATTTTTGGGAAAATGAAAGAAACTGTCTAGCATCAGACAATATGTTATGGTAGGGGTTTTAATATTTTAGCTTGAAAGTATCATATCTCTTAATAATTTCTATCTAAGCAAAACTATTTTGTGCTTGTTAACTTTGCTGTAAAAACCGGAAAAAATTTCCACTTAACTGGTTTCTGAAATAAACGGGTGTTGCAAACATATTTTTATGGGATAATTCTTGAATTTTGAAGGGATTTTGTCATAAAGCCCATATTTGTTAAAAATAACATATTTTAATAGGTTTAGACTGTATTGCTGATACAAAAGGATGAAATCAGCAATGCCTGCTCATCATGACAGGAGATAATCAATCCACATAAACAAACTCCACAGCACATTCTGTCTCTGTAGTAGGCCATTGTAAAATGTTGTCATAAAAGTGTTGATATTCCAACAGGTAAGGTTTTAAGGCATTTAGTTCACATATCTTCTTGATATTGATGGGCACCTAAAACAAACAATAACAAAGAATAACGTAGGGCTCAGACCAAGTACTTCCTTGACTGAGTAAGAAATATAAACTTCTCCTTTTACCCTTGCATTCCGAATAATATTACACGTGTGAGTTTGTCTACCACTCCTCGTTTCCTTTTTAGATACAGGTTCGTCTTCTGAACTTTTTTTTTTTTTTCTGCTACAGTAATGGCTTTACGTCACACCGACACAGATAGGTCTTATGGCGACGACGGGATAGGGAAAGGCCTAGGAGTTGGAAGGAAGCGTCCGTGGCCTTAATTAAGTTACAGCCCCAGCATTTTCCTGGTGTGAAAATGGGAAACCACGGAAAACCATCTTCAGGGCTGCCGACAGTGGGATTCGAACCCGCTTCTGAATTTTCTGACATATCACTAAGAATATAAAAAAACACTGCACTAAACAAAAGAAGTACTTTTTGAATCAGTTGTTCACAAAACTAGGAACATGCGATTCCAGAAACACAACAATGACAACAAAAACAGATGAACAGCTGGTTATTCTGGATTCAGAACAGCAGTGTCAACCAGAAAGGTACCAGCAGTTTACCGCAGAAACCAACCAAGCAGTATCACTTAACTGGTTTCTGAACTAAATACGAAATTCAATGTAATGCCCGACCATTATACGACAACGTTTCTCGACTGGTTTCAGCACCAAAATGTGCGTATACCCTCTTAGTAACATTCTGCCATTAACTCATTTTTCCATTTTTTGGCACTTGACTGCTTTCTGAAATAATCGAATCAATTAAGGCCACGGCCGCTTTCTTCCCACTCCTAGCCCTTTCCTGTCCCATCATCGCCATAAGACCTATCTGTGTCGGTGCGACGTAAAGCCACTACTGTAGCAAGGAAAAAAAAAAAAAAAAAGAGACGTCTCTTGAAGAAGGATATATGAAAGTGAGGAGCCCGGCACAAGTAAGTAGAAATAAAGCTAGGACTCGGCTATGGGCTCCGTGGTCGCCAACCCAGACTCCCAAGTTCAGAGCCTATGGGGCCCACTTTAGTCACCTCTTATGACAGGCAGGGGATACTGTGGGTGTTATTCTACTACCCCCACCTACAGAGGGAAGTTGAAGTGACCCTCAGCTGTTGCGTTCTTTACCAGCACCTTTTCCGAGTTTCATAATGGGTAGGTATACAAAACCGTCGTTTACAATCCTTGTATTTCTTGGAAATGGGGTTTTCCAACGTAACTGGACAACGTAACTCACAGGTCAGATAGGTCATTCCGGTGAGCAGCGTTGCTATTGGCTAAAGCGCTTGACGTCACCGAGAGCGAGAATGAAGTGGCATTTTTTTGAGCTTAGTAGTTACTCTAATTACACTCCACTCAAGTCATGAAATACAGAACTAATGGATATTTAGATGCTGTAACATGTATTATTTAAAACATACGAAAACATACAACTTCAAATCCGTCTTTGTAAAGACAAAGAGACTCTTCACAACGGCTCGAAGGATGGAACGCAGGCCTTCTGCCCCTTGGTAGGTTCGATCCTGGCTCAGTGCAGTGGTATTGGAAGGTAGACACGTTAAAGAACTCTTGCGGGACAACATTCCGGCACCTCTGTGCCTCCGAAAACAAGTTATTTGATCGTTTTAACACAATATACAATGGGATGGTTTATACATTGTTTATATATTTCAGAACTGTTTGTTTCCAAGGGGGGAAAACTGTTATAAATTTGTTAGGCTTTTATTTTTACTCATGGTTGTTGGAAAATTCCGTTCTTGGTCACATTACAATATTTATCGTATATCCAAAGTATCACTGTGTGATTAAAAAATGCATAAATGAATTAACTTCTGTTATATCGGTTTGTATTTTCACTGGATAGAATTATATTATGTATCACTGACTGGCGGTACAGGGAAAGACGTGAGGTGGGGACGGGGTTGATGCACTACTTCATTTCAACATCGGAAACTGTGTCCAGTCACAGGGGTCCCGGGTTCAATTCCCGGCAGGGACGGAAATTTTAACCATAATTGGCATGGGGGCTGCGTGTATATGTCGTCTCCATCATCATTTCATCCACATCACGACACGCAGGTCGCCTACGACATCAAATAAAAAGACCTGCATCTGGCGAGCCGAACTTGTCTTTGAACACTCCCGGCACTAAAAGCCATACGCCATTTCATTTATTTTTGTCGGAAACAGTACCTTATTTTGACTGTTTTGCTCAGCACTAACCCATGCTCAATAATTTCCTGGAAAGTTTCACATTCTGTACAAATGTCAACACCATCAGCTCCGTGCAACTACTGTATCACAACCTCCTGGTGACGGACTATGTGACGCTGGAGGGTGAGAGGGGAATCGCTCACTCGGCCTTGGCCTTTCTTACAGACATCTATGCATCCGCGATGTAACTATCAGTGGAGTTAGCTGTCGACAGCAACGAGACTAGTGGCGATATTTTGAAATAAAATGTGGATCTAGAACCGACTCCAGCCGCCTCTAAAACCGATTTATAGGAACGTTGCGTTCACGCGTTACCTTCCGTGCCTTCATTTGTAACACTTCATAAGATATACTACAGCCAATGTTATGAATTTCATTGACATACACAAACATTTCGTCAATTTTCAGACACTTCCCTGTGTCCAGACATCTAAACGAGCATCTAATATAGTTTGTGTTTTTAGCTTCTTTCAACTTCTGCCAGTGACACATCAAGTATCCACTCACTGAAAATTTTCTTTCCATGGCTGTTACCGTGCTGTTCAGCAAAAACAATTACCTTTAGCTTGAAGGCTGCAGAAACGTTACTGTAATTATACTGACCTGCGAATTCAAACTTTCTGATCGTTGCATGAAGTTTACATAGTGATCTTTTATATTTCGAGCATGCTGATTCCGGAACTGAAGTAAGTTTTACCCTATCACATCATGTTTTTGTGCAAATTCAAAATGAAAATTTGATAAATATGCAGCACGCGCACACGCAAGATTACTATTATCACATGTAAAGAACGCTTCTTTCTTATTATTTTCACCCATCTGAACACTCCTATCTTACACTGGTTTACTTATGAACATAATATAAAGATATGTAGTGTATTGTGTTAACAGATCTGTAGAAAAAACACAGCCAAATGGACCAAAATTTACCACACATTAAACCTCATGAAGTACTGAGAATGGTAAGTCTACGGTTTCAATTTTATAATGTCCTACCTTAGTATAAGAAACGTCTTACCGAGCTCAATAGCTGCAGTCGCTTACGAGCAGCCAGTATCCAGGATATAGTAGGTTCAAACCCCACTATCAACAGCCCTGAAGATGGTTTTCCGTGGTTTCGCATTTTCACACCGCTTCCTTCCCATCGTCGCCATAAGACCTATCTGTGTCGGTGCGACGTAACGCAACTAGCAAAAAAACGTCTTTGCCTTACTTTTCATGTGTGAGGAGTAGTTGGACCTTCTCTCCTTAATAACCAGCAGTAATCTGCCAGCACGATTTTATTCCATTTCGCTTGATATCCGCGGTCCATTTCTTGTAGATCCTGATGGAATCTTTCTCCTTGCTCTTCGTTCAGCGTTGCTATATTCTCAGGGAAATAGCCCAGATGTGAATGAAAAATGTGCTTTGTGTAACCTCCTTGTACACCGAACAGAATACCTGGAAAAACCTACAACCTGTTTTCCAGTCTTTGATCGGGTCAGGGATGTAATGAATGAACCATATATAGGCTATTATTACAATGGGGTCGCCACTCCCAAAGTGATTTATTAATGACTGATAAATGCTATGAAATGATAATTGAGAGTTTTGCTAGAATGAAAGATGACAGGGAAAACCGGACTACCCGGAGAAAAACCTGTCCCACCTCCGCTTTGTCTAGCACAAATCTCACATGGAGTGACCGGGATTTGAACCACAGTATCCAGCGGCGCTGCCATCTGAGCCATGGAGGTTCAACAGAATGCCTGTCACTTTGAAATTACCACACACTTGCCACTTGTGTTCCTGGTACTTCAGTTTACACAACAGCATTTCGAGATTTCCATATGTTTCTCGCATAACAACTGAATGAGCAACGGGAATGAATGCAAGTTTGTTTTCATTGTGAAGAAGGACGCACTTCAAACTACGCTTCGAGGCGTCGATGAAAAGTCTAGTCAATAGGGTCATACTGTGGTGCTCCTAGTTTTAAGATAACCTCCGGAATGTTGTTGCAGAAAAGAAGGGTGTAAATTCTTGTTCGCAATGTCTGTACCAATATTATGTTGTCCCTGGTGCCAACATGTTCCTTTCACAAAGTCTAGACCCGAGTAACTCGGCAGATTCCTTTGTAAGGCCAAGATCTCGAACGAAGTCATTTAATGCACTTTGCTCAAACAGTCTCTGTTCTTTTTCAACACATTCAGGGGAGAAATCACAGTCAGAGTTAGTGCCCGCCATTTCTGCGTCATTCAGAAGAGGGGCAATCCTGTCAATTTTCTGGATGCTGTAGTAATGGTATATCAGGGCCATGAGGAACGGGTAAATTTGCAGATCGAATATTCCTTGGATACACAATGTTACCTCCGTTGCTGCTGTTGAATACCTTCACATTCACAGAACAGAAGTAGCAGCGAGTACTGTTGCCTGGGGGTTCTCGCCACACCACTGGAATACCGAATGGCAACGCAGTTCGCTTACCGTTCTCCCATTGCCGTAACTGCTCTATAGAGGTTCTACAAGCCTTATGTGTTACCCACGGCTTGTCTTGGTCTCCAAGTTTCAAGCCAAAATAGGCATAGTAAGCCTTTCTCACGAACTCGGATATACTGCGCCGCTGTCTCATCGGCATGAAACTTTCACATACATAGCAGAATGTATCTGGATTGTTCTTGCAGCCAAGTCGCGGCATGTTGATAGATACAAGTTCAAAAAAAAATATTAACACAGTACGTCACTCACATATAGAACACTTATGAAGACAAAAATCTCTTTTCACTAGCCAGCGAAACGCAACTCAGACTGTCGCGGATGAAGCACAACGAGAGGATGACGCCATTCAGCAAAAACCACGTGTTGCCAGCAATGTTGTACATAGCTGATGGCTCTATACTCTGACCATTACAATACAGGACTACGAGATGGCTGGAGGATGTCAAATTAATAAAATAAATTAATAAAAGTATATGGAAATCTAAATTAAAGTAACACTCTTCCTAACAACATAGGAAGTGCATTAGTGCATGTGATAAAATAAAAGTCATATAGGATTTTTGAGAAAATGTGATGTGATGGGGGAAAATTAACATCGGATCCTGATTGAGGATGCAGAATTCATCCTAAAAAGCAGTACAGGATGGCAGCAGGACAGTGTTATCTATAATTTAAAATACGAGGGTAGATCGTAAAGTAACTCACAATTTTTTTCTGCCTTGGTATTGCAGCTGGAATGTTGACATTTCACAACGATACAGTTTGAAGAACAGTATGGTTTTAAGAAAGACCGATCAACATTTGACGAGATCTTTACATTAAGACATATGATGGAGAAAAGATGGGAGTTTGGAAAAGACATAGTGATGACATTTATTTAACATTGAGAAGGCCCAGACAGTTGGTATGGGACACATTAAGGAAAAAACAAGTTAACAGAGTGGTGGTGCAAATGATAAAGGCTATGTACAAAAACTTTGTGAGTAGTGTGAAGACAAGGATAGATAGGAAAAACAAAATGGTTTAAAGTTGAAACTGATCTCCGACGGGGAAGTGTACTATCTCCCATACTATTCATCGTAGTCATGGATGAAATTCATCACAACATTAAACAGAGATTGGGATGACAGGCAACAAAAGCCACGTTGTTTGCAGATGATATAGTGATATGGGGTGAGGATAAAACGGAAGTGCAAAAACAAGTAGATGTACGGAATAATGAGATAGAAAAATTTGGGATGAAAGTAAGCACAGAGAATAGTAAAACAACAGTGATGACAAGGGGAAGGAAGGAAGGAAGGAAGGAAGAGGAAAGATAAAACTCATCTTCATCATCGTTGACCAACTCCAGTTTCCCGGGTGTGGTATACGAGCCCCTTCCATTTTGTTCTGTCCATGAACCATTCTTCGTTCACAATCCGCTCCCATTCCTGACCTCTCTCCTCTACATCCTTCTTCATAAGTCTGTCCATTTTTCTTTAGGTCTGCCCACTGGTCTCTTTCCTCTGATTTCTCTTTCATACTCCCTTCTTGCAGACCTGTTGGCACTCGTTCTTTTCATATGACCAAACCACTTCAGTCTTGCCTTTTGGATCTTCTGGAGTAAGGAGTCTTCTAGTCCTACGTCTTCTCTGACTTTTTCATTCCTGATTTTATCTCTCCTGGTCTTCTGGATTATTGTGCATAGGAACTTCATTTCTGCTGCTTGGAGTTTCGAGATGTCCTTTCTTGTTAATGTAGCGGTTTCCAGGTTCTATGCGAGGATACGGGTGTAGTATTATTTATACAGTGTCATCTTGGTTTTGAGTGGTACTTGTTTATCCCATAGTAGCTGTCTTACTTGGAGGTAAAAATGTATTGCTTTGCTGATTCAACTATTTACTTCATGTTTAGCTAAGTTATTCTTGGACATTATACTACCCAAGTACTTAAATTCTGTGACACTGTCCAGCATAGTGCCATTTAGCACAATTTCTGGCTGATTGTCACCCTTCTGTACCTTCAACACCACCGTTTTAGCCTTGTTGATGTTTAATCCATATCTCTCAAACTCCTGACTCCACCTCTGCAGTCTCTCTTCTACATCTTTCTCTGAATTACCCCAAATTACATCATCTGCAAATTCAAATGCTTTTAAGTCTTGTTGCCCGTTTTCTTTTAGCGCCTTTAATATGGTATCCATTACAATGATAAATAATAGGGGTGACAAAGCACTACCTTGTTGTACTCCCCTTTTTGTCTCAAACCAGTCTGACAGTCCAGAACCAACTTGTACACAGCTTCAGGTTTTCTCATAAAGACCTTAACTTTTGAAATTAGACTGTCTCGAACTTCAAGCTTTCTCAGGCACTCCCAAATAGGCTCCCTTGGTATGCTGTCATAGGTCTTTTTGATGCCGAGGAACAGTAGATATAAAGACGTCTCTTTTTCCCAATATTTTTCCATCAGCATCCTGACAGCAAATATCAGATCTGTTGTTGATCTTCCAGGCCTAAAGCCATATTGTCCCTCTTCGAAAAGTGGTTCTACAATTTCTTGTAGTCTATTCTCTATAATTTTTTCCAGAATTTTTAGTTCATGACAGAGTAGAGTGATTTCACGGTAGTTGGTACATTTCCGTCTGCTGCCTTTCTTGAATATAGATAAATTATACCTTTCTCTCAGTCTTCTGGGATGGTATTTTTCTGCCATACTACGTTTAGGAGTCTATATAGCCATTGGATTGCTGGGGTTCCTCCTGCTCTTAACATGTCCACACTTAACTCATCTATTCCTGCAGCTTTCCCTTTCTTCATACCTTTAAGGCTCTTCTTCATCTCCAACCATGTGATTGGTGGCTCCATATTTTTACTGGGCTCTTCAGTTTTTCCACATTCTTCTCTGTTTTGACTTGCATTTGATGCGTCTCCATTCAGGAGCTTGTCAAAGAAGGTCTTGAATTCTCTCCTGATTCCATCTTCCTCTCGTACTACTGATCCACTGTCCTGCTCTATTACCTTGATGTCTCCTAAGTTATTTCGCTTGTTTTTAATTACTCTCTAAAGAAGTTTCTTGTCTCCTCTGCTGTCCTCTTCCAACTTTTCCACAAACTCATTCCATTTTTTCTCTTTCTCTTTCTCTTCTCTTACTGTCCTCTTAGCTGTACGTTTTTTTTGCCCTGTAGATTTCCTGTAGTTTAGTTATTTCTCAGCCACCTTGATCTTGTGCATTTCTTTGCTTTTCTTTGTCTAGTATCTTTTTTGCCCAATTTCTCTCTTTTATAGCCAATCTGACTCTGTCATTCCACCAAGGTGTCTCTTTCTTTCATGGTCGATCCTGTTACTCCACACAGGTCTTTCTTCTCTTGAGCACTACATCCAACCTGCACTACCGTGTAATTTGTGGACTCCAGCTGCACAGATAATTTCATGATCCTATTATTCTTAAAGGATACTTCGAAAATGGCGTCCATGTCTTCTGTTACCAGGAAAGCTACACCATTTCTGGCCTCTTCCTCACGTCCACACCATACTAATTAGTAGCCATCTCCGAGAATCTTG